>NC_090295.1:26629435-26930564 GCF_037392515.1 Haliotis asinina
GCTCAAATGATAATGGAAGGTTCCTGATGGAGTGCTAGAGGGTCAAAACCCAGTTTCGTGAAAGTCAACTTTGTTACCCCAGGAAAGGTAATCCCGTGAAAGGGTATTAGGGAATACATCATGGTTTGGATATAGGTGAAAATGTGAATCGGAGCTACAGCTCTTAAAACCAGCTGAAATGATAGAAAAGGGTTCCTGATGGAGTGCTAGAGGGTCAAAACACACTTTCGTGAAAGTCAACTTTGGCACTCCAGGAAGGGTAATCCCGTGAAAGGGTAATAGTGGACACGGCCTGGTTTGCAAATATCCTGAAAGGTGAATCGGAGCTACAGGTTTGAAAACCACCTCAAATGACACAATAGTTATCCTGATGGAGTGCTAGAGGGTCAAAACCTAGTTCCGTGAAAGTCAACTTTGGCACCCCAGGAAGGGTAATCCCGTGAAAGGGTAATAGTGGATACGGCGTGGTTTGCAAATAGGCTGAAAGGTGAATCGGAGCTACAGGTTTTAAAACCACCTCAAATGACACAATAGTTATCCTGATGGAGTGCTAGAGGGTCAAATCCTAGTTCCGTGAAAGTCAACTTTGGCACCCCAGGAAGGGTGATCCCGTGAAAGGGTAACAGTGGATACATCATGGTTTGCAAATAGGCAGAAAGGTGAATTGGAGCTACAGCTCTTAAAACCAGCTGAAATGATAGAGGAGGGTTCCTGATGGAGTGCTAGAGGGTCAAAACACACTTTCGTGAAAGGCAACTTTGTCATCCCATTAAAGGTAATCCCGTGAAAGGGTTATGGGAAATACATCATGGTTTGGATATAGGTGAAAATGTGAATCGGAGCTACAGCTCTTAAAAGCAGCTCAAATGATAGAGGAGGGTTCCTGATGGAGTGCTAGAGGGTCAAAACACACTTTCGTGAAAGTCAACTTTGGCACCCCAGGAAGGGTAATCACGTGAAAGGGTAATAGTGGATACATAATGGTTTGGAAATAAATGGAAAGGTGAATTGGAGCTACAGCTCTTAAAACCAGCTGAAATGATAGAAAAGGGTTCCTGATGGAGTGCTAGAGGGTCAAAACACACTTTCGTGAAAGTCAACTTTGGCACCCCAGGAATGGTAATCCCGTGAAAGGGTAATAGTGGATACGCCTGGTTTGCAAATAGGCTGAAAGGTGAATCGGAGCTACAGGTCTTAAAACCAGCTCAAATGATACAATAGTTATCCTGATGGAGTGCTAGAGGGTCAAAACCTAGTTCCGTGAAAGTCAACTTTGGCACCCCAGGAAGGAAAATCCCGTGAAAGGGTAATAGTGGATACATCATGGTTTGGAAATAGGTAAAAGGGTGAATCGGAGCTACAGGTTTTAAAACCAGGTCAAATGATAATGGAAGGTTCCTGATGGAGTGCTAGAGGGTCAAAACACACTTTCGTGAAAGGCAACTTTGTCATCCCATTAAAGGTAATCCCGTGAAAGGGTTATGGGAAATACATCATGGTTTGGATATAGGTGAAAATGTGAATCGGAGCTACAGCTCTTAAAAGCAGCTCAAATGACAGAGGACAGTTCCTGATGGAGTGCTAGAGGGTCAAAACACAGTTCCGTGAAAGTCAACTTTGGCACCCCAGGAAGGGTAATCCCGTGAAAGGGTAATAGTGGATACATCATGGTTTGCAAATAGGCAGAAAGTTGAATTGGAGCTATAGCTTTTAAAACCAGCTCAAATGATAGAGGAGGGTTCCTGATGGAGTGCTAGAGGGTCAAAACACACTTTCGTGAAAGTCAACTTTGGCACCCCAGGAAGGGTAATCCCGTGAAAGGGTAATAGTGGACACGGCCTGGTTTGCAAATAGGCTGAAAGGTGAATCGGAGCTACAGGTTTTAAAACCACCTGAAATGAGACAATAGTTATCCTGATAGAGTGCTAGAGGGTCAAAACCTAGTTCCGTGAAAGTCAACTTTGGCACCCCAGGAAGGGTAATCCTGTGAAAGGGTAATAGTGGATACGGCGTGGTTTGCAAATAGGCTGAAAGGTGAATCGGAGCTACAGGTTTTAAAACCACCTCAAATGACACAATAGTTATTCTGATGGAGTGCTAGAGGGTCAAAACTTAGTTCCGTGAAAGTCAACTTTGGCACCCAAGGAAGGGTAATCCCGTGAAAGGGTAATAGTGGATACATCATGGTTTGCAAATAGGCAGAAAGGTGAATTGGAGCTATAGCTTTTAAAACCAGCTCAAATGATAGAGGAGGGTTCCTGATGGAGTGCTAGAGGGTCAAAACACACTTTCGTGAAAGTCAACTTTGGCACCCCAGGAAGGGTAATCACGTGAAAGGGTAATAGTGGATACGTAATGGTTTGGAAATAAATGGAAAGGTGAATTGGAGCTACAGCTCTTAAAACCAGCTCAAATGATAGAGGAGGGTTCCTGATGGAGTGCTAGAGGGTCAAAACACACTTTCGTGAAAGTCAACTTTGGCACCCCAGGAATGGTAATCCCGTGAAAGGGTAATAGTGGTTACGCCTGGTTTGCAAATAGGCTGAAAGGTGAATCGGAGCTACAGGTTTTAAAACCAGCTCAAATGATACAATAGTTATCCTGATGGAGTGCTAGAGGGTCAAAACCTAGTTCCGTGAAAGTCAACTTTGGCACCCCAGGAAGGGTAATCCCGTGAAAGGGTAATAGTGGATACATCATGGTTTGGAAATAGGTAAAAGGGTGAATCGGAGCTACAGGTTTTAAAACCAGGTCAAATGATAATGGAAGGTTCCTGATGGAGTGCTAGAGGGTCAAAACCCAGTTTCGTGAAAGTCAACTTTGTTACCCCAGGAAAGGTAATCCCGTGAAAGGGTATTAGGGAATACATCATGGTTTGGATATAGGTGAAAATGTGAATCGGAGCTACAGCTCTTAAAACCAGCTGAAATGATAGAAAAGGGTTCCTGATGGAGTGCTAGAGGGTCAAAACACACTTTCGTGAAAGTCAACTTTGGCACTCCAGGAAGGGTAATCCCGTGAAAGAGTAATAGTGGACACGGCCTGGTTTGCAAATAGGCTGAAAGGTGAATCGGAGCTACAGGTTTGAAAACCACCTCAAATGACACAATAGTTATCCTGATGGAGTGCTAGAGGGTCAAATCCTAGTTCCGTGAAAGTCAACTTTGGCACCCCAGGAAGGGTGATCCCGTGAAAGGGTAACAGTGGATACATCATGGTTTGCAAATAGGCAGAAAGGTGAATTGGAGCTACAGCTCTTAAAACCAGCTGAAATGATAGAGGAGGGTTCCTGATGGAGTGCTAGAGGGTCAAAACACACTTTCGTGAAAGGCAACTTTGTCATCCCATTAAAGGTAATCCCGTGAAAGGGTTATGGGAAATACATCATGGTTTGGATATAGGTGAAAATGTGAATCGGAGCTACAGCTCTTAAAAGCAGCTCAAATGATAGAGGAGGGTTCCTGATGGAGTGCTAGAGGGTCAAAACACACTTTCGTGAAAGTCAACTTTGGCACCCCAGGAAGGGTAATCACGTGAAAGGGTAATAGTGGATACATAATGGTTTGGAAATAAATGGAAAGGTGAATTGGAGCTACAGCTCTTAAAACCAGCTGAAATGATAGAAAAGGGTTCCTGATGGAGTGCTAGAGGGTCAAAACACACTTTCGTGAAAGTCAACTTTGGCACCCCAGGAATGGTAATCCCGTGAAAGGGTAATAGTGGATACGCCTGGTTTGCAAATAGGCTGAAAGGTGAATCGGAGCTACAGGTCTTAAAACCAGCTCAAATGATACAATAGTTATCCTGATGGAGTGCTAGAGGGTCAAAACCTAGTTCCGTGAAAGTCAACTTTGGCACCCCAGGAAGGAAAATCCCGTGAAAGGGTAATAGTGGATACATCATGGTTTGGAAATAGGTAAAAGGGTGAATCGGAGCTACAGGTTTTAAAACCAGGTCAAATGATAATGGAAGGTTCCTGATGGAGTGCTAGAGGGTCAAAACACACTTTCGTGAAAGGCAACTTTGTCATCCCATTAAAGGTAATCCCGTGAAAGGGTTATGGGAAATACATCATGGTTTGGATATAGGTGAAAATGTGAATCGGAGCTACAGCTCTTAAAAGCAGCTCAAATGACAGAGGACAGTTCCTGATGGAGTGCTAGAGGGTCAAAACACAGTTCCGTGAAAGTCAACTTTGGCACCCCAGGAAGGGTAATCCCGTGAAAGGGTAATAGTGGATACATCATGGTTTGCAAATAGGCAGAAAGTTGAATTGGAGCTATAGCTTTTAAAAGCAGCTGAAATGATAGAGGAGGGTTCCTGATGGAGTGCTAGAGGGTCAAAACACACTTTCGTGAAAGTCAACTTTGGCACCCCAGGAAGGGTAATCCCGTGAAAGGGTAATAGTGGACACGGCCTGGTTTGCAAATAGGCTGAAAGGTGAATCGGAGCTACAGGTTTTAAACCACCTGAAATGAGACAATAGTTATCCTGATAGAGTGCTAGAGGGTCAAAACCTAGTTCCGTGAAAGTCAACTTTGGCACCCCAGGAAGGGTAATCCTGTGAAAGGGTAATAGTGGATACGGCGTGGTTTGCAAATAGGCTGAAAGGTGAATCGGAGCTACAGGTTTTAAAACCACCTCAAATGACACAATAGTTATTCTGATGGAGTGCTAGAGGGTCAAAACTTAGTTCCGTGAAAGTCAACTTTGGCACCCAAGGAAGGGTAATCCCGTGAAAGGGTAATAGTGGATACATCATGGTTTGCAAATAGGCAGAAAGGTGAATTGGAGCTATAGCTTTTAAAACCAGCTCAAATGATAGAGGAGGGTTCCTGATGGAGTGCTAGAGGGTCAAAACACACTTTCGTGAAAGTCAACTTTGGCACCCCAGGAAGGGTAATCACGTGAAAGGGTAATAGTGGATACGTAATGGTTTGGAAATAAATGGAAAGGTGAATTGGAGCTACAGCTCTTAAAACCAGCTCAAATGATAGAGGAGGGTTCCTGATGGAGTGCTAGAGGGTCAAAACACACTTTCGTGAAAGTCAACTTTGGCACCCCAGGAATGGTAATCCCGTGAAAGGGTATTAGGGAATACATCATGGTTTGGATATAGGTAAAATGTGAATCGGAGCTACAGCTCTTAAAACCAGCTGAAATGATAGAAAAGGGTTCCTGATGGAGTGCTAGAGGGTCAAAACACACTTTCGTGAAAGTCAACTTTGGCACTCCAGGAAGGGTAATCCCGTGAAAGAGTAATAGTGGACACGGCCTGGTTTGCAAATAGGCTGAAAGGTGAATCGGAGCTACAGGTTTGAAAACCACCTCAAATGACACAATAGTTATCCTGATGGAGTGCTAGAGGGTCAAAACCTAGTTCCGTGAAAGTCAACTTTGGCACCCCAGGAAGGGTAATCCCGTGAAAGGGTAATAGTGGATACGGCGTGGTTTGCAAATAGGCTTAAAGGTGAATGGGAGCTACAGGTTTTAAAACCACCTCAAATGACACAATAGTTATCCTGATGGAGTGCTAGAGGGTCAAATCCTAGTTCCGTGAAAGTCAACTTTGGCACCCCAGGAAGGGTAATCCCGTGGAAGGGTAACAGTGGATACATCATGGTTTGCAAATAGGCAGAAAGGTGAATTGGAGCTACAGCTCTTAAAACCAGCTGAAATGATAGAGGAGGGTTCCTGATGGAGTGCTAGAGGGTCAAAACACACTTTCGTGAAAGGCAACTTTGTCATCCCATTAAAGGTAATCCCGTGAAAGGGTTATGGGAAATACATCATGGTTTGGATATAGGTGAAAATGTGAATCGGAGCTACAGCTCTTAAAAGCAGCTGAAATGATAGAGGAGGGTTCCTGATGGAGTGCTAGAGGGTCAAAACACACTTTCGTGAAAGTCAACTTTGGCACCCCAGGAAGGGTAATCCCTTGGAAGGGTAATAGTGGATACATAATGGTTCGGAAATAAATGGAAAGGTGGATTGGAGCTACAGCTCTTAAAATCAACTCAAATGACAGAGGACGGTTCCTGATGGAGTGCTAGAGGGTCAAAACACAGTTCCGTGAAAGGCAACTTTGGCACCCCAGGAAGGGTAATCCCGTGAAAGGGTAATAGTGGACACATCATGGTTTGCAAATAGGCAGAAAGTTGAATTGGAGCTTTAGCTTCTAAAACCAGCTGAAATGATAGAGGAGGGTTCCTGATGGAGTGCTAGAGGATCAAAACACACTTTCGTGAAAGTCAACTTTGGCACCCCAGGAAGGGTAATCCCGTGAAAGGGTAATAGTGGACACGGCCTGGTTTGCAAATAGGCTGAAAGGTGAATCGGAGCTACAGGTTTTAAAACCACCTGAAATGAGACAATAGTTATCCTGATGGAGTTCTAGATTGTCAAAACTTAGTTCCGTGAAAGTCAACTTTGGCACCCCAGGAAGGGTAATCCCGTGAAAGGGTAATAGTGGATACATCATGGTTTGCAAATAGGCAGAAAGGTGAATTGGAGCTATAGCTTTTACAACCAGCTGAAATGATAGAGGAGGGTTCCTGATGGAGTGCTAGAGGGTCAAAACACACTTTCGTGAAAGTCAACTTTGGCACCCCAGGAAGGGTAATCCCGTGAAAGGGTAATAGTGGATACATAATGGTTCGGAAATAAATGGAAAGGTGGATGGGAGCTACAGCTCTAAAAAGCAGCTGAAATGATAGAGGAGGGTTCCTGATGGAGTGCTAGAGGGTCAAAACACACTTTCGTGAAAGTCAACTTTGGCACCCCAGGAAGGGTAATCCCGTGAAAGGGTAATAGTGGACACATCATGGTTTGCAAATAGGCAGAAAGGTGAATCGGAGCTACAGGTTTTAAAACCACCTGAAATGAGACAATAGTTATCCTGATGGAGTGCTAGAGGGTCAAAACCTAGTTCCGTGAAAGTCAACTTTGGCACCCCAGGAAGGGTAATCCCGTGAAAGGGTAATAGTGGATGCGGCGTGGTTTGGAAACAGGCTGAAAGGTGAATTGGAGGTATAGCTTTTAAAAAAAGCTCAAATGATAGAGGAGGGTTCCTGATGGAGTGCTAGAGGGTCAAAACACACTTTCGTGAAAGTCAACTTTGGCACCCCAGGAAGGGTAATCCCGTGAAAGGGTAACAGTGGATACATCATGGTTTGCAAATAGGCAGAAAGGTGAATTGGAGCTACAGCTCTTAAAACCAGCTGAAATGATAGAGGAGGGTTCCTGATGGAGTGCTAGAGGGTCAAAACACACTTTCGTGAAAGGCAACTTTGGCACCCCAGGAAGGGTAATCCCGTGAAAGGGTAACAGTGGATACATCATGGTTTGCAAATAGGCAGAAAGGTGAATCGGAGCTACAGGTTTTAAAACCACCTGAAATGAGACAATAGTTATCCTGATGGAGTGCTAGAGGGTCAAAACCTAGTTCCGTGAAAGTCAACTTTGGCACCCCAGGAAGGGTAATCCCGTGAAAGGGTAATAGTGGATGCGGCGTGGTTTGCAAACAGGCTGAAAGGTGAATTGGAGGTATAGCTTTTAAAAAAAGCTCAAATGATAGAGGAGGGTTCCTGATGGAGTGCTAGAGGGTCAAAACACACTTTCGTGAAAGTCAACTTTGGCACCCCAGGAAGGGTAATCCCGTGAAAGGGTAATAGTGGATACATAATGGTTCGGAAATAAATGGAAAGGTGAATTGGAGCTACAGCTCTTAAAACCAGCTGAAATGATAGAGGAGGGTTCCTGATGGAGTGCTAGAGGGTCAAAACACACATTCGTGAAAGGCAACTTTGGCACCCCAGGAAGGGTAATCCCGTGAAAGGGTAACAGTGGATACATCATGGTTTGCAAATAGGCAGAAAGGTGAATTGGAGCTACAGCTCTTAAAACCAGCTGAAATGATAGAGGAGGGTTCCTGATGGAGTGCTAGAGGGTCAAAACACACTTTCGTGAAAGGCAACTTTGTCATCCCAGGAAAGGTAATCCTGTGAAAGGGTAATAGGAAATACATCATGGTTTGGATATAGGTGAAAATGTGAATCGGAGCTACAGCTCTTAAAAGCAGCTGAAATGATAGAGGAGGGTTCCTGATGGAGTGCTAGAGGGTCAAAACACACTTTCGTGAAAGTCAACTTTGGCACCCCAGGAAGGGTAATCCCGTGAAAGGGTAATAGTGGATACATAATGGTTCGGAAATAAATGGAAAGGTGGATTGGAGCTACAGCTCTTAAAAGCAGCTCAAATGATAGAGGAGGGTTCCTGATGGAGTGCTAGAGGGTCAAAACACACTTTCGTGAAAGTCAACTTTGGCACCCCAGGAAGGGTAATCCCGTGAAAGGTTATTAGGGATACATCATTTTTTGGAAATAGGCAAAAAGGGAAATCGGAGGTACAGGTTTTGAAATCACCTGAAATGATAGAGGAGGGTTCCTGATGGAGTGCTAGAGGGTCAAAACCTAGTTCCGTGAAAGTCAACTTTGGCACCCCAGGAAGGGTAATCCCGTGAAAGGGTAATAGTGGACACGGTCTGGTTTGCAAATATTCTGAAAGGTGAATCGGAGCTACAGGTTTTAAAACCAGCTCAAATGATAGAGGAGGGTTCCTGATGGAGTGCTAGAGGGTCAAAACACACTTTCGTGAAAGTCAACTTTGGCACCCCAGGAAAGGTAATCCCGTGAAAGAGTAATAGTGGATACGGCCTGGTTTGCAAATAGGCTGAAAGGTGAATCGGAGCTACAGGTTTTAAAACCACCTGAAATGAGACAATAGTTATCCTGATGGAGTGCTAGAGGGTCAAAACCTAGCTCCGTGAAAGTCAACTTTGGCACCCCAGGAAGGGTAATCCCGTGAAAGGGTAATAGTGGATACGGCGTGGTTTGCAAATAGGCTGAAAGGTGAATCGGAGCTACAGGTTTTGAAACCACCTCAAATGACACAATAGTTATCCTGATGGAGTGCTAGAGGGTCAAATCCTAGTTCCGTGAAAGTCAACTTTGGCACCCCAGGAAGGGTAATCCCGTGAAAGAGTAATAGTGGATACATCATGGTTTGCAAATAGGCAGAAAGGTGAATTGGAGTTACAGCTTTTAAAACCAGCTGAAATGATAGAGGAGGGTTCCTGATGGAGTGCTAGAAGGTCAAAACACACTTTCGTGAAAGTCAACTTTGGCACCCCAGGAAGGGTAATCCCGTGAAAGGGTAATAGTGGATACATAATGGTTCGGAAATAAATGGAAAGGTGAATTGGAGCTACAGCTCTTAAAACCAGCTGAAATGATAGAGGAGGGTTCCTGATGGAGTGCTAGAGGGTCAAAACACACTTTCGTGAAAGTCAACTTTGGCACCCCAGGAAGGGTAATCCCGTGAAAGGGTAACAGTGGATACATCATGGTTTGCAAATAGGCAGAAAGGTGAATTGGAGCTACAGCTCTTAAAACCAGCTGAAATGATAGAGGAGGGTTCCTGATGGAGTGCTAGAAGGTCAAAACACACTTTCGTGAAAGGCAACTTTGTCATCCCAGGAAAGGTAATCCTGTGAAAGGGTAATAGGAAATACATCATGGTTTGGATATAGGTGAAAATGTGAATCGGAGCTACAGCTCTTAAAAGCAGCTGAAATGATAGAGGAGGGTTCCTGATGGAGTGCTAGAAGGTCAAAACACACTTTCGTGAAAGTCAACTTTGGCACCCCAGGAAGGGTAATCCCGTGAAAGGGTAATAGTGGATACATAATGGTTCGGAAATAAATGGAAAGGTGAATTGGAGCTACAGCTCTTAAAACCAGCTGAAATGATAGAGGAGGGTTCCTGATGGAGTGCTAGAGGGTCAAAACACACTTTCGTGAAAGTCAACTTTGGCACCCCAGGAAGGGTAATCCCGTGAAAGGGTAACAGTGGATACATCATGGTTTGCAAATAGGCAGAAAGGTGAATTGGAGCTACAGCTCTTAAAACCAGCTGAAATGATAGAGGAGGGTTCCTGATGGAGTGCTAGAAGGTCAAAACACACTTTCGTGAAAGGCAACTTTGTCATCCCAGGAAAGGTAATCCTGTGAAAGGGTAATAGGAAATACATCATGGTTTGGATATAGGTGAAAATGTGAATCGGAGCTACAGCTCTTAAAAGCAGCTGAAATGATAGAGGAGGGTTCCTGATGGAGTGCTAGAGGGTCAAAACACACTTTCGTGAAAGTCAACTTTGGCACCCCAGGAAGGGTAATCCCGTGAAAGGGTAATAGTGGATACATAATGGTTCGGAAATAAATGGAAAGGTGGATTGGAGCTACAGCTCTTAAAACCAGCTCAAATGATAGAGGAGGGTTCCTGATGGAGTGCTAGAGGGTCAAAACACACTTTCGTGAAAGTCAACTTTGGCACCCCAGGAAGGGTAATCCCGTGAAAGGTTATTAGGGATACATCATTTTTTGGAAATAGGCAAAAAGGTGAATCGGAGGTACAGGTTTTGAAACCACCTGAAATGAAAGAGGAGGGTTCCTGATGGAGTGCTAGAGGGTCAAAACACACTTTCGTGAAAGTCAACTTTGGCACCCCAGGAAGGGTAATCCCGTGAAAGGGTAATAGTGGATACGGCCTGGTTTGCAAATAGGCTGAAAGGTGAATCGGAGCTACAGGTTTTAAAACCAGCTCAAATGATAGAGGAGGGTTCCTGATGGAGTGCTAGAGGGTCAAAACACACTTTCGTGAAAGTCAACTTTGGCACCCCAGGAAGGGTAATCCCGTGAAAGAGTAATAGTGGACACGGCGTGGTTTGCAAATAGGCAGAAAGGTGAATGGGAGCTACAGGTTTTAAAACCACCTGAAATGAGACAATAGTTATCCTGATGGAGTGCTAGAGGGTCAAAACCTAGTTCCGTGAAAGTCAACTTTGGCACCTCAGGAAGGGTAATCCCGTGAAAGGGTGATAGTGGATACGGCGTGGTTTGCAAATAGGCTGAAAGGTGAATTGGAGCTACAGGTTTTGAAACCACCTCAAATGACACAATAGTTATCCTGATGGAGTGCTAGAGGGTCAAAACCTAGTTCCGTGAAAGTGAACTTTGGCACCCCAGGAAGGGTAATCCCGTGAAAGGGTAATAGTGGATACATCATGGTTTGCAAATAGGCAGAAAGGTGAATCGGAGCTATAGCTTTTAAAACCAGCTCAAATGATAGAGGAGGGTTCCTGATGGAGTGCTAGAGGGTCAAAACACACTTTCGTGAAAGTCAACTTTGGCACCCCAGGAAGGGTAATCCCGTGAAAGGGTAATAGTGGATGCATTATGGTTCGGAAATAAATGGAAAGGTGAATTGGAGCTATAGCTTTTAAAACCAGCTCAAATGATAGAGGAGGGTTCCTGATGGAGTGCTAGAAGGTCAAAACACACTTTCGTGAAAGTCAACTTTGGCACCCCAGGAAGGGTAATCCCGTGAAAGGGTAATAGTGGATACATAATGGTTCGGAAATAAATGGAAAGGTAAATTGGAGCTACAGCTCTTAAAACCAGCTGAAATGATAGAGGAGGGTTCCTGATGGAGTGCTAGAGGGTCAAAACACACTTTCGTGAAAGTCAACTTTGGCACCCCAGGAAGGGTAATCCCGTGAAAGGGTAACAGTGGATACATCATGGTTTGCAAATAGGCAGAAAGGTGAATTGGAGCTACAGCTCTTAAAACCAGCTGAAATGATAGAGGAGGGTTCCTGATGGAGTGCTAGAGGGTCAAAACACACTTTCGTGAAAGTCAACTTTGGCACCCCAGGAAAGGTAATCCCGTGAAAGAGTAATAGTGGATACGGCCTGGTTTGCAAATAGGCTGAAAGGTGAATCGGAGCTACAGGTTTTAAAACCACCTGAAATGAGACAATAGTTATCCTGATGGAGTGCTAGAGGGTCAAAACCTAGTTCCGTGAAAGTCAACTTTGGCACCCCAGGAAGGGTAATCCCGTGAAAGGGTAATAGTGGATACGGCGTGGTTTGCAAATAGGCTGAAAGGTGAATCGGAGCTACAGGTTTTGAAACCACCTCAAATGACACAATAGTTATCCTGATGGAGTGCTAGAGGGTCAAAACCTAGTTCCGTGAAAGTCAACTTTGGCACCCCAGGAAGGGTAATCCCGTGAAAGAGTAATAGTGGATACATCATGGTTTGCAAATAGGCAGAAAGGTGAATTGGAGTTACAGCTTTTAAAACCAGCTGAAATGATAGAGGAGGGTTCCTGATGGAGTGCTAGAAGGTCAAAACACACTTTCGTGAAAGTCAACTTTGGCACCCCAGGAAGGGTAATCCCGTGAAAGGGTAATAGTGGATACATAATGGTTCGGAAATAAATGGAAAGGTGAATTGGAGCTACAGCTCTTAAAACCAGCTGAAATGATAGAGGAGGGTTCCTGATGGAGTGCTAGAGGGTCAAAACACACTTTCGTGAAAGTCAACTTTGGCACCCCAGGAAGGGTAATCCCGTGAAAGGGTAATAGTGGATACATCATGGTTTGCAAATAGGCAGAAAGGTGAATTGGAGCTATAGCTTTTAAAACCAGCTGAAATGATAGAGGAGGGTTCCTGATGGAGTGCTAGAGGGTCAAAACACACTTTCGTGAAAGTCAACTTTGGCACCCCAGGAAGGGTAATCCCGTGAAAGGGTAATAGTGGATGCATTACGGTTCGGAAATAAATGGAAAGGTGAACTGGAGCTATAGCTTTTAAAACCAGCTCAAATGATAGAGGAGGGTTCCTGATGGAGTGCTAGAAGGTCAAAACACACTTTCGTGAAAGTCAACTTTGGCACCCCAGGAAGGGTAATCCCGTGAAAGGGTAATAGTGGATACATAATGGTTCGGAAATAAATGGAAAGGTAAATTGGAGCTACAGCTCTTAAAACCAGCTGAAATGATAGAGGAGGGTTCCTGATGGAGTGCTAGAGGGTCAAAACACACTTTCGTGAAAGTCAACTTTGGCACCCCAGGAAGGGTAATCCCGTGAAAGGGTAACAGTGGATACATCATGGTTTGCAAATAGGCAGAAAGGTGAATTGGAGCTACAGCTCTTAAAACCAGCTGAAATGATAGAGGAGGGTTCCTGATGGAGTGCTAGAGGGTCAAAACACACTTTCGTGAAAGTCAACTTTGGCACCCCAGGAAAGGTAATCCCGTGAAAGAGTAATAGTGGATACGGCCTGGTTTGCAAATAGGCTGAAAGGTGAATCGGAGCTACAGGTTTTAAAACCACCTGAAATGAGACAATAGTTATCCTGATGGAGTGCTAGAGGGTCAAAACCTAGCTCCGTGAAAGTCAACTTTGGCACCCCAGGAAGGGTAATCCCGTGAAAGGGTAATAGTGGATACGGCGTGGTTTGCAAATAGGCTGAAAGGTGAATCGGAGCTACAGGTTTTGAAACCACCTCAAATGACACAATAGTTATCCTGATGGAGTGCTAGAGGGTCAAAACCTAGTTCCGTGAAAGTCAACTTTGGCACCCCAGGAAGGGTAATCCCGTGAAAGAGTAATAGTGGATACATCATGGTTTGCAGATAGGCAGAAAGGTGAATTGGAGTTACAGCTTTTAAAACCAGCTGAAATGATAGAGGAGGGTTCCTGATGGAGTGCTAGAAGGTCAAAACACACTTTCGTGAAAGTCAACTTTGGCACCCCAGGAAGGGTAATCCCGTGAAAGGGTAATAGTGGATACATAATGGTTCGGAAATAAATGGAAAGGTGAATTGGAGCTACAGCTCTTAAAACCAGCTGAAATGATAGAGGAGGGTTCCTGATGGAGTGCTAGAGGGTCAAAACACACTTTCGTGAAAGTCAACTTTGGCACCCCAGGAAGGGTAATCCCGTGAAAGGGTAACAGTGGATACATCATGGTTTGCAAATAGGCAGAAAGGTGAATTGGAGCTACAGCTCTTAAAACCAGCTGAAATGATAGAGGAGGGTTCCTGATGGAGTGCTAGAAGGTCAAAACACACTTTCGTGAAAGGCAACTTTGTTATCCCAGGAAAGTTAATCCTGTGAAAGGGTAATAGGAAATACATCATGGTTTGGATATAGGTGAAAATGTGAATCGGAGCTACAGCTCTTAAAAGCAGCTGAAATGATAGAGGAGGGTTCCTGATGGAGTGCTAGAGGGTCAAAACACACTTTCGTGAAAGTCAACTTTGGCACCCCAGGAAGGGTAATCCCGTGAAAGGGTAATAGTGGATACATAATGGTTCGGAAATAAATGGAAAGGTGGATTGGAGCTACAGCTCTTAAAAGCAGCTCAAATGATAGAGGAGGGTTCCTGATGGAGTGCTAGAGGGTCAAAACACACTTTCGTGAAAGTCAACTTTGGCACCCCAGGAAGGGTAATCCCGTGAAAGGTTATTAGGGATACATCATTTTTTGGAAATAGGCAAAAAGGTGAATCGGAGGTACAGGTTTTGAAAGCACCTGAAATGAAAGAGGAGGGTTCCTGATGGAGTGCTAGAGGGTCAAAACACACTTTCGTGAAAGTCAACTTTGGCACCCCAGGAAGGGTAATCCCGTGAAAGGGTAATAGTGGATACGGCCTGGTTTGCAAATAGGCTGAAAGGTGAATCGGAGCTACAGGTTTTAAAACCAGCTGAAATGATAGAGGAGGGTTCCTGATGGAGTGCTAGAGGGTCAAAACACACTTTCGTGAAAGTCAACTTTGGCACCCCAGGAAGGGTAATCCCGTGAAAGAGTAATAGTGGACACGGCCTGGTTTGCAAATAGGCAGAAAGGTGAATGGGACCTACAGGTTTTAAAACCACCTGAAATGAGACAATAGTTATCCTGATGGAGTGCTAGAGGGTCAAAACCTAGTTCCGTGAAAGTCAACTTTGGCACCTCAGGAAGGGTAATCCCGTGAAAGGGTGATAGTGGGTACGGCGTGGTTTGCAAATAGGCTGAAAGGTGAATTGGAGCTACAGGTTTTGAAACCACCTCAAATGACACAATAGTTATCCTGATGGAGTGCTAGAGGGTCAAAACCTAGTTCCGTGAAAGTGAACTTTGGCACCCCAGGAAGGGTAATCCCGTGAAAGGGTAATAGTGGATACATCATGGTTTGCAAATAGGCAGAAAGGTGAATTGGAGCTATAGCTTTTAAAACCAGCTCAAATGATAGAGGAGGGTTCCTGATGGAGTGCTAGAGGGTCAAAACACACTTTCGTGAAAGTCAACTTTGGCACCCCAGGAAGGGTAATCCCGTGAAAGGGTGATAGTGGATGCATTATGGTTCGGAAATAAATGGAAAGGTGAATTGGAGCTATAGCTTTTAAAACCAGCTCAAATGATAGAGGAGGGTTCCTGATGGAGTGCTAGAGGGTCAAAACACACTTTCGTGAAAGTCAACTTTGGCACCCCAGGAAGGGTAATCCCGTGAAAGGGTAATAGTGGATACATAATGGTTCGGAAATAAATGGAAAGGTGAATTGGAGCTACAGCTCTTAAAACCAGCTGAAATGATAGAGGAGGGTTCCTGATGGAGTGCTAGAGGGTCAAAACACACTTTCGTGAAAGTCAACTTTGGCACCCCAGGAAGGGTAATCCCGTGAAAGGGTAACAGTGGATACATCATGGTTTGCAAATAGGCAGAAAGGTGAATTGGAGCTACAGCTCTTAAAACCAGCTGAAATGATAGAGGAGGGTTCCTGATGGAGTGCTAGAAGGTCAAAACACACTTTCGTGAAAGGCAACTTTGTCATTCCAGGAAAGGTAATCCTGTGAAAGGGTAATAGGAAATACATCATGGTTTGGATATAGGTGAAAATGTGAATCGGAGCTACAGCTCTTAAAAGCAGCTGAAATGATAGAGGAGGGTTCCTGATGGAGTGCTAGAGGGTCAAAACACACTTTCGTGAAAGTCAACTTTGGCACCCCAGGAAGGGTAATCCCGTGAAAGGGTAATAGTGGATACATAATGGTTCGGAAATAAATGGAAAGGTGGATTGGAGCTACAGCTCTTAAAAGCAGCTCAAATGATAGAGGAGGGTTCCTGATGGAGTGCTAGAGGGTCAAAACACACTTTCGTGAAAGTCAACTTTGGCACCCCAGGAAGGGTAATCCCGTGAAAGGTTATTAGGGATACATCATTTTTTGGAAATAGGCAAAAAGGTGAATCGGAGGTACAGGTTTTGAAACCACCTGAAATGAAAGAGGAGGGTTCCTGATGGAGTGCTAGAGGGTCAAAACACACTTTCGTGAAAGTCAACTTTGGCACCCCAGGAAGGGTAATCCCGTGAAAGGGTAATAGTGGATACGGCCTGGTTTGCAAATAGGCTGAAAGGTGAATCGGAGCTACAGGTTTTAAAACCAGCTCAAATGATAGAGGAGGGTTCCTGATGGAGTGCTAGAGGGTCAAAACACACTTTCGTGAAAGTCAACTTTGGCACCCCAGGAAGGGTAATCCCGTGAAAGAGTAATAGTGGACACGGCGTGGTTTGCAAATAGGCAGAAAGGTGAATGGGAGCTACAGGTTTTAAAACCACCTGAAATGAGACAATAGTTATCCTGATGGAGTGCTAGAGGGTCAAAACCTAGTTCCGTGAAAGTCAACTTTGGCACCTCAGGAAGGGTAATCCCGTGAAAGGGTGATAGTGGATACGGCGTGGTTTGCAAATAGGCTGAAAGGTGAATTGGAGCTACAGGTTTTGAAACCACCTCAAATGACACAATAGTTATCCTGATGGAGTGCTAGAGGGTCAAAACCTAGTTCCGTGAAAGTGAACTTTGGCACCCCAGGAAGGGTAATCCCGTGAAAGGGTAATAGTGGATACATCATGGTTTGCAAATAGGCAGAAAGGTGAATTGGAGCTATAGCTTTTAAAACCAGCTCAAATGATAGAGGAGGGTTCCTGATGGAGTGCTAGAGGGTCAAAACACACTTTCGTGAAAGTCAACTTTGGCACCCCAGGAAGGGTAGTCCCGTGAAAGGGTAATAGTGGATGCATTATGGTTCGGAAATAAATGGAAAGGTGAATTGGAGCTATAGCTTTTAAAACCAGCTCAAATGATAGAGGAGGGTTCCTGATGGAGTGCTAGAGGGTCAAAACCCAGTTTCGTGAAAGTCAACTTTGGCACCCCAGGAAGGGTAATCCCGTGAAAAGTTATTGGGGATACATCATGGTTTGCAAATAGGCTGAAAGGTGAATTGGAGCTACAGCTCTTAAAACCACCTGAAATGATAGAGGAGGGTTCCTGATGGAGTGCTAGAGGGTCAAAACACACTTTCGTGAAAGGCAACTTTGTCATCCCAGGAAAGGTAATCCTGTGAAAGGGTAATAAAAAATACATCATGGTTTGGATATAGGTGAAAATGTGAATCGGAGCTACAGCTCTTAAAAGCAGCTGAAATGATAGAGGAGGGTTCCTGATGGAGTGCTAGAGGGTCAAAACACACTTTCGTGAAAGTCAACTTTGGCACCCCAGGAAGGGTAATCCCGTGAAAGGGTAATAGTGGATACATAATGGTTCGGAAATAAATGGAAAGGTGGATTGGAGCTACAGCTCTTAAAAGCAGCTCAAATGATAGAGGAGGGTTCCTGATGGAGTGCTAGAGGGTCAAAACACACTTTCGTGAAAGTCAACTTTGGCACCCCAGGAAGGGTAATCCCGTGAAAGGTTATTAGGGATACATCATTTTTTGGAAATAGGCAAAAAGGTGAATCGGAGGTACAGGTTTTGAAACCACCTGAAATGATAGAGGAGGGTTCCTGATGGAGTGCTAGAGGGTCAAAACCCAGTTCCTTGAAAGTCAACTTTGGCACCCCAGGAAGGGTAATCCCCTGAAAAGGTCATAGTGGATACGGCGTGGTTTCCAAATAGGCAGAAAGGTGAATTGGAGCTACAGCTTTTAAAACCAGCTCAAATGGTAGAGGAGGGTTCCTGATGGAGTGCTAGAGGCTCAAAACCCAGTTTCGTGAAAGTCAATTTTGTCACCCCAGGAATGGTAATCCCGTGAAAGGGTATTAGGGAATACATCATGGTTTGGATATAGGTGAAAATGTGAATCGGAGCTACAGCTCTTAAAAGCAGCTGAAATGATAGAGGAGGGTTCTTGATGGAGTGCTAGAGGGTCAAAACACACTTTCGTGAAAGTCAACTTTGGCACCCCAGGAAGGGTAATCCCGTGAAAGAGTTATAGTGGACACGGCCTGGTTTGCAAATTGGCTGAAAGGTGAATCGGAGCTACAGGTTTTAAAACCACCTGAAATGAGACAATAGTTATCCTGATGGAGTGCTAGAGGGTCAAAACCTAGTTCCGTGAAAGTCAACTTTGGCACCCCAGGAAGGGTGATCCCGTGAAAGGGTAATAGTGGACACGGCGTGGTTTGCAAATAGGCTGAAAGGTGAATCGGAGCTACAGGTTTTAAAACCACCTCAAGTGACACAATAGTTATCCTGATGAAGTGCTAGAGGGTCAAAACCTAGTTCCGTGAAAGTCAACTTTGGCACCCCAGGAAGGGTGATCCCGTGAAAGGGTAATAGTGGATACATCATGGTTTGCAAATAGGCAGAAAGGTGAATTG
The DNA here is from genome assembly GCF_037392515.1 of Haliotis asinina. Lineage (NCBI taxonomy): Eukaryota > Metazoa > Mollusca > Gastropoda > Lepetellida > Haliotidae > Haliotis > Haliotis asinina. Next base: position 26,647,980 of record NC_090295.1, read on the forward strand.
GAGGTATAGCTTTTAAAACCAGCTGAAATGATAGAGGAGGGTTCCTGATGGAGTGCTAGAGGGTCAAAACCCAGTTCCTTGAAAGTCAACTTTGGCACCCCAGGAAGGGTAATCCCCTGAAAAGGTCATAGTGGATGCATCATGGTTTCCAAATAGGCAGAAAGGTGAATTGGAGCTACAGCTTTTAAAACCAGCTCAAATGATAGAGGAGGGTTCCTGATGGAGTGCTAGAGGATCAAAACCAAGTTTCGTGAAAGTCAACTTTGTCACCCCAGGAAAGGTAATCCCGTGAAAGGGTATTAGGGAATACATCATGGTTTGGATATAGGTGAAAATGTGAATCGGAGCTACAGCTCTTAAAAGCAGCTGAAATGATAGAGGAGGGTTCCTGATGGAGTGCTAGAGGGTCAAAACACACTTTCGTGAAAGTCAACTTTGGCACCCCAGGAAGGGTAATCCCGTGAAAGGGTAACAGTGGATACATCATGGTTTGCAAATAGGCAGAAAGGTGAATTGGAGCTACAGCTCTTAAAACCAGCTGAAATGATAGAGGAGGGTTCCTGATGGAGTGCTAGAGGGTCAAAACACACTTTCGTGAAAGGCAACTTTGTCATCCCAGGAAAGGTAATCCTGTGAAAGGGTAATAAAAAATACATCATGGTTTGGATATAGGTGAAAATGTGAATCGGAGCTACAGCTCTTAAAAGCATCTGAAATGATAGAGGAGGGTTCCTGATGGAGTGCTAGAGGGTCAAAACACACTTTTGTGAAAGTCAACTTTGGCACCCCAGGAAGGGTAATCCCGTGAAAGGGTGATAGTGGATACATCATGGTTTGGAAATAGGTAAAAAAGTGAATCGAAACTACGGCTCTTAAAAACAGCTGAAATGATAGAGGAGTGTTCGTGATGGAGTGCTACAGGGTCCAAACACAGTTTCGTGAAAGTCAACTTTTGCACAACAAGAAGGATAACTCTGTGAAAGGTTGATAGTGGATACATCATGGTTTAGAAATAGGTGAAAAAGTGAATCGAAACTACGGCTCTTGAAAACAGCTGAAATGATAGAGGAGGGTTCCTGATGGAGTGCTAGAGGGTCCAAACACAGTTTCATGAAAGTCAACTTTGGCACCCCAGGAAGGGTAATTCTGTGAAAGGGTGATAGTGGATACATCATGTTTTGGAAATAGGTAAAAAGGTGAATCGGAGCTATAGGTTTAAAAACCAGCTCAAATGATAGAGGAGGGTTCCTGATGGAGTGCTAGAGGGTCAAAACACAGTTTCGTGAAAGTCAACTTTGGCACCCCAGGAAGGGTAATCAATTGAAAGGGTGATAGGGGATACATCATGGTTTGGAAATAGGTAAAAAGGTGAATCGGAGGTACAGCTCTCAAAACCCGCTGAAATGATAGAGGAGGGTTCCTGATGGAGTGCTAGAGGGTCCAAACACAGTTTCGTGAAAGTCAACTTCGGCACCCCAGGAAGAGTAATTAATTGAAAGGGTAATATTGGATACATCATAGTTTGGAAATAGGTAAAAAGGTGAATCTGAGCGACAGATTTTCAACCCAGCTGAAATGATGGAGAAGGGTTTCTGATGGAGTGCTACAGGGTCCAAACACAGTTTCGTGAAATTCAACTTTGGCACCCGAGGAAGGGTAATCAATTAAAAGGTTGATAGGGAATACATCATGGTTTGGAAATAGGTAAAAAGGTGAATCGGAGGTACAGCTCTTAAAACCCGCTGAAATGATAGAGGAGGGTTCCTGATGGAGTGCTAGAGGGTCAAAACATAGTTTCATGAAAGTCAGCTTTGGCACCCCAGGATTGGTAATCCCGTGAAAATGTAGTAGGGCTTACATCATGGTGTGGAAATAGGTGAAAAGGTGAATCTGAGCTACAGATTTTCATACCAGCTGAAATGATAGAGGAGGGTTTCTGATGGAGTTCTAGAAGGTCCAAACACAGTTTTATGAAAGTCAACTTTGGCACCCCAGGAAGGGTAGTCCCGTGAAAGGGTAAAAGTGGATACATCATGGTTTGGAAATAGGTAAAAAGGTGAATCTGAGCTACAGATTTTCAAACCAACTGAAATGATAGAGGAGGGTTCCTGATGGAGTGCTAGAGGTTCCAAACACAGTTTCGTGAAAGTCAACTTTGGCAACCCAGGAAGGGGAATCCCGAGAAAGTGTAATAGTGGATATATCATGGTTTGGAAATAGGTAAAAAGGTAAGTCGAAGCTACAGATTTTGAAACCAGCTGAAATGATAGAGGAGGTTTCCTGATGGAGTGCTAGAGGATCCAAACACAGTTTCGTGAAAGTCAACTTTGGCACCCCAGGAAGGGTAATCAATTGAAATGGCAATAGGGGATACATCATGGTTTGGAAATAGGTAAAAAGGTGAATCGGAGCTATAGGTTTTCGAACCAGCTGAAATGATAGAGGAGGGTTCCTGATGGAGTGCTAGAGGGTCCAAACACAGTTTCGTGAAAGTCAACTTTGGCAACCCAGGAATGGTAATTCTGTGAAAGGGTAATAGGGGATACATCATGGTTTGGAAATAGGTAAAAAGGTGAATCGGAGCTACAGATTTTCAAACCAGCTGAAATGATAGAGGAGGGTTCCTGATGGAGTGCTAGAGGGTCCAAACACACTTTCGTGAAAGTCAACTTTGGCACCCCAGGAAGGGTAATACCAAAAAAGTGTGATACTGGATACATCATGGTTTGGAAATAGGTAAAAAGGTGAGTCGAAGCTACAGATTTTCAAACCAGCTAAAATGATGGAGGAGAGTTCCTGATGGAGTGCTAGAGGGTCCAAACACAGTTTCGTGAAAGTCATCTTTGGCACCCCAGGAAGGGTAATCCCCTGAAAAGGTGATAGTGGATGCATCATGGTTTCCAAATAGGCAGAAAGGTGAATTGGAGCTACAGCTTTTAAAACCAGCTCAAATGATAGAGGAGGGTTCCTGATGGAGTGCTAGAGGGTCAAAACCCAGTTTCGTGAAAGTCAACTTTGTCACCCCAGGAAAGGTAATCCCGTGAAAGGGTATTAGGGAATACATCATGGTTTGGATATAGGTGAAAATGTGAATCGGAGCTACAGCTCTTAAAAGCAGCTGAAATGATAGAGGAGGGTTCCTGATGGAGTGCTAGAGGGTCAAAACACAGTTTCGTGAAAGTCAACTTTGGCACCCCAGGAAGGGTAATCCCGTGAAAGGGTAACAGTGGATACATCATGGTTTGCAAATAGGCAGAAAGGTGAATTGGAGCTACAGCTCTTAAAACCAGCTGAAATGATAGAGGAGGGTTCCTGATGGAGTGCTAGAGGGTCAAAACACACTTTCGTGAAAGGCAACTTTGTCATCCCAGGAAAGGTAATCCTGTGAAAGGGTAATAGGAAATACATCATGGTTTGGATATAGGTGAAAATGTGAATCGGAGCTACAGCTCTTAAAAGCAGCTGAAATGATAGAGGAGGGTTCCTGATGGAGTGCTAGAGGGTCAAAACACACTTTCGTGAAAGTCAACTTTGGCACCCCAGGAAGGGTAATCCCGTGAAAGGGTAATAGTGGATACATAATGGTTCGGAAATAAATGGAAAGGTGGATTGGAGCTACAGCTCTTAAAAGCAGCTCAAATGATAGAGGAGGGTTCCTGATGGAGTGCTAGAGGGTCAAAACACACTGTCGTGAAAGTCAACTTTGGCACCCCAGGAAGGGTAATCCCGTGAAAGGTTATTAGGGATACATCATTTTTTGGAAATAGGCAAAAAGGTGAATCGGAGGTACAGGTTTTGAAACCACCTGAAATGATAGAGGAGGGTTCCTGATGGAGTGCTAGAGGGTCAAAACCCAGTTCCTTGAAAGTCAACTTTGGCACCCTAGGAAGGGTAATCCCCTGAAAAGGTCATAGTGGATGCATCATGGTTTCCAAATAGGCAGAAAGGTGAATTGGAGCTACAGCTTTTAAAACCAGCTCAAATGATAGAGGAGGGTTCCTGATGGAGTGCTAGAGGGTCAAAACCCAGTTTCGTGAAAGTCAACTTTGTCACCCAAGGAATGGTAATCCCGTGAAAGGGTATTAGGGAATACATCATGGTTTGGATATAGGTGAAAATGTGAATCGGAGCTACAGCTCTTAAAAGCAGCTCAAATGATAGAGGAGGGTTCCTGATGGAGTGCTAGAGGGTCAAAACACACTTTCGTGAAAGTCAACTTTGGCACCCCAGGAAGGGTAATCCCGTGAAAGGTTATTAGGGATACATCATTTTTTGGAAATAGGCAGAAAGGTGAATCGGAGGTACAGGTTTTGGAACCACCTGAAATGATAGAGGAGGGTTCCTGATGGAGTGCTAGAGGGTCAAAACCCAGTTCCTTGAAAGTCAACTTTGGCACCCCAGGAAGGGTAATCCCCTGAAAAGGTCATAGTGGATGCATCATGGTTTCCAAATAGGCAGAAAGGTGAATTGGAGCTACAGCTTTTAAAACCAGCTCAAATGATAGAGGAGGGTTCCTGATGGAGTGCTAGAGGGTCAAAACCCAGTTTCGTGAAAGTCAACTTTGTCACCCAAGGAATGGTAGTCCCGTGAAAGGGTATTAGGGAAAACATCATGGTTTGGATATAGGTGAAAATGTGAATCGGAGCTACAGCTCTTAAAAGCATCTGAAATGATAGAGGAGGGTTCTTGATGGAGTGCTAGAGGGTCAAAACACACTTTCGTGAAAGTCAACTTTGGCACCCCAGGAAGGGTAATCCCGTGAAAGGGTAAAAGTGGATACATCATGGTTTGGAAATAGGTAAAAAGGTGAATCTGAGCTACAGATTTTCAAACCAACTGAAATGATAGAGGAGGGTTCCTGATGGAGTGCTAGAGGTTCCAAACACAGTTTCGTGAAAGTCAACTTTGGCAACCCAGGAAGGGGAATCCCGAGAAAGTGTAATAGTGGATATATCATGGTTTGGAAATAGGTAAAAAGGTAAGTCGAAGCTACAGATTTTGAAACCAGCTGAAATGATAGAGGAGGTTTCCTGATGGAGTGCTAGAGGATCCAAACACAGTTTCGTGAAAGTCAACTTTGGCACCCCAGGAAGGGTAATCAATTGAAATGGCAATAGGGGATACATCATGGTTTGGAAATAGGTAAAAAGGTGAATCGGAGCTATAGGTTTTCGAACCAGCTGAAATGATAGAGGAGGGTTCCTGATGGAGTGCTAGAGGGTCCAAACACAGTTTCGTGAAAGTCAACTTTGGCAACCCAGGAATGGTAATTCTGTGAAAGGGTAATAGGGGATACATCATGGTTTGGAAATAGGTAAAAAGGTGAATCGGAGCTACAGATTTTCAAACCAGCTGAAATGATAGAGGAGGGTTCCTGATGGAGTGCTAGAGGGTCCAAACACACTTTCGTGAAAGTCAACTTTGGCACCCCAGGAAGGGTAATACCAAAAAAGTGTGATACTGGATACATCATGGTTTGGAAATAGGTAAAAAGGTGAGTCGAAGCTACAGATTTTCAAACCAGCTAAAATGATGGAGGAGAGTTCCTGATGGAGTGCTAGAGGGTCCAAACACAGTTTCGTGAAAGTCATCTTTGGCACCCCAGGAAGGGTAATCCCCTGAAAAGGTGATAGTGGATGCATCATGGTTTCCAAATAGGCAGAAAGGTGAATTGGAGCTACAGCTTTTAAAACCAGCTCAAATGATAGAGGAGGGTTCCTGATGGAGTGCTAGAGGGTCAAAACCCAGTTTCGTGAAAGTCAACTTTGTCACCCCAGGAAAGGTAATCCCGTGAAAGGGTATTAGGGAATACATCATGGTTTGGATATAGGTGAAAATGTGAATCGGAGCTACAGCTCTTAAAAGCAGCTGAAATGATAGAGGAGGGTTCCTGATGGAGTGCTAGAGGGTCAAAACACAGTTTCGTGAAAGTCAACTTTGGCACCCCAGGAAGGGTAATCCCGTGAAAGGGTAACAGTGGATACATCATGGTTTGCAAATAGGCAGAAAGGTGAATTGGAGCTACAGCTCTTAAAACCAGCTGAAATGATAGAGGAGGGTTCCTGATGGAGTGCTAGAGGGTCAAAACACACTTTCGTGAAAGGCAACTTTGTCATCCCAGGAAAGGTAATCCTGTGAAAGGGTAATAGGAAATACATCATGGTTTGGATATAGGTGAAAATGTGAATCGGAGCTACAGCTCTTAAAAGCAGCTCAAATGATAGAGGAGGGTTCCTGATGGAGTGCTAGAGGGTCAAAACACACTTTCGTGAAAGTCAACTTTGGCACCCCAGGAAGGGTAATCCCGTGAAAGGGTAATAGTGGATACATAATGGTTCGGAAATAAATGGAAAGGTGGATTGGAGCTACAGCTCTTAAAAGCAGCTCAAATGATAGAGGAGGGTTCCTGATGGAGTGCTAGAGGGTCAAAACACACTGTCGTGAAAGTCAACTTTGGCACCCCAGGAAGGGTAATCCCGTGAAAGGTTATTAGGGATACATCATTTTTTGGAAATAGGCAAAAAGGTGAATCGGAGGTACAGGTTTTGAAACCACCTGAAATGATAGAGGAGGGTTCCTGATGGAGTGCTAGAGGGTCAAAACCCAGTTCCTTGAAAGTCAACTTTGGCACCCTAGGAAGGGTAATCCCCTGAAAAGGTCATAGTGGATGCATCATGGTTTCCAAATAGGCAGAAAGGTGAATTGGAGCTACAGCTTTTAAAACCAGCTCAAATGATAGAGGAGGGTTCCTGATGGAGTGCTAGAGGGTCAAAACCCAGTTTCGTGAAAGTCAACTTTGTCACCCAAGGAATGGTAATCCCGTGAAAGGGTATTAGGGAATACATCATGGTTTGGATATAGGTGAAAATGTGAATCGGAGCTACAGCTCTTAAAAGCAGCTCAAATGATAGAGGAGGGTTCCTGATGGAGTGCTAGAGGGTCAAAACACACTTTCGTGAAAGTCAACTTTGGCACCCCAGGAAGGGTAATCCCGTGAAAGGTTATTAGGGATACATCATTTTTTGGAAATAGGCAGAAAGGTGAATCGGAGGTACAGGTTTTGGAACCACCTGAAATGATAGAGGAGGGTTCCTGATGGAGTGCTAGAGGGTCAAAACCCAGTTCCTTGAAAGTCAACTTTGGCACCCCAGGAAGGGTAATCCCCTGAAAAGGTCATAGTGGATGCATCATGGTTTCCAAATAGGCAGAAAGGTGAATTGGAGCTACAGCTTTTAAAACCAGCTCAAATGATAGAGGAGGGTTCCTGATGGAGTGCTAGAGGGTCAAAACCCAGTTTCGTGAAAGTCAACTTTGTCACCCAAGGAATGGTAGTCCCGTGAAAGGGTATTAGGGAAAACATCATGGTTTGGATATAGGTGAAAATGTGAATCGGAGCTACAGCTCTTAAAAGCATCTGAAATGATAGAGGAGGGTTCTTGATGGAGTGCTAGAGGGTCAAAACACACTTTCGTGAAAGTCAACTTTGGCACCCCAGGAAGGGTAATCCCGTGAAAGGGTAAAAGTGGATACATCATGGTTTGGAAATAGGTAAAAAGGTGAATCTGAGCTACAGATTTTCAAACCAACTGAAATGATAGAGGAGGGTTCCTGATGGAGTGCTAGAGGTTCCAAACACAGTTTCGTGAAAGTCAACTTTGGCAACCCAGGAAGGGGAATCCCGAGAAAGTGTAATAGTGGATATATCATGGTTTGGAAATAGGTAAAAAGGTAAGTCGAAGCTACAGATTTTGAAACCAGCTGAAATGATAGAGGAGGTTTCCTGATGGAGTGCTAGAGGATCCAAACACAGTTTCGTGAAAGTCAACTTTGGCACCCCAGGAAGGGTAATCAATTGAAATGGCAATAGGGGATACATCATGGTTTGGAAATAGGTAAAAAGGTGAATCGGAGCTATAGGTTTTCGAACCAGCTGAAATGATAGAGGAGGGTTCCTGATGGAGTGCTAGAGGGTCCAAACACAGTTTCGTGAAAGTCAACTTTGGCAACCCAGGAATGGTAATTCTGTGAAAGGGTAATAGGGGATACATCATGGTTTGGAAATAGGTAAAAAGGTGAATCGGAGCTACAGATTTTCAAACCAGCTGAAATGATAGAGGAGGGTTCCTGATGGAGTGCTAGAGGGTCCAAACACACTTTCGTGAAAGTCAACTTTGGCACCCCAGGAAGGGTAATACCAAAAAAGTGTGATACTGGATACATCATGGTTTGGAAATAGGTAAAAAGGTGAGTCGAAGCTACAGATTTTCAAACCAGCTAAAATGATGGAGGAGAGTTCCTGATGGAGTGCTAGAGGGTCCAAACACAGTTTCGTGAAAGTCATCTTTGGCACCCCAGGAAGGGTAATCCCCTGAAAAGGTGATAGTGGATGCATCATGGTTTCCAAATAGGCAGAAAGGTGAATTGGAGCTACAGCTTTTAAAACCAGCTCAAATGATAGAGGAGGGTTCCTGATGGAGTGCTAGAGGGTCAAAACCCAGTTTCGTGAAAGTCAACTTTGTCACCCCAGGAAAGGTAATCCCGTGAAAGGGTATTAGGGAATACATCATGGTTTGGATATAGGTGAAAATGTGAATCGGAGCTACAGCTCTTAAAAGCAGCTGAAATGATAGAGGAGGGTTCCTGATGGAGTGCTAGAGGGTCAAAACACAGTTTCGTGAAAGTCAACTTTGGCACCCCAGGAAGGGTAATCCCGTGAAAGGGTAACAGTGGATACATCATGGTTTGCAAATAGGCAGAAAGGTGAATTGGAGCTACAGCTCTTAAAACCAGCTGAAATGATAGAGGAGGGTTCCTGATGGAGTGCTAGAGGGTCAAAACACACTTTCGTGAAAGGCAACTTTGTCATCCCAGGAAAGGTAATCCTGTGAAAGGGTAATAGGAAATACATCATGGTTTGGATATAGGTGAAAATGTGAATCGGAGCTACAGCTCTTAAAAGCAGCTGAAATGATAGAGGAGGGTTCCTGATGGAGTGCTAGAGGGTCAAAACACACTTTCGTGAAAGTCAACTTTGGCACCCCAGGAAGGGTAATCCCGTGAAAGGGTAATAGTGGATACATAATGGTTCGGAAATAAATGGAAAGGTGGATTGGAGCTACAGCTCTTAAAAGCAGCTCAAATGATAGAGGAGGGTTCCTGATGGAGTGCTAGAGGGTCAAAACACACTGTCGTGAAAGTCAACTTTGGCACCCCAGGAAGGGTAATCCCGTGAAAGGTTATTAGGGATACATCATTTTTTGGAAATAGGCAAAAAGGTGAATCGGAGGTACAGGTTTTGAAACCACCTGAAATGATAGAGGAGGGTTCCTGATGGAGTGCTAGAGGGTCAAAACCCAGTTCCTTGAAAGTCAACTTTGGCACCCTAGGAAGGGTAATCCCCTGAAAAGGTCATAGTGGATGCATCATGGTTTCCAAATAGGCAGAAAGGTGAATTGGAGCTACAGCTTTTAAAACCAGCTCAAATGATAGAGGAGGGTTCCTGATGGAGTGCTAGAGGGTCAAAACCCAGTTTCGTGAAAGTCAACTTTGTCACCCAAGGAATGGTAATCCCGTGAAAGGGTATTAGGGAATACATCATGGTTTGGATATAGGTGAAAATGTGAATCGGAGCTACAGCTCTTAAAAGCAGCTCAAATGATAGAGGAGGGTTCCTGATGGAGTGCTAGAGGGTCAAAACACACTTTCGTGAAAGTCAACTTTGGCACCCCAGGAAGGGTAATCCCGTGAAAGGTTATTAGGGATACATCATTTTTTGGAAATAGGCAGAAAGGTGAATCGGAGGTACAGGTTTTGGAACCACCTGAAATGATAGAGGAGGGTTCCTGATGGAGTGCTAGAGGGTCAAAACCCAGTTCCTTGAAAGTCAACTTTGGCACCCCAGGAAGGGTAATCCCCTGAAAAGGTCATAGTGGATGCATCATGGTTTCCAAATAGGCAGAAAGGTGAATTGGAGCTACAGCTTTTAAAACCAGCTCAAATGATAGAGGAGGGTTCCTGATGGAGTGCTAGAGGGTCAAAACCCAGTTTCGTGAAAGTCAACTTTGTCACCCAAGGAATGGTAGTCCCGTGAAAGGGTATTAGGGAAAACATCATGGTTTGGATATAGGTGAAAATGTGAATCGGAGCTACAGCTCTTAAAAGCATCTGAAATGATAGAGGAGGGTTCTTGATGGAGTGCTAGAGGGTCAAAACACACTTTCGTGAAAGTCAACTTTGGCACCCCAGGAAGGGTAATCCCGTGAAAGAGTAATAGTGGACACGGCCTGGTTTGCAAATGGGCTGAAAGGTGAATCGGAGCTACAGGTTTTAAAACCACCTGAAATGAGACAATAGTTATCCTGATGGAGTGCTAGAGGGTCAAAACCTAGTTCCGTGAAAGTCAACTTTGGCACCCCAGGAAGGGTAATCCCGTGAAAGGGTAACAGTGGATACATCATGGTTTGCAAATAGGCAGAAAGGTGAATTGGAGCTACAGCTCTTAAAACCAGCTGAAATGATAGAGGAGGGTTCCTGATGGAGTGCTAGAGGGTCAAAACACACTTTCGTGAAAGGCAACTTTGTCATCCCAGGAAAGGTAATCCTGTGAAAGGGCAATAAAAAATACATCATGGTTTGGATATAGGTGAAAATGTGAATCGGAGCTACAGCTCTTAAAAGCAGCTGAAATGATAGAGGAGGGTTCCTGATGGAGGGTCAAAACACACTTTTGTGAAAGTCAACTTTGGCACCCCAGGAAGGGTAATCCCGTGAAAGGGTAATAGTGGATACATAATGGTTCGGAAATAAATGGAAAGGTGGATTGGAGCTACAGCTCTTAAAAGCAGCTCAAATGATAGAGGAGGGTTCCTGATGGAGTGCTAGAGGGTCAAAACACACTTTCGTGAAAGTCAACTTTGGCACCCCAGGAAGGGTAATCCCCTGAAAAGGTCATAGTGGATGCATCATGGTTTCCAAATAGGCAGAAAGGTGAATTGGAGCTACAGCTTTTAAAACCAGCTCAAATGATAGAGGAGGGTTCCTGATGGAGTGCTAGAGGGTCAAAACACACTTTCGTGAAAGGCAACTTTGTCACCCCAGGAAAGGTAATCCCGTGAAAGGGTAATAGGAAATACATCATGGTTTGGATATAGGTGAAAATGTGAATCGGAGCTACAGCTCTTAAAAGCAGCTGAAATGATAGAGGAGGGTTCCTGATGGAGTGCTAGAGGGTCAAAACACACTTTCGTGAAAGTCAACTTTGGCACCCCAGGAAGGGTAATCCCGTGAAAGGGTAACAGTGGATACATCATGGTTTGCAAATAGGCAGAAAGGTGAATTGGAGCTACAGCTCTTAAAAGCAGCTGAAATGATAGAGGAGGGTTCCTGATGGAGTGCTAGAGGGTCAAAACACACCTTCGTGAAAGGCAACTTTGTCATCCCAGGAAAGGTAATCCTGTGAAAGGGCAATAAAAAATACATCATGGTTTGGATATAGGTGAAAATGTGAATCGGAGCTACAGCTCTTAAAAGCAGCTGAAATGATAGAGGAGGGTTCCTGATGGAGGGTCAAAACACACTTTTGTGAAAGTCAACTTTGGCACCCCAGGAAGGGTAATCCCGTGAAAGGGTAATAGTGGATACATAATGGTTCGGAAATAAATGGAAAGGTGGATTGGAGCTACAGCTCTTAAAAGCAGCTCAAATGATAGAGGAGGGTTCCTGATGGAGTGCTAGAGGGTCAAAACACACTTTCGTGAAAGTCAACTTTGGCACCCCAGGAAGGGTAATCCCCTGAAAAGGTCATAGTGGATGCATCATGGTTTCCAAATAGGCAGAAAGGTGAATTGGAGCTACAGCTTTTAAAACCAGCTCAAATGATAGAGGAGGGTTCCTGATGGAGTGCTAGAGGGTCAAAACCCAGTTTCGTGAAAGTCAACTTTGTCACCCCAGGAAAGGTAATCCCGTGAAAGGGTATTAGGAAATACATCATGGTTTGGATATAGGTGAAAATGTGAATCGGAGCTACAGCTCTTAAAAGCAGCTGAAATGATAGAGGAGGGTTCCTGATGGAGTGCTAGAGGGTCAAAACACACTTTCGTGAAAGTCAACTTTGGCACCCCAGGAAGGGTAATCCCGTGAAAGGGTAACAGTGGATACATCATGGTTTGCAAATAGGCAGAAAGGTGAATTGGAGCTACAGCTCTTAAAAGCAGCTGAAATGATAGAGGAGGGTTCCTGATGGAGTGCTACAGGGTCAAAACACACCTTCGTGAAAGGCAACTTTGTCATCCCAGGAAAGGTAATCCTGTGAAAGGGTAATAGGAAATACATCATGGTTTGGATATAGGTGAAAATGTGAATCGGAGCTACAGCTCTTAAAAGCAGCTCAAATGATAGAGGAGGGTTCCTGATGGAGTGCTAGAGGGTCAAAACACACTTTCGTGAAAGTCAACTTTGGCACCCCAGGAAGGGTAATCCCGTGAAAGGGTAATAGTGGATACATAATGGTTCGGAAATAAATGGAAAGGTGGATTGGAGCTACAGCTCTTAAAAGCAGCTCAAATGATAGAGGAGGGTTCCTGATGGAGTGCTAGAGGGTCAAAACACACTTTCGTGAAAGTCAACTTTGGCACCCCAGGAAGGGTAATCCCGTGAAAGGTTATTAGGGATACATCATTTTTTGGAAATAGGCAAAAAGGTGAATCGGAGGTACAGGTTTTGAAACCACCTGAAATGATAGAGGAGGGTTCCTGATGGAGTGCTAGAGGGTCAAAACCTAGTTCCTTGAAAGTCAACTTTGTCACCCCAGGAAGGGTAATCCCCTGAAAAGGTCATAGTGGATGCATCATGGTTTCCAAATAGGCAGAAAGGTGAATTGGAGCTACAGCTTTTAAAACCAGCTCAAATGATAGAGGAGGGTTCCTGATGGAGTGCTAGAGGGTCAAAACCCAGTTTCGTGAAAGTCAACTTTGTCACCCCAGGAATGGTAATCCCGTGAAAGGGTATTAGGGAATACATCATGGTTTGGATATAGGTGAAAATGTGAATCGGAGCTACAGCTCTTAAAAGCAGCTGAAATGATAGAGGAGGGTTCTTGATGGAGTGCTAGAGGGTCAAAACACACTTTCGTGAAAGTCAACTTTGGCACCCCAGGAAGGGTAATCCCGTGAAAGAGTAATAGTGGACACGGCCTGGTTTGCAAATGGGCTGAAAGGTGAATCGGAGCTACAGGTTTTAAAACCACCTGAAATGAGACAATAGTTATCCTGATGGAGTGCTAGAGGGTCAAAACCTAGTTCCGTGAAAGTCAACTTTGGCACCCCAGGAAGGGTAATCCCGTGAAGGGGTAATAGTGGACACGGCCTGGTTTGCAAATAGGCTGAAAGGTGAATCGGAGCTACAGGTTTTAAAACCACCTCAAGTGACACAATAGGTATCCTGATGGAGTGCTAGAGGGTCAAAACCTAGTTCCGTGAAAGTCAACTTTGGCACCCCAGGAAGGGTGATCCCGTGAAAGGGTAATAGTGGATACATCATGGTTTGCAAATAGGCAGAAAGGTGAATTGGAGCTATAGCTTTTAAAACCACCTGAAATGATAGAGGAGGGTTCCTGATGGAGTGCTAGAGGGTCTAAACCCAGTTCCTTGAAAGTCAACTTTGGCACCCCAGGAAGGGTAATCCCCTGTAAAGGTCATAGTGGATGCATCATGGTTTCCAAATAGGCAGAAAGGTGAATTGGAGCTACAGCTCTTAAAAGCAGCTGAAATGATAGAGGAGGGTTCCTGATGGAGTGCTAGAGGGTCAAAACACAGTTTCGTGAAAGTCAACTTTGGCACCCCAGGAAGGGTAATCCCGTGAAAGGGTAACAGTGGATACATCATGGTTTGCAAATAGGCAGAAAGGTGAATTGGAGCTACAGCTCTTAAAACCAGCTGAAATGATAGAGGAGGGTTCCTGATGGAGTGCTAGAGGGTCAAAACACACTTTCGTGAAAGGCAACTTTGTCATCCCAGGAAAGGTAATCCTGTGAAAGGGTAATAGGAAATACATCATGGTTTGGATATAGGTGAAAATGTGAATCGGAGCTACAGCTCTTAAAAGCAGCTGAAATGATAGAGGAGGGTTCCTGATGGAGTGCTAGAGGGTCAAAACACACTTTCGTGAAAGTCAACTTTGGCACCCCAGGAAGGGTAATCCCGTGAAAGGGTAATAGTGGATACATAATGGTTCGGAAATAAATGGAAAGGTGGATTGGAGCTACAGCTCTTAAAAGCAGCTCAAATGATAGAGGAGGGTTCCTGATGGAGTGCTAGAGGGTCAAAACACACTGTCGTGAAAGTCAACTTTGGCACCCCAGGAAGGGTAATCCCGTGAAAGGTTATTAGGGATACATCATTTTTTGGAAATAGGCAAAAAGGTGAATCGGAGGTACAGGTTTTGAAACCACCTGAAATGATAGAGGAGGGTTCCTGATGGAGTGCTAGAGGGTCAAAACCCAGTTCCTTGAAAGTCAACTTTGGCACCCTAGGAAGGGTAATCCCCTGAAAAGGTCATAGTGGATGCATCATGGTTTCCAAATAGGCAGAAAGGTGAATTGGAGCTACAGCTTTTAAAACCAGCTCAAATGATAGAGGAGGGTTCCTGATGGAGTGCTAGAGGGTCAAAACCCAGTTTCGTGAAAGTCAACTTTGTCACCCAAGGAATGGTAATCCCGTGAAAGGGTATTAGGGAATACATCATGGTTTGGATATAGGTGAAAATGTGAATCGGAGCTACAGCTCTTAAAAGCAGCTCAAATGATAGAGGAGGGTTCCTGATGGAGTGCTAGAGGGTCAAAACACACTTTCGTGAAAGTCAACTTTGGCACCCCAGGAAGGGTAATCCCGTGAAAGGTTATTAGGGATACATCATTTTTTGGAAATAGGCAGAAAGGTGAATCGGAGGTACAGGTTTTGGAACCACCTGAAATGATAGAGGAGGGTTCCTGATGGAGTGCTAGAGGGTCAAAACCCAGTTCCTTGAAAGTCAACTTTGGCACCCCAGGAAGGGTAATCCCCTGAAAAGGTCATAGTGGATGCATCATGGTTTCCAAATAGGCAGAAAGGTGAATTGGAGCTACAGCTTTTAAAACCAGCTCAAATGATAGAGGAGGGTTCCTGATGGAGTGCTAGAGGGTCAAAACCCAGTTTCGTGAAAGTCAACTTTGTCACCCAAGGAATGGTAGTCCCGTGAAAGGGTATTAGGGAAAACATCATGGTTTGGATATAGGTG
Source organism: Haliotis asinina (assembly GCF_037392515.1). NCBI lineage: Eukaryota > Metazoa > Mollusca > Gastropoda > Lepetellida > Haliotidae > Haliotis > Haliotis asinina. The sequence goes on from NC_090295.1 coordinate 26,663,250, forward strand.
AAAATGTGAATCGGAGCTACAGCTCTTAAAAGCATCTGAAATGATAGAGGAGGGTTCTTGATGGAGTGCTAGAGGGTCAAAACACACTTTCGTGAAAGTCAACTTTGGCACCCCAGGAAGGGTAATCCCGTGAAAGAGTAATAGTGGACACGGCCTGGTTTGCAAATGGGCTGAAAGGTGAATCGGAGCTACAGGTTTTAAAACCACCTGAAATGAGACAATAGTTATCCTGATGGAGTGCTAGAGGGTCAAAACCTAGTTCCGTGAAAGTCAACTTTGGCACCCCAGGAAGGGTAATCCCGTGAAAGGGTAACAGTGGATACATCATGGTTTGCAAATAGGCAGAAAGGTGAATTGGAGCTACAGCTCTTAAAACCAGCTGAAATGATAGAGGAGGGTTCCTGATGGAGTGCTAGAGGGTCAAAACACACTTTCGTGAAAGGCAACTTTGTCATCCCAGGAAAGGTAATCCTGTGAAAGGGCAATAAAAAATACATCATGGTTTGGATATAGGTGAAAATGTGAATCGGAGCTACAGCTCTTAAAAGCAGCTGAAATGATAGAGGAGGGTTCCTGATGGAGGGTCAAAACACACTTTTGTGAAAGTCAACTTTGGCACCCCAGGAAGGGTAATCCCGTGAAAGGGTAATAGTGGATACATAATGGTTCGGAAATAAATGGAAAGGTGGATTGGAGCTACAGCTCTTAAAAGCAGCTCAAATGATAGAGGAGGGTTCCTGATGGAGTGCTAGAGGGTCAAAACACACTTTCGTGAAAGTCAACTTTGGCACCCCAGGAAGGGTAATCCCCTGAAAAGGTCATAGTGGATGCATCATGGTTTCCAAATAGGCAGAAAGGTGAATTGGAGCTACAGCTTTTAAAACCAGCTCAAATGATAGAGGAGGGTTCCTGATGGAGTGCTAGAGGGTCAAAACCCAGTTTCGTGAAAGTCAACTTTGTCACCCCAGGAAAGGTAATCCCGTGAAAGGGTAATAGGAAATACATCATGGTTTGGATATAGGTGAAAATGTGAATCGGAGCTACAGCTCTTAAAAGCAGCTGAAATGATAGAGGAGGGTTCCTGATGGAGTGCTAGAGGGTCAAAACACACTTTCGTGAAAGTCAACTTTGGCACCCCAGGAAGGGTAATCCCGTGAAAGGGTAACAGTGGATACATCATGGTTTGCAAATAGGCAGAAAGGTGAATTGGAGCTACAGCTCTTAAAAGCAGCTGAAATGATAGAGGAGGGTTCCTGATGGAGTGCTAGAGGGTCAAAACACACCTTCGTGAAAGGCAACTTTGTCATCCCAGGAAAGGTAATCCTGTGAAAGGGCAATAAAAAATACATCATGGTTTGGATATAGGTGAAAATGTGAATCGGAGCTACAGCTCTTAAAAGCAGCTGAAATGATAGAGGAGGGTTCCTGATGGAGGGTCAAAACACACTTTTGTGAAAGTCAACTTTGGCACCCCAGGAAGGGTAATCCCGTGAAAGGGTAATAGTGGATACATAATGGTTCGGAAATAAATGGAAAGGTGGATTGGAGCTACAGCTCTTAAAAGCAGCTCAAATGATAGAGGAGGGTTCCTGATGGAGTGCTAGAGGGTCAAAACACACTTTCGTGAAAGTCAACTTTGGCACCCCAGGAAGGGTAATCCCCTGAAAAGGTCATAGTGGATGCATCATGGTTTCCAAATAGGCAGAAAGGTGAATTGGAGCTACAGCTTTTAAAACCAGCTCAAATGATAGAGGAGGGTTCCTGATGGAGTGCTAGAGGGTCAAAACCCAGTTTCGTGAAAGTCAACTTTGTCACCCCAGGAAAGGTAATCCCGTGAAAGGGTATTAGGAAATACATCATGGTTTGGATATAGGTGAAAATGTGAATCGGAGCTACAGCTCTTAAAAGCAGCTGAAATGATAGAGGAGGGTTCCTGATGGAGTGCTAGAGGGTCAAAACACACTTTCGTGAAAGTCAACTTTGGCACCCCAGGAAGGGTAATCCCGTGAAAGGGTAACAGTGGATACATCATGGTTTGCAAATAGGCAGAAAGGTGAATTGGAGCTACAGCTCTTAAAAGCAGCTGAAATGATAGAGGAGGGTTCCTGATGGAGTGCTACAGGGTCAAAACACACCTTCGTGAAAGGCAACTTTGTCATCCCAGGAAAGGTAATCCCGTGAAAGAGTAATAGTGGACACGGCCTGGTTTGCAAATGGGCTGAAAGGTGAATCGGAGCTACAGGTTTTAAAACCACCTGAAATGAGACAATAGTTATCCTGATGGAGTGCTAGAGGGTCAAAACCTAGTTCCGTGAAAGTCAACTTTGGCACCCCAGGAAGGGTAATCCCGTGAAGGGGTAATAGTGGACACGGCCTGGTTTGCAAATAGGCTGAAAGGTGAATCGGAGCTACAGGTTTTAAAACCACCTCAAGTGACACAATAGTTATCCTGATGGAGTGCTAGAGGGTCAAAACCTAGTTCCGTGAAAGTCAACTTTGGCACCCCAGGAAGGGTGATCCCGTGAAAGGGTAATAGTGGATACATCATGGTTTGCAAATAGGCAGAAAGGTGAATTGGAGCTATAGCTTTTAAAACCACCTGAAATGATAGAGGAGGGTTCCTGATGGAGTGCTAGAGGGTCTAAACCCAGTTCCTTGAAAGTCAACTTTGGCACCCCAGGAAGGGTAATCCCCTGTAAAGGTCATAGTGGATGCATCATGGTTTCCAAATAGGCAGAAAGGTGAATTGGAGCTACAGCTTTTAAAACCAGCTCAAATGATAGAGGAGGGTTCCTGATGGAGTGCTAGAGGGTCAAAACCCAGTTTCGTGAAAGTCAACTTTGTCACCCCAGGAAAGGTAATCCCGTGAAAGGGTATTAGGGAATACATCATGGTTTGGATATAGGTGAAAATGTGAATCGGAGCTACAGCTCTTAAAAGCAGCTGAAATGATAGAGGAGGGTTCCTGATGGAGTGCTAGAGGGTCAAAACACACTTTTGTGAAAGTCAACTTTGGCACCCCAGGAAGGGTAATCCCGTGAAAGGGTAATAGTGGATACATAATGGTTCGGAAATAAATGGAAAGGTGGATTGGAGCTACAGCTCTTAAAAGCAGCTCAAATGATAGAGGAGGGTTCCTGATGGAGTGCTAGAGGGTCAAAACACACTTTCGTGAAAGTCAACTTTGGCACCCCAGGAAGGGTAATCCCGTGAAAGGTTATTAGGGATACATCATTTTTTGGAAATAGGCAAAAAGGTGAATCGGAGGTACAGGTTTTGAAACCACCTGAAATGATAGAGGAGGGTTCCTGATGGAGTGCTAGAGGGTGAAAACCCAGTTCCTTGAAAGTCAACTTTGGCACCCCAGGAAGGGTAATCCCCTGAAAAGGTCATAGTGGATGCATCATGGTTTCCAAATAGGCAGAAAGGTGAAATGGAGCTACAGCTTTTAAAACCAGCTCAAATGATAGAGGAGGGTTCCTGATGGAGTGCTAGAGGGTCAAAACCCAGTTTCGTGAAAGTCAACTTTGGCACCCCAGGAAGGGTAATCCCGTGAAAGGGTGATAGTGGATACATAATGGTTCGGAAATAAATGGAAAGGTGGATTGGAGCTACAGCTCTTAAAAGCAGCTCAAATGATAGAGGAGGGTTCCTGATGGAGTGCTAGAGGGTCAAAACACACTTTCGTGAAAGTCAACTTTGGCACCCCAGGAAGGGTAATCCCGTGAAAGGTTATTAGGGATACATCATTTTTTGGAAATAGGCAAAAAGGTGAATCGGAGGTACAGGTTTTGAAACCACCTGAAATGATAGAGGAGGGTTCCTGATGGAGTGCTAGAGGGTCAAAACCCAGTTCCTTGAAAGTCAACTTTGGCACCCCAGGAAGGGTAATCCCCTGAAAAGGTCATAGTGGATGCATCATGGTTTCCAAATAGGCAGAAAGGTGAATTGGAGCTACAGCTTTTAAAACCAGCTCAAATGATAGAGGAGGGTTCCTGATGGAGTGCTAGAGGGTCAAAACCCAGTTTCGTGAAAGTCAACTTTGTCACCCCAGGAATGGTAATCCCGTGAAAGGGTATTAGGGAATACATCATGGTTTGGATATAGGTGAAAATGTGAATCGGAGCTACAGCTCTTAAAAGCAGCTGAAATGATAGAGGAGGGTTCTTGATGGAGTGCTAGAGGGTCAAAACACACTTTCGTGAAAGTCAACTTTGGCACCCCAGGAAGGGTAATCCCGTGAAAGAGTAATAGTGGACACGGCCTGGTTTGCAAATAGGCTGAAAGGTGAATCGGAGCTACAGGTTTTAAAACCACCTCAAGTGACACAATAGTTATCCTGATGGAGTGCTAGAGGGTCAAAACCTAGTTCCGTGAAAGTCAACTTTGGCACCCCAGGAAGGGTAATCCCGTGAAAGGGTAATAGTGGATACATCATGGTTTGCAAATAGGCAGAAAGGTGAATTGGAGCTATAGCTTTTAAAACCAGCTGAAATGATAGAGGAGGGTTGCTGATGGAGTGCTAGAGGGTCTAAACCCAGTTCCTTGAAAGTCAACTTTGGCACCCCAGGAAGGGTAATCCCCTGTAAAGGTCATAGTGGATGCATCATGGTTTCCAAATAGGCAGAAAGGTGAATTGGAGCTACAGCTTTTAAAACCAGCTCAAATGATAGAGGAGGGTTCCTGATGGAGTGCTAGAGGGTCAAAACCCAGTTTCGTGAAAGTCAACTTTGTCACCCCAGGAAAGGTAATCCCGTGAAAGGGTATTAGGGAATACATCATGGTTTGGATATAGGTGAAAATGTGAATCGGAGCTACAGCTCTTAAAAGCAGCTGAAATGATAGAGGAGGGTTCCTGATGGAGTGCTAGAGGGTCAAAACACACTTTTGTGAAAGTCAACTTTGGCACCCCAGGAAGGGTAATCCCGTGAAAGGGTAATAGTGGATACATAATGGTTCGGAAATAAATGGAAAGGTGGATTGGAGCTACAGCTCTTAAAAGCAGCTCAAATGATAGAGGAGGGTTCCTGATGGAGTGCTAGAGGGTCAAAACACACTTTCGTGAAAGTCAACTTTGGCACCCCAGGAAGGGTAATCCCGTGAAAGGTTATTAGGGATACATCATTTTTTGGAAATAGGCAAAAAGGTGAATCGGAGGTACAGGTTTTGAAACCACCTGAAATGATAGAGGAGGGTTCCTGATGGAGTGCTAGAGGGTCAAAACCCAGTTTCTTGAAAGTCAACTTTGGCACCCCAGGAAGGGTAATCCCCTGAAAAGGTCATAGTGGATGCATCATGGTTTCCAAATAGGCAGAAAGGTGAATTGGAGCTACAGCTTTTAAAACCAGCTCAAATGATAGAGGAGGGTTCCTGATGGAGTGCTAGAGGGTCAAAACCCAGTTTCGTGAAAGTCAACTTTGTCACCCCAGGAAAGGTAATCCCGTGAAAGGGTATTAGGGAAAACATCATGGTTTGGATATAGGTGAAAATGTGAATCGGAGCTACAGCTCTTAGAAGCAGCTGAAATGATAGAGGAGGGTTCCTGATGGAGTGCTAGAGGGTCAAAACACACTTTCGTGAAAGTCAACTTTGGCACCCCAGGAAGGGTAATCCCGTGAAAGGGTAACAGTGGATACATCATGGTTTGCAAATAGGCAGAAAGGTGAATTGGAGCTACAGCTCTTAAAACCAGCTGAAATGATAGAGGAGGGTTCCTGATGGAGTGCTAGAGGGTCAAAACACACTTTCGTGAAAGGCAACTTTGTCATCCCATGAAAGGTAATCCTGTGAAAGGGTAATAGGAAATACATCATGGTTTGGATATAGGTGAAAATGTGAATCGGAGCTACAGCTCTTAAAAGCAGCTGAAATGATAGAGGAGGGTTCCTGATGGAGTGCTAGAGGGTCAAAACACACTTTCGTGAAAGTCAACTTTGGCACCCCAGGAAAGGTAATCCCGTGAAAGGGTAATAGTGGATACATATTGGTTCGGAAATAAATGGAAAGGTGGATTGGAGCTACAGCTCTTAAAAGCAGCTCAAATGATAGAGGAGGGTTCCTGATGGAGTGCTAGAGGGTCAAAACACACTTTCGTGAAAGTCAACTTTGGCACCCCAGGAAGGGTAATCCCGTGAAAGGTTATTAGGGATACATCATTTTTTGGAAATAGGCAAAAAGGTGAATCGGAGGTACAGGTTTTGAAACCACCTGAAATGATAGAGGAGGGTTCCTGATGGAGTGCTAGAGGGTCAAAACCCAGTTCCTTGAAAGTCAACTTTGGCACCCCAGGAAGGGTAATCCCCTGAAAAGGTCATAGTGGATGCATCATATTTTCCAAATGGGCAGAAAGGTGAATTGGAGCTACAGCTTTTAAAACCAGCTCAAATGATAGAGGAGGGTTCCTGATGGAGTGCTAGAGGGTCAAAACCCAGTTTCGTGAAAGTCAACTTTGTCACCCCAGGAATGGTAATCCCGTGAAAGGGTATTAGGGAATACATCATGGTTTGGATATAGGTGAAAATGTGAATCGGAGCTACAGCTCTTAAAAGCAGCTGAAATGATAGAGGAGGGTTCTTGATGGAGTGCTAGAGGGTCAAAACACACTTTCGTGAAAGTCAACTTTGGCACCGCAGGAAAGGTAATCCCGTGAAAGAGTAATAGTGGACACGGCCTGGTTTGCAAATGGGCAGAAAGGTGAATCGGAGCTACAGGTTTTAAAACCACCTGAAATGAGACAATAGTTATCCTGATGGAGTGCTAGAGGGTCAAAACCTAGTTCCGTGAAAGTCAACTTTGGCACCCCAGGAAGGGTGATCCCGTGAAAGGGTAATAGTGGATACATCATGGTTTGCAAATAGGTAGAAAGGTGAATTGGAGCTATAGCTTTTAAAACCAGCTGAAATGATAGAGGAGGGTTCCTGATGGAGTGCTAGAGGGTCTAAACCCAGTTCCTTGAAAGTCAACTTTGGCACCCCAGGAAGGGTAATCCCCTGAAAAGGTCATAGTGGATGCATCATGGTTTCCAAATAGGCAGAAAGGTGAATTGGAGCTACAGCTTTTAAAACCAGCTCAAATGATAGAGGAGGGTTCCTGATGGAGTGCTAGAGGCTCAAAACCCAGTTTCGTGAAAGTCAACTTTGTCACCCCAGGAAAGGTAATCCCGTGAAAGGGTATTAGGGAATACATCATGGTTTGGATATAGGTGAAAATGTGAATCGGAGCTACAGCTCTTAAAAGCAGCTGAAATGATAGAGGAGGGTTCCTGATGGAGTGCTAGAGGGTCAAAACACACTTTCGTGAAAGTCAACTTTGGCACCCCAGGAAGGGTAATCCCGTGAAAGGGTAACAGTGGATACATCATGGTTTGCAAATAGGCAGAAAGGTGAATTGGAGCTACAGCTCTTAAAACCAGCTGAAATGATAGAGGAGGGTTCCTGATGGAGTGCTAGAGGGTCAAAACACACCTTCGTGAAAGGCAACTTTGTCATCCCAGGAAAGGTAATCCTGTGAAAGGGTAATAGGAAATACATCATGGTTTGGATATAGGTGAAAATGTGAATCGGAGCTACAGCTCTTAAAAGCAGCTGAAATGATAGAGGAGGGTTCCTGATGGAGTGCTAGAGGGTCAAAACACACTTTTGTGAAAGTCAACTTTGGCACCCCAGGAAGGGTAATCCCGTGAAAGGGTAATAGTGGATACATAATGGTTCGGAAATAAATGGAAAGGTGGATTGGAGCTACAGCTCTTAAAAGCAGCTCAAATGATAGAGGAGGGTTCCTGATGGAGTGCTAGAGGGTCAAAACACACTTTCGTGAAAGTCAACTTTGGCACCCCAGGAAGGGTAATCCCGTGAAAGGTTATTAGGGATACATCATTTTTTGGAAATAGGCAAAAAGGTGAATCGGAGGTACAGGTTTTGAAACCACCTGAAATGATAGAGGAGGGTTCCTGATGGAGTGCTAGAGGGTCAAAACCCAGTTTCTTGAAAGTCAACTTTGGCACCCCAGGAAGGGTAATCCCCTGAAAAGGTCATAGTGGATGCATCATGGTTTCCAAATAGGCAGAAAGGTGAATTGGAGCTACAGCTTTTAAAACCAGCTCAAATGATAGAGGAGGGTTCCTGATGGAGTGCTAGAGGGTCAAAACCCAGTTTCGTGAAAGTCAACTTTGTCACCCCAGGAAAGGTAATCCCGTGAAAGGGTATTAGGGAAAACATCATGGTTTGGATATAGGTGAAAATGTGAATCGGAGCTACAGCTCTTAGAAGCAGCTGAAATGATAGAGGAGGGTTCCTGATGGAGTGCTAGAGGGTCAAAACACACTTTCGTGAAAGTCAACTTTGGCACCCCAGGAAGGGTAATCCCGTGAAAGGGTAACAGTGGATACATCATGGTTTGCAAATAGGCAGAAAGGTGAATTGGAGCTACAGCTCTTAAAACCAGCTGAAATGATAGAGGAGGGTTCCTGATGGAGTGCTAGAGGGTCAAAACACACTTTCGTGAAAGGCAACTTTGTCATCCCATGAAAGGTAATCCTGTGAAAGGGTAATAGGAAATACATCATGGTTTGGATATAGGTGAAAATGTGAATCGGAGCTACAGCTCTTAAAAGCAGCTGAAATGATAGAGGAGGGTTCCTGATGGAGTGCTAGAGGGTCAAAACACACTTTCGTGAAAGTCAACTTTGGCACCCCAGGAAAGGTAATCCCGTGAAAGGGTAATAGTGGATACATATTGGTTCGGAAATAAATGGAAAGGTGGATTGGAGCTACAGCTCTTAAAAGCAGCTCAAATGATAGAGGAGGGTTCCTGATGGAGTGCTAGAGGGTCAAAACACACTTTCGTGAAAGTCAACTTTGGCACCCCAGGAAGGGTAATCCCGTGAAAGGTTATTAGGGATACATCATTTTTTGGAAATAGGCAAAAAGGTGAATCGGAGGTACAGGTTTTGAAACCACCTGAAATGATAGAGGAGGGTTCCTGATGGAGTGCTAGAGGGTCAAAACCCAGTTCCTTGAAAGTCAACTTTGGCACCCCAGGAAGGGTAATCCCCTGAAAAGGTCATAGTGGATGCATCATATTTTCCAAATGGGCAGAAAGGTGAATTGGAGCTACAGCTTTTAAAACCAGCTCAAATGATAGAGGAGGGTTCCTGATGGAGTGCTAGAGGGTCAAAACCCAGTTTCGTGAAAGTCAACTTTGTCACCCCAGGAATGGTAATCCCGTGAAAGGGTATTAGGGAATACATCATGGTTTGGATATAGGTGAAAATGTGAATCGGAGCTACAGCTCTTAAAAGCAGCTGAAATGATAGAGGAGGGTTCTTGATGGAGTGCTAGAGGGTCAAAACACACTTTCGTGAAAGTCAACTTTGGCACCGCAGGAAAGGTAATCCCGTGAAAGAGTAATAGTGGACACGGCCTGGTTTGCAAATGGGCAGAAAGGTGAATCGGAGCTACAGGTTTTAAAACCACCTGAAATGAGACAATAGTTATCCTGATGGAGTGCTAGAGGGTCAAAACCTAGTTCCGTGAAAGTCAACTTTGGCACCCCAGGAAGGGTGATCCCGTGAAAGGGTAATAGTGGATACATCATGGTTTGCAAATAGGTAGAAAGGTGAATTGGAGCTATAGCTTTTAAAACCAGCTGAAATGATAGAGGAGGGTTCCTGATGGAGTGCTAGAGGGTCTAAACCCAGTTCCTTGAAAGTCAACTTTGGCACCCCAGGAAGGGTAATCCCCTGAAAAGGTCATAGTGGATGCATCATGGTTTCCAAATAGGCAGAAAGGTGAATTGGAGCTACAGCTTTTAAAACCAGCTCAAATGATAGAGGAGGGTTCCTGATGGAGTGCTAGAGGCTCAAAACCCAGTTTCGTGAAAGTCAACTTTGTCACCCCAGGAAAGGTAATCCCGTGAAAGGGTATTAGGGAATACATCATGGTTTGGATATAGGTGAAAATGTGAATCGGAGCTACAGCTCTTAAAAGCAGCTGAAATGATAGAGGAGGGTTCCTGATGGAGTGCTAGAGGGTCAAAACACACTTTCGTGAAAGTCAACTTTGGCACCCCAGGAAGGGTAATCCCGTGAAAGGGTAACAGTGGATACATCATGGTTTGCAAATAGGCAGAAAGGTGAATTGGAGCTACAGCTCTTAAAACCAGCTGAAATGATAGAGGAGGGTTCCTGATGGAGTGCTAGAGGGTCAAAACACACCTTCGTGAAAGGCAACTTTGTCATCCCAGGAAAGGTAATCCTGTGAAAGGGTAATAGGAAATACATCATGGTTTGGATATAGGTGAAAATGTGAATCGGAGCTACAGCTCTTAAAAGCAGCTGAAATGATAGAGGAGGGTTCCTGATGGAGTGCTAGAGGGTCAAAACACACTTTTGTGAAAGTCAACTTTGGCACCCCAGGAAGGGTAATCCCGTGAAAGGGTAATAGTGGATACATAATGGTTCGGAAATAAATGGAAAGGTGGATTGGAGCTACAGCTCTTAAAAGCAGCTCAAATGATAGAGGAGGGTTCCTGATGGAGTGCTAGAGGGTCAAAACACACTTTCGTGAAAGTCAACTTTGGCACCCCAGGAAGGGTAATCCCGTGAAAGGTTATTAGGGATACATCATTTTTTGGAAATAGGCAAAAAGGTGAATCGGAGGTACAGGTTTTGAAACCAGCTGAAATGATAGAGGAGGGTTCCTGATGGAGTGCTAGAGGGTCAAAACCCAGTTCCTTGAAAGTCAACTTTGGCACCCCAGGAAGGGTAATCCCCTGAAAAGGTCATAGTGGATGCATCATGGTTTCCAAATAGGCAGAAAGGTGAATTGGAGCTACAGCTTTTAAAACCAGCTCAAATGATAGAGGAGGGTTCCTGATGGAGTGCTAGAGGGTCAAAACCCAGTTTCGTGAAAGTCAACTTTGTCACCCCAGGAATGGTAATCCCGTGAAAGGGTATTAGGTAATACATCATGGTTTGGATATAGGTGAAAATGTGAATCGGAGCTACAGCTCTTAAAAGCAGCTGAAATGATAGAGGAGGGTTCTTGATGGAGTGCTAGAGGGTCAAAACACACTTTCGTGAAAGTCAACTTTGGCACCCCAGGAAAGGTAATCCCGTGAAAGAGTAATAGTGGACACGGCCTGGTTTGCAAATGGGCTGAAAGGTGAATCGGAGCTACAGGTTTTAAAACCACCTGAAATGAGACAATAGTTATCCTGATGGAGTGCTAGAGGGTCAAAACCTAGTTCCGTGAAAGTCAACTTTGGCACCCCAGGAAGGGTAATCCCGTGAAAGGGTAATAGTGGACACGGCGTGGTTTGCATATAGGCTGAAAGGTGAATCGGAGCTACAGGTTTTAAACCCACCTCAAGTGACACAATAGTTATCCTGATGGAGTGCTAGAGGGTCAAAACCTAGTTCCGTGAAAGTCACCTTTGGCACCCCAGGAAGGGTAATCCCGTGAAAGGGTAATAGTGGATACATCATGGTTTGCAAATAGGTAGAAAGGTGAATTGGAGCTATAGCTTTTAAAACCAGCTGAAATGATAGAGGAGGGTTCCTGATGGAGTGCTAGAGGGTCTAAACCCAGTTCCTTGAAAGTCAACTTTGGCACCCCAGGAAGGGTAATCCCCTGAAAAGGTCATAGTGGATGCATCATATTTTCCAAATGGGCAGAAAGGTGAATTGGAGCTACAGCTTTTAAAACCAGCTCAAATGATAGAGGAGGGTTCCTGATGGAGTGCTAGAGGGTCAAAACCCAGTTTCGTGAAAGTCAACTTTGTCACCCCAGGAATGGTAATCCCGTGAAAGGGTATTAGGGAATACATCATGGTTTGGATATAGGTGAAAATGTGAATCGGAGCTACAGCTCTTAAAAGCAGCTGAAATGATAGAGGAGGGTTCTTGATGGAGTGCTAGAGGGTCAAAACACACTTTCGTGAAAGTCAACTTTGGCACCGCAGGAAAGGTAATCCCGTGAAAGAGTAATAGTGGACACGGCCTGGTTTGCAAATGGGCAGAAAGGTGAATCGGAGCTACAGGTTTTAAAACCACCTGAAATGAGACAATAGTTATCCTGATGGAGTGCTAGAGGGTCAAAACCTAGTTCCGTGAAAGTCAACTTTGGCACCCCAGGAAGGGTGATCCCGTGAAAGGGTAATAGTGGATACATCATGGTTTGCAAATAGGTAGAAAGGTGAATTGGAGCTATAGCTTTTAAAACCAGCTGAAATGATAGAGGAGGGTTCCTGATGGAGTGCTAGAGGGTCTAAACCCAGTTCCTTGAAAGTCAACTTTGGCACCCCAGGAAGGGTAATCCCCTGAAAAGGTCATAGTGGATGCATCATGGTTTCCAAATAGGCAGAAAGGTGAATTGGAGCTACAGCTTTTAAAACCAGCTCAAATGATAGAGGAGGGTTCCTGATGGAGTGCTAGAGGCTCAAAACCCAGTTTCGTGAAAGTCAAGTTTGTCACCCCAGGAAAGGTAATCCCGTGAAAGGGTATTAGGGAATACATCATGGTTTGGATATAGGTGAAAATGTGAATCGGAGCTACAGCTCTTAAAAGCAGCTGAAATGATAGAGGAGGGTTCCTGATGGAGTGCTAGAGGGTCAAAACACACTTTCGTGAAAGTCAACTTTGGCACCCCAGGAAGGGTAATCCCGTGAAAGGGTAACAGTGGATACATCATGGTTTGCAAATAGGCAGAAAGGTGAATTGGAGCTACAGCTCTTAAAACCAGCTGAAATGATAGAGGAGGGTTCCTGATGGAGTGCTAGAGGGTCAAAACACACCTTCGTGAAAGGCAACTTTGTCATCCCAGGAAAGGTAATCCTGTGAAAGGGTAATAGGAAATACATCATGGTTTGGATATAGGTGAAAATGTGAATCGGAGCTACAGCTCTTAAAAGCAGCTGAAATGATAGAGGAGGGTTCCTGATGGAGTGCTAGAGGGTCAAAACACACTTTTGTGAAAGTCAACTTTGGCACCCCAGGAAGGGTAATCCCGTGAAAGGGTGATAGTGGATACATAATGGTTCGGAAATAAATGGAAAGGTGGATTGGAGCTACAGCTCTTAAAAGCAGCTCAAATGATAGAGGAGGGTTCCTGATGGAGTGCTAGAGGGTCAAAACACACTTTCGTGAAAGTCAACTTTGGCACCCCAGGAAGGGTAATCCCGTGAAAGGTTATTAGGGATACATCATTTTTTGGAAATAGGCAAAAAGGTGAATCGGAGGTACAGGTTTTGAAACCAGCTGAAATGATAGAGGAGGGTTCCTGATGGAGTGCTAGAGGGTCAAAACCCAGTTCCTTGAAAGTCAACTTTGGCACCCCAGGAAGGGTAATCCCCTGAAAAGGTCATAGTGGATGCATCATGGTTTCCAAATAGGCAGAAAGGTGAATTGGAGCTACAGCTTTTAAAACCAGCTCAAATGATAGAGGAGGGTTCCTGATGGAGTGCTAGAGGGTCAAAACCCAGTTTCGTGAAAGTCAACTTTGTCACCCCAGGAATGGTAATCCCGTGAAAGGGTATTAGGTAATACATCATGGTTTGGATATAGGTGAAAATGTGAATCGGAGCTACAGCTCTTAAAAGCAGCTGAAATGATAGAGGAGGGTTCTTGATGGAGTGCTAGAGGGTCAAAACACACTTTCGTGAAAGTCAACTTTGGCACCCCAGGAAAGGTAATCCCGTGAAAGAGTAATAGTGGACACGGCCTGGTTTGCAAATGGGCTGAAAGGTGAATCGGAGCTACAGGTTTTAAAACCACCTGAAATGAGACAATAGTTATCCTGATGGAGTGCTAGAGGGTCAAAACCTAGTTCCGTGAAAGTCAACTTTGGCACCCCAGGAAGGGTAATCCCGTGAAAGGGTAATAGTGGACACGGCGTGGTTTGCATATAGGCTGAAAGGTGAATCGGAGCTACAGGTTTTAAACCCACCTCAAGTGACACAATAGTTATCCTGATGGAGTGCTAGAGGGTCAAAACCTAGTTCCGTGAAAGTCACCTTTGGCACCCCAGGAAGGGTAATCCCGTGAAAGGGTAATAGTGGATACATCATGGTTTGCAAATAGGTAGAAAGGTGAATTGGAGCTATAGCTTTTAAAACCAGCTGAAATGATAGAGGAGGGTTCCTGATGGAGTGCTAGAGGGTCTAAACCCAGTTCCTTGAAAGTCAACTTTGGCACCCCAGGAAGGGTAATCCCCTGAAAAGGTCATAGTGGATGCATCATGGTTTCAAAATAGGCAGAAAGGTGAATTGGAGCTACAGCTTTTAAAACCAGCTCAAATGATAGAGGAGGGTTCCTGATGGAGTGCTAGAGGGTCAAAACCCAGTTTCGTGAAAGTCAACTTTGTCACCCCAGGAAAGGTAATCCCGTGAAAGGGTATTAGGGAATACATCATGGTTTGGATATAGGTGAAAATGTGAATCGGAGCTACAGCTCTTAAAAGCAGCTGAAATGATAGAGGAGGGTTCCTGATGGAGTGCTAGAGGGTCAAAACACACTTTCGTGAAAGTCAACTTTGGCACCCCAGGAAGGGTAATCCCGTGAAAGGGTAACAGTGGATACATCATGGTTTGCAAATAGGCAGAAAGGTGAATTGGAGCTACAGCTCTTAAAACCAGCTGAAATGATAGAGGAGGGTTCCTGATGGAGTGCTAGAGGGTCAAAACACACCTTCGTGAAAGGCAACTTTGTCATCCCAGGAAAGGTAATCCTGTGAAAGGGTAATAGGAAATACATCATGGTTTGGATATAGGTGAAAATGTGAATCGGAGCTACAGCTCTTAAAAGCAGCTCAAATGATAGAGGAGGGTTCCTGATGGAGTGCTAGAGGGTCAAAACACACTTTCGTGAAAGTCAACTTTGGCACCCCAGGAAGGGTAATCCCGTGAAAGGGTAATAGTGGATACATAATGGTTCGGAAATAAATGGAAAGGTGGATTGGAGCTACAGCTCTTAAAAGCAGCTCAAATGATAGAGGAGGGTTCCTGATGGAGTGCTAGAGGGTCAAAACACACTTTCGTGAAAGTCAACTTTGGCACCCCAGGAAGGGTAATCCCGTGAAAGGTTATTAGGGATACATCATTTTTTGGAAATAGGCAAAAAGGTGAATCGGAGGTACAGGTTTTGAAACCACCTGAAATGATAGAGGAGGGTTCCTGATGGAGTGCTAGAGGGTCAAAACCCAGTTCCTTCAAAGTCAACTTTGGCAGCCCAGGAAGGGTAATCCCCTGAAAAGGTCATAGTGGATGCATCATGGTTTCCAAATAGGCAGAAAGGTGAATTGGAGCTACAGCTTTTAAAACCAGCTCAAATGATAGAGGAGGGTTCCTGATGGAGTGCTAGAGGGTCAAAACCCAGTTTCGTGAAAGTCAACTTTGTCATCGAAGGAATGGTAATCCCGTGAAAGGGTATTAGGGAATACATCATGGTTTGGATATAGGTGAAAATGTGAATCGGAGCTACAGCTCTTAAAAGCAGCTGAAATGATAGAGGAGGGTTCTTGATGGAGTGCTAGAGGGTCAAAACACACTTTCGTGAAAGTCAACTTTGGCACCCCAGGAAAGGTAATCCCGTGAAAGAGTAATAGTGGACACGGCCTGGTTTGCAAATGGGCTGAAAGGTGAATCGGAGCTACAGGTTTTAAAACCACCTGAAATGAGACAATAGTTATCCTGATGGAGTGCTAGAGGGTCAAAACCTAGTTCCGTGAAAGTCAACTTTGGCACCCCAGGAAGGGTAATCCCGTGAAAGGGTAATAGTGGACACGGCGTGGTTTGCATATAGGCTGAAAGGTGAATCGGAGCTACAGGTTTTAAAACCACCTCAAGTGACACAATAGTTATCCTGATGGAGTGCTAGAGGGTCAAAACCTAGTTCCGTGAAAGTCAACTTTGGCACCCCAGGAAGGGTGATCCCGTGAAAGGGTAATAGTGGATACATCATGGTTTGCAAATAGGTAGAAAGGTGAATTGGAGCTATAGCTTTTAAAAGCAGCTGAAATGATAGAGGAGGGTTACTGATGGAGTGCTAGAGGGTCTAAACCCAGTTCCTTGAAAGTCAACTTTGGCACCCCAGGAAGGGTAATCCCCTGAAAAGGTCATAGTGGATGCATCATGGTTTCCAAATAGGCAGAAAGGTGAATTGGAGCTACAGCTTTTAAAACCAGTTAAAATGATAGAGGAGGGTTCCTGATGGAGTGCTAGAGGCTCAAAACCCAGTTTCGTGAAAGTCAACTTTGTCACCCCAGGAAAGGTAATCCCGTGAAAGGGTATTAGGGAATACATCATGGTTTGGATATAGGTGAAAATGTGAATCGGAGCTACAGCTCTTAAAAGCAGCTGAAATGATAGAGGAGGGTTCCTGATGGAGTGCTAGAGGGTCAAAACACACTTTCGTGAAAGTCAACTTTGGCACCCCAGGAAGGGTAATCCCGTGAAAGGGTAACAGTGGATACATCATGGTTTGCAAATAGGCAGAAAGGTGAATTGGAGCTACAGCTCTTAAAACCAGCTGAAATGATAGAGGAGGGTTCCTGATGGAGTGCTAGAGGGTCAAAACACTGTTTCGTGAAAGGCAACTTTGGCACCCCAGGAAGGGTAATCCCGTGAAAGGGTAATAGTGGATACATAATGGTTCGGAAATAAATGGAAAGGTGGATTGGAGCTACAGCTCTTAAAAGCAGCTCAAATGATAGAGGAGGGTTCCTGATGGAGTGCTAGAGGGTCAAAACACACTTTCGTGAAAGTCAACTTTGGCACCCCAGGAAGGGTAATCCCGTGAAAGGTTATTAGGGATACATCATTTTTTGGAAATAGGCAAAAAGGTGAATCGGAGGTACAGGTTTTGAAACCACCTGAAATGATAGAGGAGGGTTCCTGATGGAGTGCTAGAGGGTCAAAACCCAGTTCCTTCAAAGTCAACTTTGGCAGCCCAGGAAGGGTAATCCCCTGAAAAGGTCATAGTGGATGCATCATGGTTTCCAAATAGGCAGAAAGGTGAATTGGAGCTACAGCTTTTAAAACCAGCTCAAATGATAGAGGAGGGTTCCTGATGGAGTGCTAGAGGGTCAAAACCCAGTTTCGTGAAAGTCAACTTTGTCATCGAAGGAATGGTAATCCCGTGAAAGGGTATTAGGGAATACATCATGGTTTGGATATAGGTGAAAATGTGAATCGGAGCTACAGCTCTTAAAAGCAGCTGAAATGATAGAGGAGGGTTCTTGATGGAGTGCTAGAGGGTCAAAACACACTTTCGTGAAAGTCAACTTTGGCACCCCAGGAAAGGTAATCCCGTGAAAGAGTAATAGTGGACACGGCCTGGTTTGCAAATGGGCTGAAAGGTGAATCGGAGCTACAGGTTTTAAAACCACCTGAAATGAGACAATAGTTATCCTGATGGAGTGCTAGAGGGTCAAAACCTAGTTCCGTGAAAGTCAACTTTGGCACCCCAGGAAGGGTAATCCCGTGAAAGGGTAATAGTGGACACGGCGTGGTTTGCATATAGGCTGAAAGGTGAATCGGAGCTACAGGTTTTAAAACCACCTCAAGTGACACAATAGTTATCCTGATGGAGTGCTAGAGGGTCAAAACCTAGTTCCGTGAAAGTCAACTTTGGCACCCCAGGAAGGGTGATCCCGTGAAAGGGTAATAGTGGATACATCATGGTTTGCAAATAGGTAGAAAGGTGAATTGGAGCTATAGCTTTTAAAAGCAGCTGAAATGATAGAGGAGGGTTACTGATGGAGTGCTAGAGGGTCTAAACCCAGTTCCTTGAAAGTCAACTTTGGCACCCCAGGAAGGGTAATCCCCTGAAAAGGTCATAGTGGATGCATCATGGTTTCCAAATAGGCAGAAAGGTGAATTGGAGCTACAGCTTTTAAAACCAGCTCAAATGATAGAGGAGGGTTCCTGATGGAGTGCTAGAGGCTCAAAACCCAGTTTCGTGAAAGTCAACTTTGTCACCCCAGGAAAGGTAATCCCGTGAAAGGGTATTAGGGAATACATCATGGTTTGGATATAGGTGAAAATGTGAATCGGAGCTACAGCTCTTAAAAGCAGCTGAAATGATAGAGGAGGGTTGTTGATGGAGTGCTAGAGGGTCAAAACACACTTTCGTGAAAGTCAACTTTGGCACCCCAGGAAGGGTAATCCCGTGAAAGGGTAACAGTGGATACATCATGGTTTGCAAATAGGCAGAAAGGTGAATTGGAGCTACAGCTCTTAAAACCAGCTGAAATGATAGAGGAGGGTTCCTGATGGAGTGCTAGAGGGTCAAAACACTGTTTCGTGAAAGGCAACTTTGGCACCCCAGGAAGGGTAATCCCGTGAAAGGGTAATAGTGGATACATAATGGTTCGGAAATAAATGGAAAGGTGGATTGGAGCTACAGCTCTTAAAAGCAGCTCAAATGATAGAGGAGGGTTCCTGATGGAGTGCTAGAGGGTCAAAACACACTTTCGTGAAAGTCAACTTTGGCACCCCAGGAAGGGTAATCCCGTGAAAGGTTATTAGGGATACATCATTTTTTGGAAATAGGCAAAAAGGTGAATCGGAGGTACAGGTTTTGAAACCACCTGAAATGATAGAGGAGGGTTCCTGATGGAGTGCTAGAGGGTCAAAACCCAGTTCCTTCAAAGTCAACTTTGGCAGCCCAGGAAGGGTAATCCCCTGAAAAGGTCATAGTGGATGCATCATGGTTTCCAAATAGGCAGAAAGGTGAATTGGAGCTACAGCTTTTAAAACCAGCTCAAATGATAGAGGAGGGTTCCTGATGGAGTGCTAGAGGGTCAAAACCCAGTTTCGTGAAAGTCAACTTTGTCATCGAAGGAATGGTAATCCCGTGAAAGGGTATTAGGGAATACATCATGGTTTGGATATAGGTGAAAATGTGAATCGGAGCTACAGCTCTTAAAAGCAGCTGAAATGATAGAGGAGGGTTCTTGATGGAGTGCTAGAGGGTCAAAACACACTTTCGTGAAAGTCAACTTTGGCACCCCAGGAAAGGTAATCCCGTGAAAGAGTAATAGTGGACACGGCCTGGTTTGCAAATGGGCTGAAAGGTGAATCGGAGCTACAGGTTTTAAAACCACCTGAAATGAGACAATAGTTATCCTGATGGAGTGCTAGAGGGTCAAAACCTAGTTCCGTGAAAGTCAACTTTGGCACCCCAGGAAGGGTAATCCCGTGAAAGGGTAATAGTGGACACGGCGTGGTTTGCATATAGGCTGAAAGGTGAATCGGAGCTACAGGTTTTAAAACCACCTCAAGTGACACAATAGTTATCCTGATGGAGTGCTAGAGGGTCAAAACCTAGTTCCGTGAAAGTCAACTTTGGCACCCCAGGAAGGGTGATCCCGTGAAAGGGTAATAGTGGATACATCATGGTTTGCAAATAGGTAGAAAGGTGAATTGGAGCTATAGCTTTTAAAAGCAGCTGAAATGATAGAGGAGGGTTACTGATGGAGTGCTAGAGGGTCTAAACCCAGTTCCTTGAAAGTCAACTTTGGCACCCCAGGAAGGGTAATCCCCTGAAAAGGTCATAGTGGATGCATCATGGTTTCCAAATAGGCAGAAAGGTGAATTGGAGCTACAGCTTTTAAAACCAGCTCAAATGATAGAGGAGGGTTCCTGATGGAGTGCTAGAGGCTCAAAACCCAGTTTCGTGAAAGTCAACTTTGTCACCCCAGGAAAGGTAATCCCGTGAAAGGGTATTAGGGAATACATCATGGTTTGGATATAGGTGAAAATGTGAATCGGAGCTACAGCTCTTAAAAGCAGCTGAAATGATAGAGGAGGGTTCCTGATGGAGTGCTAGAGGGTCAAAACACACTTTCGTGAAAGTCAACTTTGGCACCCCAGGAAGGGTAATCCCGTGAAAGGGTAACAGTGGATACATCATGGTTTGCAAATAGGCAGAAAGGTGAATTGGAGCTACAGCTCTTAAAACCAGCTGAAATGATAGAGGAGGGTTCCTGATGGAGTGCTAGAGGGTCAAAACACTGTTTCGTGAAAGGCAACTTTGGCACCCCAGGAAGGGTAATCCCGTGAAAGGGTAATAGTGGATACATAATGGTTCGGAAATAAATGGAAAGGTGGATTGGAGCTACAGCTCTTAAAAGCAGCTCAAATGATAGAGGAGGGTTCCTGATGGAGTGCTAGAGGGTCAAAACACACTTTCGTGAAAGTCAACTTTGGCACCCCAGGAAGGGTAATCCCGTGAAAGGTTATTAGGGATACATCATTTTTTGGAAATAGGCAAAAAGGTGAATCGGAGGTACAGGTTTTGAAACCACCTGAAATGATAGAGGAGGGTTCCTGATGGAGTGCTAGAGGGTCAAAACCCAGTTCCTTCAAAGTCAACTTTGGCAGCCCAGGAAGGGTAATCCCCTGAAAAGGTCATAGTGGATGCATCATGGTTTCCAAATAGGCAGAAAGGTGAATTGGAGCTACAGCTTTTAAAACCAGCTCAAATGATAGAGGAGGGTTCCTGATGGAGTGCTAGAGGGTCAAAACCCAGTTTCGTGAAAGTCAACTTTGTCATCGAAGGAATGGTAATCCCGTGAAAGGGTATTAGGGAATACATCATGGTTTGGATATAGGTGAAAATGTGAATCGGAGCTACAGCTCTTAAAAGCAGCTGAAATGATAGAGGAGGGTTCTTGATGGAGTGCTAGAGGGTCAAAACACACTTTCGTGAAAGTCAACTTTGGCACCCCAGGAAAGGTAATCCCGTGAAAGAGTAATAGTGGACACGGCCTGGTTTGCAAATGGGCTGAAAGGTGAATCGGAGCTACAGGTTTTAAAACCACCTGAAATGAGACAATAGTTATCCTGATGGAGTGCTAGAGGGTCAAAACCTAGTTCCGTGAAAGTCAACTTTGGCACCCCAGGAAGGGTAATCCCGTGAAAGGGTAATAGTGGACACGGCGTGGTTTGCATATAGGCTGAAAGGTGAATCGGAGCTACAGGTTTTAAAACCACCTCAAGTGACACAATAGTTATCCTGATGGAGTGCTAGAGGGTCAAAACCTAGTTCCGTGAAAGTCAACTTTGGCACCCCAGGAAGGGTGATCCCGTGAAAGGGTAATAGTGGATACATCATGGTTTGCAAATAGGTAGAAAGGTGAATTGGAGCTATAGCTTTTAAAAGCAGCTGAAATGATAGAGGAGGGTTACTGATGGAGTGCTAGAGGGTCTAAACCCAGTTCCTTGAAAGTCAACTTTGGCACCCCAGGAAGGGTAATCCCCTGAAAAGGTCATAGTGGATGCATCATGGTTTCCAAATAGGCAGAAAGGTGAATTGGAGCTACAGCTTTTAAAACCAGCTCAAATGATAGAGGAGGGTTCCTGATGGAGTGCTAGAGGGTCAAAACCCAGTTTCGTGAAAGTCAACTTTGTCACCCCAGGAAAGGTAATCCCGTGAAAGGGTATTAGGGAATACATCATGGTTTGGATATAGGTGAAAATGTGAATCGGAGCTACAGCTCTTAAAAGCAGCTGAAATGATAGAGGAGGGTTCCTGATGGAGTGCTAGAGGGTCAAAACACACTTTCGTGAAAGTCAACTTTGGCACCCCAGGAAGGGTAATCCCGTGAAAGGGTAACAGTGGATACATCATGGTTTGCAAATAGGCAGAAAGGTGAATTGGAGCTACAGCTCTTAAAACCAGCTGAAGTGATAGAGGAGGGTTCCTGATGGAGTGCTAGAGGGTCAAAACACTGTTTCGTGAAAGGCAACTTTGGCACCCCAGGAAGGGTAATCCCGTGAAAGGGTAATAGTGGATACATAATGGTTCGGAAATAAATGGAAAGGTGGATTTTGAGCTACAGCTCTTAAAAGGAGCTCAAATGATAGAGGAGGGTTCCTGATGGAGTGCTAGAGGGTCAAAACACACTTTCGTGAAAGTCAACTTTGGCACCCCAGGAAGGGTAATCCCGTGAAAGGTTATTAGGGATACATCATTTTTTGGAAATAGGCAAAAAGGTGAATCGGAGGTACAGGTTTTGAAACCACCTGAAATGATAGAGGAGGGTTCCTGATGGAGTGCTAGAGGGTCAAAACCCAGTTCCTTCAAAGTCAACTTTGGCAGCCCAGGAAGGGTAATCCCCTGAAAAGGTCATAGTGGATGCATCATGGTTTCCAAATAGGCAGAAAGGTGAATTGGAGCTACAGCTTTTAAAACCAGCTCAAATGATAGAGGAGGGTTCCTGATGGAGTGCTAGAGGGTCAAAACCCAGTTTCGTGAAAGTCAACTTTGTCACCGAAGGAATGGTAATCCCGTGAAAGGGTATTAGGGAATACATCATGGTTTGGATATAGGTGAAAATGTGAATCGGAGCTACAGCTCTTAAAAGCAGCTGAAATGATAGAGGAGGGTTCCTGATGGAGTGCTAGAGGGTCAAAACACACTTTCGTGAAAGTCAACTTTGGCACCCCAGGAAGGGTAATCCCGTGAAAGAGTAATAGTGGACACGGCCTGGTTTGCAAATGGGCTGAAAGGTGAATCGGAGCTACAGGTTTTAAAACCACCTGAAATGAGACAATAGTTATCCTGATGGAGTGCTAGAGGGTCAAAACCTAGTTCCGTGAAAGTCAACTTTGGCACCCCAGGAAGGGTAATCCCGTGAAAGGGTAATAGTGGACACGGCGTGGTTTGCATATAGGCTGAAAGGTGAATCGGAGCTACAGGTTTTAAAACCACCTCAAGTGACACAATAGTTATCCTGATGGAGTGCTAGAGGGTCAAAACCTAGTTCCGTGAAAGTCAACTTTGGCACCCCAGGAAGGGTGATCCCGTGAAAGGGTAATAGTGGATACATCATGGTTTCCAAATAGGTAGAAAGGTGAATTGGAGCTATAGCTTTTAAAACCAGCTGAAATGATAGAGGAGGGTTCCTGATGGAGTGCTAGAGGGTCTAAACCCAGTTCCTTGAAAGTCAATTTTGGCACCCCAGGAAGGGTAATCCCCTGAAAAGGTCATAGTGGATGCATCATGGTTTCCAAATAGGCAGAAAGGTGAATTGGAGCTACAGCTTTTAAAACCAGCTCAAATGATAGAGGAGGGTTCCTGATGGAGTGCTAGAGGGTCAAAACCCAGTTTCGTGAAAGTCAACTTTGTCACCCCAGGAAAGGTAATCCCGTGAAAGGGTATTAGGGAATACATCATGGTTTGGATATAGGTGAAAATGTGAATCGGAGCTACAGCTCTTAAAAGCAGCTGAAATGATAGAGGAGGGTTCCTGATGGAGTGCTAGAGGGTCAAAACACACTTTCGTGAAAGTCAACTTTGGCACCCCAGGAAGGGTAATCCCGTGAAAGGGTAACAGTGGATACATCATGGTTTGCAAATAGGCAGAAAGGTGAATTGGAGCTACAGCTCTTAAAAGCAGCTCAAATGATAGAGGAGGGTTCCTGATGGAGTGCTAGAGGGTCAAAACACACCTTCGTGAAAGGCAACTTTGTCATCCCAGGAAAGGTAATCCTGTGAAAGGGTAATAGGAAATACATCATGGTTTGGATATAGGTGAAAATGTGAATCGGAGCTACAGCTCTTAAAAGCAGCTGAAATGATAGAGGAGGGTTCCTGATGGAGTGCTAGAGGGTCAAAACACACTTTCGTGAAAGTCAACTTTGGCACCCCAGAAAGGGTAATCCCGTGAAAGGGTAATAGTGGATACATAATGGTTCGGAAATAAATGGAAAGGTGGATTGGAGCTACAGCTCTTAAAAGCAGCTCAAATGATAGAGGAGGGTTCCTGATGGAGTGCTAGAGGGTCAAAACACACTTTCGTGAAAGTCAACTTTGGCACCCCAGGAAGGGTAATCCCGTGAAAGGTTATTAGGGATACATCATTTTTTGGAAATAGGCAAAAAGGTGAATCGGAGGTACAGGTTTTGAAACCACCTGAAATGATAGAGGAGGGTTCCTGATGGAGTGCTAGAGGGTCAAAACCCAGTTCCTTCAAAGTCAACTTTGGCACCCCAGGAAGGGTAATCCCGTGAAAAGGTCATAGTGGATGCATCATGGTTTCCAAATAGGCAGAAAGGTGAATTGGAGCTACAGCTTTTAAAACCAGCTCAAATGATAGAGGAGGGTTCCTGATGGAGTGCTAGAGGGTCAAAACCCAGTTTCGTGAAAGTCAACTTTGTCACCGAAGGAATGGTAATCCCGTGAAAGGGTATTAGGGAATACATCATGGTTTGGATATAGGTGAAAATGTGAATCGGAGCTACAGCTCTTAAAAGCAGCTGAAATGATAGAGGAGGGTTCTTGATGGAGTGCTAGAGGGTCAAAACACACTTTCGTGAAAGTCAACTTTGGCACCCCAGGAAGGGTAATCCCGTGAAAGGGTAATAGTGGACACGGCGTGGTTTGCATATAGGCTGAAAGGTGAATCGGAGCTACAGGTTTTAAAACCACCTCAAGTGACACAATAGTTATCCTGATGGAGTGCTAGAGGGTCAAAACCTAGTTCCGTGAAAGTCAACTTTGGCACCCCAGGAAGGGTGATCCCGTGAAAGGGTAATAGTGGATACATCATGGTTTCCAAATAGGTAGAAAGGTGAATTGGAGCTATAGCTTTTAAAACCAGCTGAAATGATAGAGGAGGGTTCCTGATGGAGTGCTAGAGGGTCTAAACCCAGTTCCTTGAAAGTCAACTTTGGCAGCCCAGGAAGGGTAATCCCCTGAAAAGGTCATAGTGGATGCATCATGGTTTCCAAATAGGCAGAAAGGTGAATTGGAGCTACAGCTTTTAAAACCAGCTCAAATGATAGAGGAGGGTTCCTGATGGAGTGCTAGAGGGTCAAAACCCAGTTTCGTGAAAGTCAACTTTGTCACCCCAGGAAAGGTAATCCCGTGAAAGGGTATTAGGGAATACATCATGGTTTGGATATAGGTGAAAATGTGAATCGGAGCTACAGCTCTTAAAAGCAGCTGAAATGATAGAGGAGGGTTCCTGATGGAGTGCTAGAGGGTCAAAACACACTTTCGTGAAAGTCAACTTTGGCACCCCAGGAAGGGTAATCCCGTGAAAGGGTAACAGTGGATACATCATGGTTTGCAAATAGGCAGAAAGGTGAATTGGAGCTACAGCTCTTAAAACCAGCTGAAATGATAGAGGAGGGTTCCTGATGGAGTGCTAGAGGGTCAAAACACACCTTCGTGAAAGGCAACTTTGTCATCCCAGGAAAGGTAATCCTGTGAAAGGGTAATAGGAAATACATCATGGTTTGGATATAGGTGAAAATGTGAATCGGAGCTACAGCTCTTAAAAGCAGCTCAAATGATAGAGGAGGGTTCCTGATGGAGTGCTAGAGGGTCAAAACACACTTTCGTGAAAGTCAACTTTGGCACCCCAGAAAGGGTAATCCCGTGAAAGGGTAATAGTGGATACATAATGGTTCGGAAATAAATGGAAAGGTGGATTGGAGCTACAGCTCTTAAAAGCAGCTCAAATGATAGAGGAGGGTTCCTGATGGAGTGCTAGAGGGTCAAAACACACTTTCGTGAAAGTCAACTTTGGCACCCCAGGAAGGGTAATCCCGTGAAAGGTTATTAGGGATACATCATTTTTTGGAAATAGGCAAAAAGGTGAATCGGGGGTACAGGTTTTGAAACCACCTGAAATGATAGAGGAGGGTTCCTGATGGAGTGCTAGAGGGTCAAAACCCAGTTCCTTCAAAGTCAACTTTGGCACCCCAGGAAGGGTAATCCCGTGAAAAGGTCATAGTGGATGCATCATGGTTTCCAAATAGGCAGAAAGGTGAATTGGAGCTACAGCTTTTAAAACCAGCTCAAATGATAGAGGAGGGTTCCTGATGGAGTGCTAGAGGGTCAAAACCCAGTTTCGTGAAAGTCAACTTTGTCACCGAAGGAATGGTAATCCCGTGAAAGGGTATTAGGGAATACATCATGGTTTGGATATAGGTGAAAATGTGAATCGGAGCTACAGCTCTTAAAAGCAGCTGAAATGATAGAGGAGGGTTCTTGATGGAGTGCTAGAGGGTCAAAACACACTTTCGTGAAAGTCAACTTTGGCACCCCAGGAAGGGTAATCCCGTGAAAGAGTAATAGTGGACACGGCCTGGTTTGCAAATGGGCTGAAAGGTGAATCGGAGCTACAGGTTTTAAAACCACCTGAAATGAGACAATAGTTATCCTGATGGAGTGCTAGAGGGTCAAAACCTAGTTCCGTGAAAGTCAACTTTGGCACCCCAGGAAGGGTAATCCCGTGAAAGGGTAATAGTGGACACGGCGTGGTTTGCAAATAGGCTGAAAGGTGAATCGGAGCTACAGGTTTTAAAACCACCTCAAGTGACACAATAGTTATCCTGATGGAGTGCTAGAGGGTCAAAACCTAGTTCCGTGAAAGTCAACTTTGGCACCCCAGGAAGGGTGATCCCGTGAAAGGGTAATAGTGGATACATCATGGTTTGCAAATAGGCAGAAAGGTGAATTGGAGCTACAGCTCCTAAAAGCAGCTCAAATGATAGAGGAGGGTTCCTGATGGAGTGCTAGAGGGTCTAAACCCAGTTCCTTGAAAGTCAACTTTGGCACCCCAGGAAGGGTAATCCCCTGAAAAGGTCATAGTGGATGCATCATGGTTTCCAAATAGGCAGAAAGGTGAATTGGAGCTACAGCTTTTAAAACCAGCTCAAATGATAGAGGAGGGTTCCTGATGGAGTGCTAGAGGGTCAAAACCCAGTTTCGTGAAAGTCAACTTTGTCACCCCAGGAAAGGTAATCCCGTGAAAGGGTATTAGGGAATACATCATGGTTTGGATATAGGTGAAAATGTGAATCGGAGCTACAGCTCTTAAAAGCAGCTGAAATGATAGAGGAGGGTTCCTGATGGAGTGCTAGAGGGTCAAAACACACTTTCGTGAAAGTCAACTTTGGCACCCCAGGAAGGGTAATCCCGTGAAAGGGTAACAGTGGATACATCATGGTTTGCAAATAGGCAGAAAGGTGAATTGGAGCTACAGCTCTTAAAACCAGCTGAAATGATAGAGGAGGGTTCCTGATGGAGTGCTAGAGGGTCAAAACACACCTTCGTGAAAGGCAACTTTGTCATCCCAGGAAAGGTAATCCTGTGAAAGGGTGATAGGAAATACATCATGGTTTGGATATAGGTGAAAATGTGAATCGGAGCTACAGCTCTTAAAAGCAGCTGAAATGATAGAGGAGGGTTCCTGATGGAGTGCTAGAGGGTCAAAACACACTTTCGTGAAAGTCAACTTTGGCACCCCAGGAAGGGTAATCCCGTGAAAGGGTAATAGTGGATACATAATGGTTCGGAAATAAATGGAAAGGTGGATTGGA
This sequence comes from Haliotis asinina, assembly GCF_037392515.1. Lineage (NCBI taxonomy): Eukaryota > Metazoa > Mollusca > Gastropoda > Lepetellida > Haliotidae > Haliotis > Haliotis asinina. The sequence continues at coordinate 26,690,583 of NC_090295.1, forward strand.
GCTACAGCTCTTAAAAGCAGCTCAAATGATAGAGGAGGGTTCCTGATGGAGTGCTAGAGGGTCAAAACACACTTTCGTGAAAGTCAACTTTGGCACCCCAGGAAGGGTAATCCCGTGAAAGGTTATTAGGGATACATCATTTTTTGGAAATAGGCAAAAAGGTGAATCGGAGGTACAGGTTTTGAAACCACCTGAAATGATAGAGGAGGGTTCCTGATGGAGTGCTAGAGGGTCAAAACCCAGTTCCTTAAAAGTCAACTTTGGCACCCCAGGAAGGGTAATCCCGTGAAAAGGTAATAGTGGATGCATCATGGTTTCCAAATAGGCAGAAAGGTGAATTGGAGCTACAGCTTTTAAAACCAGCTCAAATGATAGAGGAGGGTTCCTGATGGAGTGCTAGAGGGTCAAAACCCAGTTTCGTGAAAGTCAACTTTGTCACCCCAGGAAAGGTAATCCCGTGAAAGGGTATTAGGGAATACATCATGGTTTGGATATAGGTGAAAATGTGAATCGGAGCTACAGCTCTTAAAAGCAGCTGAAATGATAGAGGAGGGTTCCTGATGGAGTGCTAGAGGGTCAAAACACACTTTCGTGAAAGTCAACTTTGGCACCCCAGGAAGGGTAATCCCGTGAAAGGGTAACAGTGGATACATCATGGTTTGCAAATAGGCAGAAAGGTGAATTGGAGCTACAGCTCTTAAAACCAGCTGAAATGATAGAGGAGGGTTCCTGATGGAGTGCTAGAGGGTCAAAACACACTTTCGTGAAAGGCAACTTTGTCACCCCAGGAAAGGTAATCCTGTGAAAGGGTAATAGGAAATACATCATGGTTTGGATATAGGTGAAAATGTGAATCGGAGCTACAGCTCTTAAAAGCAGCTGAAATGATAGAGGAGGGTTCCTGATGGAGTGCTAGAGGGTCAAAACACACTTTCGTGAAAGTCAACTTTGGCACCCCAGGAAGGGTAATCCCGTGAAAGGGTGATAGTGGATACATAATGGTTCGGAATTAAATGGAAAGGTGGATTGGAGCTACAGCTCTTAAAAGCAGCTCAAATGATAGAGGAGGGTTCCTGATGGAGTGCTAGAGGGTCAAAACACACTTTCGTGAAAGTCAACTTTGGCACCCCAGGAAGGGTAATCCCGTGAAAGGTTATTAGGGATACATCATTTTTTGGAAATAGGCAAAAAGGTGAATCGGAGGTACAGGTTTTGAAACCACCTGAAATGATAGAGGAGGGTTCCTGATGGAGTGCTAGAGGGTCAAAACCCAGTTCCTTGAAAGTCAACTTTGGCACCCCAGGAAGGGTAATCCCCTGAAAAGGTCATAGTTGATGCATCATGGTTTCCAAATAGGCAGAAAGGTGAATTGGAGCTACAGCTTTTAAAACCAGCTCAAATGATAGAGGAGGGTTCCTGATGGAGTGCTAGAGGGTCAAAACCCAGTTTCGTGAAAGTCAACTTTGTCACCCCAGGAATGGTAATCCCGTGAAAGGGTATTAGGGAATACATCATGGTTTGGATATAGGTGAAAATGTGAATCGGAGCTACAGCTCTTAAAAGCAGCTGAAATGATAGAGGAGGGTTCTTGATGGAGTGCTAGAGGGTCAAAACACACTTTCGTGAAAGTCAACTTTGGCACCCCAGGAAAGGTAATCCCGTGAAAGAGTAATAGTGGACACGTCGTGGTTTGCAAATGGGCTGAAAGGTGAATCGGAGCTACAGGTTTTAAAACCACCTGAAATGAGACAACAGTTATCCTGATGGAGTGCTAGAGGGTCAAAACCTATTTCCGTGAAAGTCAACTTTGGCACCCCAGGAAGGGTAATCCCGTGAAAGGGTAATAGTGGACACGGCGTGGTTTGCATATAGGCTGAAAGGTGAATCGGAGCTACAGGTTTTAAAACCACCTCAAGTGACACAATAGTTATCCTGATGGAGTGCTAGAGGGTCAAAACCTAGTTCCGTGAAAGTCAACTTTGGCACCCCAGGAAGGGTGATCCCGTGAAAGGGTAATAGTGGATACATCATGGTTTGCAAATAGGTAGAAAGGTGAATTGGAGCTATAGCTTTTAAAACCAGCTGAAATGATAGAGGAGGGTTCCTGATGGAGTGCTAGAGGGTCTAAACCCAGTTCCTTCAAAGTCAACTTTGGCACCCCAGGAAGGGTAATCCCGTGAAAGGGTAACAGTGGATACATCATGGTTTGCAAATAGGCAGAAAGGTGAATTGGAGCTACAGCTCTTAAAACCAGCTGAAATGAAAGAGGAGGGTTCCTGATGGAGTGCTAGAGGGTCAAAACACACTTTCGTGAAAGGCAACTTTGTCACCCCAGGAAAGGTAATCCTGTGAAAGGGTAATAGGAAATACATCATGGTTTGGATATAGGTGAAAATGTGAATCGGAGCTACAGCTCTTAAAAGCAGCTGAAATGATAGAGGAGGGTTCCTGATGGAGTGCTAGAGGGTCAAAACACACTTTCGTGAAAGTCAACTTTGGCACCCCAGGAAGGGTAATCCCGTAAAAGGGTAATAGTGGATACATAATGGTTCGGAAATAAATGGAAAGGTGGATTGGAGCTACAGCTCTTAAAAGCAGCTCAAATGATAGAGGAGGGTTCCTGATGGAGTGCTAGAGGGTCAAAACACACTTTCGTGAAAGTCAACTTTGGCACCCCAGGAAGGGTAATCCCGTGAAAGGTTATTAGGGATACATCATTTTTTGGAAATAGGCAAAAAGGTGAATCGGAGGTACAGGTTTTGAAACCACCTGAAATGATAGAGGAGGGTTCCTGATGGAGTGCTAGAGGGTCAAAACCCAGTTCCTTGAAAGTCAACTTTGGCACCCCAGGAAGGGTAATCCCCTGAAAAGGTCATAGTGGATGCATCATGGTTTCCAAATAGGCAGAAAGGTGAATTGGAGCTACAGCTTTTAAAACCAGCTCAAATGATAGAGGAGGGTTCCTGATGGAGTGCTAGAGGGTCAAAACCCAGTTTCGTGAAAGTCAACTTTGTCACCCCAGGAATGGTAATCCCGTGAAAGGGTATTAGGGAATACATCATGGTTTGGATATAGGTGAAAATGTGAATCGGAGCTACAGCTCTTAAAAGCAGCTGAAATGATAGAGGAGGGTTCTTGATGGAGTGGTAGAGGGTCAAAACACACTTTCGTGAAAGTCAACTTTGGCACCCCAGGAAAGGTAATCCCGTGAAAGAGTAATAGTGGACACGTCGTGGTTTGCAAATAGGCTGAAAGGTGAATCGGAGCTACAGGTTTTAAAACCACCTGAAATGAGACAATAGTTATCCTGATGGAGTGCTAGAGGGTCAAAACCTAGTTCCGTGAAAGTCAACTTTGGCACTCCAGGAAGGGTAATCCCGTGAAAGGGTAATAGTGGACACGGCGTGGTTTGCATATAGGCTGAAAGGTGAATCGGAGCTACAGGTTTTAAAACCACCTCAAGTGACACAATAGTTATCCTGATGGAGTGCTAGAGGGTCAAAACCTAGTTCCGTGAAAGTCAACTTTGGCACCCCAGGAAGGGTGATCCCGTGAAAGGGTAATAGTGGATACATCATGGTTTGCAAATAGGTAGAAAGGTGAATTGGAGCTATAGCTTTTAAAACCAGCTGAAATGATAGAGGAGGGTTCCTGATGGAGTGCTAGAGGGTCTAAACCCAGTTCCTTGAAAGTCAACTTTGGCACCCCAGGAAGGGTAATCCCCTGAAAAGGTCATAGTGGATGCATCATGGTTTCCAAATAGGCAGAAATGTGAATTGGAGCTACAGCTTTTAAAACCAGCTCAAATGATAGAGGAGGGTTCCTGATGGAGTGCTAGAGGGTCAAAACCCAGTTTCGTGAAAGTCAACTTTGTCACCCCAGGAAAGGTAATCCCGTGAAAGGGTATCAGGGAATACATCATGGTTTGGATATAGGTGAAAATGTGAATCGGAGCTACAGCTCTTGAAAGCAGCTGAAATGATAGAGGAGGGTTTCTGATGGAGTGCTAGAGGGTCAAAACACACTTTCGTGAAAGTCAACTTTGGCACCCCAGGAAGGGTAATCCCGTGAAAGGGTAACAGTGGATACATCATGGTTTGCAAATAGGCAGAAAGGTGAATTGGAGCTACAGCTCTTAAAACCAGCTGAAATGATAGAGGAGGGTTCCTGATGGAGTGCTAGAGGGTCAAAACACACTTTCGTGAAAGGCAACTTTGTCATCCCAGGAAAGGTAATCCTGTGAAAGGGTAATAAAAAATACATCATGGTTTGGATATAGGTGAAAATGTGAATCGGAGCTACAGCTCTTAAAAGCAGCTGAAGTGATAGAGGAGGGTTCCTGATGGAGTGCTAGAGGGTCAAAACACACTTTCGTGAAAGTCAACTTTGGCACCCCAGGAAGGGTAATCCCGTGAAAGGGTAATAGTGGATACATAATGGTTCGGAAATAAATGGAAAGGTGGATTGGAGCTACAGCTCTTAAAAGCAGCTCAAATGATAGAGGAGGGTTCCTGATGGAGTGCTAGAGGGTCAAAACACACTTTCGTGAAAGTCAACTTTGGCACCCCAGGAAGGGTAATCCCGTGAAAGGTTATTAGGGATACATCATTTTTTGGAAATAGGCAAAAAGGTGAATCGGAGGTACAGGTTTTGAAACCACCTGAAATGATAGAGGAGGGTTCCTGATGGAGTGCTAGAGGGTCAAAACCCAGTTCCTTGAAAGTCAACTTTGGCACCCCAGGAAGGGTAATCCCCTGAAAAGGTCATAGTGGATGCATCATGGTTTCCAAATAGGCAGAAAGGTGAATTGGAGCTACAGCTTTTAAAACCAGCTCAAATGATAGAGGAGGGTTCCTGATGGAGTGCTAGAGGGTCAAAACCCAGTTTCGTGAAAGTCAACTTTGTCACCCCAGGAAAGGTAATCCCGTGAAAGGGTATTAGGGAATACATCATGGTTTGGATATAGGTGAAAATGTGAATCGGAGCTACAGCTCTTAAAAGCAGCTGAAATGATAGAGGAGGGTTCCTGATGGAGTGCTAGAGGGTCAAAACACACTTTCGTGAAAGGCAACTTTGGCACCCCAGGAAGGGTAATCCCGTGAAAGGGTAACAGTGGATACATCATGGTTTGCAAATAGGCAGAAAGGTGAATTGGAGCTACAGCTCTTAAAACCAGCTGAAATGATAGAGGAGGGTTCCTGATGGAGTGCTAGAGGGTCAAAACACACTTTCGTGAAAGGCAACTTTGTCACCCCAGGAAAGGTAATCCTGTGAAAGGGTAATAGGAAATACATCATGGTTTGGATATAGGTGAAAATGTGAATCGGAGCTACAGCTCTTAAAAGCAGCTGAAATGATAGAGGAGGGTTCCTGATGGAGTGCTAGAGGGTCAAAACACACTTTCGTGAAAGTCAACTTTGGCACCCCAGGAAGGGTAATCCCGTGAAAGGGTAATAGTGGATACATAATGGTTCGGAAATAAATGGAAAGGTGGATTGGAGCTACAGCTCTTAAAAGCAGCTCAAATGATAGAGGAGGGTTCCTGATGGAGTGCTAGAGGGTCAAAACACACTTTCGTGAAAGTCAACTTTGGCACCCCAGGAAGGGTAATCCCGTGAAAGGTTATTAGGGATACATCATTTTTTGGAAATAGGCAAAAAGGTGAATCGGAGGTACAGGTTTTGAAACCACCTGAAATGATAGAGGAGGGTTCCTGATGGAGTGCTAGAGGGTCAAAACCCAGTTCCTTGAAAGTCAACTTTGGCACCCCAGGAAGGGTAATCCCCTGAAAAGGTCATAGTGGATGCATCATGGTTTCCAAATAGGCAGAAAGGTGAATTGGAGCTACAGCTTTTAAAACCAGCTCAAATGATAGAGGAGGGTTCCTGATGGAGTGCTAGAGGGTCAAAACCCAGTTTCGTGAAAGTCAACTTTGTCACCCCAGGAATGGTAATCCCGTGAAAGGGTATTAGGGAATACATCATGGTTTGGATATAGGTGAAAATGTGAATCGGAGCTACAGCTCTTAAAAGCAGCTGAAATGATAGAGGAGGGTTCTTGATGGAGTGCTAGAGGGTCAAAACACACTTTCGTGAAAGTCAACTTTGGCACCCCAGGAAAGGTAATCCCGTGAAAGAGTAATAGTGGACACGTCGTGGTTTGCAAATGGGCTGAAAGGTGAATCGGAGCTACAGGTTTTAAAACCACCTGAAATGAGACAATAGTTATCCTGATGGGGTGCTAGAGGGTCAAAACCTAGTTCCGTGAAAGTCAACTTTGGCACCCCAGGAAGGGTAATCCCGTGAAAGGGTAATAGTGGACACGGCGTGGTTTGCAAATAGGCTGAAAGGTGAATCGGAGCTACAGGTTTTAAAACCACCTCAAGTGACACAATAGTTATCCTGATGGAGTGCTAGAGGGTCAAAACCTAGTTCCGTGAAAGTCAACTTTGGCACCCCAGGAAGGGTGATCCCGTTAAAGGGTAATAGTGGATACATCATGGTTTGCAAATAGGTAGAAAGGTGAATTGGAGCTATAGCTTTTAAAACCAGCTGAAATGATAGAGGAGGGTTCCTGATGGAGTGCTAGAGGGTCTAAACCCAGTTCCTTGAAAGTCAACTTTGGCACCCCAGGAAGGGTAATCCCCTGAAAAGGTCACAGTGGATGCATCATGGTTTCCAAATAGGCAGAAATGTGAATTGGAGCTACAGCTTTTAAAACCAGCTCAAATGATAGAGGAGGGTTCCTGATGGAGTGCTAGAGGGTCAAAACCCAGTTTCGTGAAAGTCAACTTTGTCACCCCAGGAAAGGTAATCCCGTGAAAGGGTATTAGGGAATACATCATGGTTTGGATATAGGTGAAAATGTGAATCGGAGCTACAGCTCTTAAAAGCAGCTGAAATGATAGAGGAGGGTTTCTGATGGAGTGCTAGAGGGTCAAAACACACTTTCGTGAAAGTCAACTTTGGCACCCCAGGAAGGGTAATCCCGTGAAAGGGTAACAGTGGATACATCATGGTTTGCAAATAGGCAGAAAGGTGAATTGGAGCTACAGCTCTTAAAACCAGCTGAAATGATAGAGGAGGGTTCCTGATGGAGTGCTAGAGGGTCAAAACACACTTTCGTGAAAGGCAACTTTGTCATCCCAGGAAAGGTAATCCTGTGAAAGGGTAATAAAAAATACATCATGGTTTGGATATAGGTGAAAATGTGAATCGGAGCTACAGCTCTTAAAAGCATCTGAAATGATAGAGGAGGGTTCCTGATGGAGTGCTAGAGGGTCAAAACACACTTTCGTGAAAGTCAACTTTGGCACCCCAGGAAGGGTAATCCCGTGAAAGGGTAATAGTGGATACATAATGGTTCGGAAATAAATGGAAAGGTGGATTGGAGCTACAGCTCTTAAAAGCAGCTCAAATGATAGAGGAGGGTTCCTGATGGAGTGCTAGAGGGTCAAAACACACTTTCGTGAAAGTCAACTTTGGCACCCCAGGAAGGGTAATCCCGTGAAAGGTTATTAGGGATACATCATTTTTTGGAAATAGGCAAAAAGGTGAATCGGAGGTACAGGTTTTGAAACCACCTGAAATGATAGAGGAGGGTTCCTGATGGAGTGCTAGAGGGTCAAAACCCAGTTCCTTGAAAGTCAACTTTGGCACCCCAGGAAGGGTAATCCCCTGAAAAGGTCATAGTGGATGCATCATGGTTTCCAAATAGGCAGAAAGGTGAATTGGAGCTACAGCATTTAAAACCAGCTCACATGATAGAGGAGGGTTCCTGATGGAGTGCTAGAGGGTCAAAACCCAGTTTCGTGAAAGTCAACTTTGTCACCCCAGGAATGGTAATCCCGTGAAAGGGTTTTAGGGAATACATCATGGTTTGGATATAGGTGAAAATGTGAATCGGAGCTACAGCTCTTAAAAGCAGCTGAAATGATAGAGGAGGGTTCTTGATGGAGTGCTAGAGGGTCAAAACACACTTTCGTGAAAGTCAACTTTGGCACCCCAGGAAGGGTAATCCCGTGAAAGAGTAATAGTGGACACGGCCTGGTTTGCAAATGGGCTGAAAGGTGAATCGGATCTACAGGTTTTAAAACCACCTGAAATGAGACAATAGTTATCCTGATGGAGTGCTAGAGGGTCAAAACCTAGTTCCGTGAAAGTCAACTTTGGCACCCCAGGAAGGGTAATCCCGTGAAAGGGTAATAGTGGACACGGCGTGGTTTGCAAATATGCTGAAAGGTGAATCGGAGCTACAGGTTTTAAAACCACCTCAAGTGACACAATAGTTATCCTGATGGAGTGCTAGAGGGTCAAAACCTAGTTCCGTGAAAGTCAACTTTGGCACCCCAGGAAGGGTGATCCCGTGAAAGGGTAATAGTGGATACATCATGGTTTGCAAATAGGCTGAAAGGTGAATTGGAGCTATAGCTTTTAAAACCAGCTGAAATGATAGAGGAGGGTTCCTGATGGAGTGCTAGAGGGTCTAAACCCAGTTCCTTGAAAGTCAACTTTGGCACCCCAGGAAGGGTAATCCCCTGAAAAGGTCATAGTGGATGCATCATGGTTTCCAAATAGGCAGAAATGTGAATTGGAGCTACAGCTTTTAAAACCAGCTCAAATGATAGAGGAGGGTTCCTGATGGAGTGCTAGAGGGTCAAAACCCAGTTTCGTGAAAGTCAACTTTGTCACCCCAGGAAAGGTAATCCCGTGAAAGGGTATTAGGGAATACATCATGGTTTGGATATAGGTGAAAATGTGAATCGGAGCTACAGCTCTTAAAAGCAGCTGAAATGATAGAGGAGGGTTTCTGATGGAGTGCTAGAGGGTCAAAACACACTTTCGTGAAAGTCAACTTTGGCACCCCAGGAAGGGTAATCCCGTGAAAGGGTAACAGTGGATACATCATGGTTTGCAAATAGGCAGAAAGGTGAATTGGAGCTACAGCTCTTAAAACCAGCTGAAATGATAGAGGAGGGTTCCTGATGGAGTGCTAGAGGGTCAAAACACACTTTCGTGAAAGGCAACTTTGTCATCCCAGGAAAGGTAATCCTGTGAAAGGGTAATAAAAAATACATCATGGTTTGGATATAGGTGAAAATGTGAATCGGAGCTACAGCTCTTAAAAGCAGCTGAAATGATAGAGGAGGGTTCCTGATGGAGTGCTAGAGGGTCAAAACACACTTTCGTGAAAGTCAACTTTGGCACCCCAGGAAGGGTAATCCCGTGAAAGGGTAATAGTGGATACATAATGGTTCGGAAATAAATGGAAAGGTGGATTGGAGCTACAGCTCTTAAAAGCAGCTCAAATGATAGAGGAGGGTTCCTGATGGAGTGCTAGAGGGTCAAAACACACTTTCGTGAAAGTCAACTTTGGCACCCCAGGAAGGGTAATCCCGTGAAAGGTTATTAGGGATACATCATTTTTTGGAAATAGGCAAAAAGGTGAATCGGAGGTACAGGTTTTGAAACCACCTGAAATGATAGAGGAGGGTTCCTGATGGAGTGCTAGAGGGTCAAAACCCAGTTCCTTGAAAGTCAACTTTGGCACCCCAGGAAGGGTAATCCCCTGAAAAGGTCATAGTGGATGCATCATGGTTTCCAAATAGGCAGAAAGGTGAATTGGAGCTACAGCTTTTAAAACCAGCTCAAATGATAGAGGAGGGTTCCTGATGGAGTGCTAGAGGGTCAAAACCCAGTTTCGTGAAAGTCAACTTTGTCACCCCAGGAATGGTAATCCCGTGAAAGGGTTTTAGGGAATACATCATGGTTTGGATATAGGTGAAAATGTGAATCGGAGCTACAGCTCTTAAAAGCAGCTGAAATGATAGAGGAGGGTTCTTGATGGAGTGCTAGAGGGTCAAAACACACTTTCGTGAAAGTCAACTTTGGCACCCCAGGAAGGGTAATCCCGTGAAAGAGTAATAGTGGACACGGCCTGGTTTGCAAATGGGCTGAAAGGTGAATCGGATCTACAGGTTTTAAAACCACCTGAAATGAGACAATAGTTATCCTGATGGAGTGCTAGAGGGTCAAAACCTAGTTCCGCTAAAGTCAACTTTGGCACCCCAGGAAGGGTAATCCCGTGAAAGGGTAATAGTGGACACGGCGTGGTTTGCAAATATGCTGAAAGGTGAATCGGAGCTACAGGTTTTAAAACCACCTCAAGTGACACAATAGTTATCCTGATGGAGTGCTAGAGGGTCAAAACCTAGTTCCGTGAAAGTCAACTTTGGCACCCCAGGAAGGGTGATCCCGTGAAAGGGTAATAGTGGATACATCATGGTTTGCAAATAGGCTGAAAGGTGAATTGGAGCTATAGCTTTTAAAACCAGCTGAAATGATAGAGGAGGGTTCCTGATGGAGTGCTAGAGGGTCTAAACCCAGTTCCTTGAAAGTCAACTTTGTCACCCCAGGAAGGGTAATCCCCTGAAAAGGTCATAGTGGATGCATCATGGTTTCCAAATAGGCAGAAATGTGAATTGGAGCTACAGCTTTTAAAACCAGCTCAAATGATAGAGGAGGGTTCCTGATGGAGTGCTAGAGGGTCAAAACCCAGTTTCGTGAAAGTCAACTTTGTCACCCCAGGAAAGGTAATCCCGTGAAAGGGTATTAGGGAATACATCATGGTTTGGATATAGGTGAAAATGTGAATCGGAGCTACAGCTCTTAAAAGCAGCTGAAATGATAGAGGAGGGTTTCTGATGGAGTGCTAGAGGGTCAAAACACACTTTCGTGAAAGTCAACTTTGGCACCCCAGGAAGGGTAATCCCGTGAAAGGGTAACAGTGGATACATCATGGTTTGCAAATAGGCAGAAAGGTGAATTGGAGCTACAGCTCTTAAAACCAGCTGAAATGATAGAGGAGGGTTCCTGATGGAGTGCTAGAGGGTCAAAACACACTTTCGTGAAAGGCAACTTTGTCATCCCAGGAAAGGTAATCCTGTGAAAGGGTAATAAAAAATACATCATGGTTTGGATATAGGTGAAAATGTGAATCGGAGCTACAGCTCTTAAAAGCAGCTGAAATGATAGAGGAGGGTTCCTGATGGAGTGCTAGAGGGTCAAAACACACTTTCGTGAAAGTCAACTTTGGCACCCCAGGAAGGGTAATCCCGTGAAAGGGTAATAGTGGATACATAATGGTTCGGAAATAAATGGAAAGGTGGATTGGAGCTACAGCTCTTAAAAGCAGCTCAAATGATAGAGGAGGGTTCCTGATGGAGTGCTAGAGGGTCAAAACACACTTTCGTGAAAGTCAACTTTGGCACCCTAGGAAGGGTAATCCCGTGAAAGGTTATTAGGGATACATCATTTTTTGGAAATAGGCAAAAAGGTGAATCGGAGGTACAGGTTTTGAAACCACCTGAAATGATAGAGGAGGGTTCCTGATGGAGTGCTAGAGGGTCAAAACCCAGTTCCTTGAAAGTCAACTTTGGCACCCCAGGAAGGGTAATCCCCTGAAAAGGTCATAGTGGATGCATCATGGTTTCCAAATAGGCAGAAAGGTGAATTGGAGCTACAGCTTTTAAAACCAGCTCAAATGATAGAGGAGGGTTCCTGATGGAGTGCTAGAGGGTCAAAACCCAGTTTCGTGAAAGTCAACTTTGTCACCCCAGGAATGGTAATCCCGTGAAAGGGTTTTAGGGAATACATCATGGTTTGGATATAGGTGAAAATGTGAATCGGAGCTACAGCTCTTAAAAGCAGCTGAAATGATAGAGGAGGGTTCTTGATGGAGTGCTAGAGGGTCAAAACACACTTTCGTGAAAGTCAACTTTGGCACCCCAGGAAGGGTAATCCCGTGAAAGAGTAATAGTGGACACGGCCTGGTTTGCAAATGGGCTGAAAGGTGAATCGGATCTACAGGTTTTAAAACCACCTGAAATGAGACAATAGTTATCCTGATGGAGTGCTAGAGGGTCAAAACCTAGTTCCGTGAAAGTCAACTTTGGCACCCCAGGAAGGGTAATCCCGTGAAAGGGTAATAGTGGACACGGCGTGGTTTGCAAATATGCTGAAAGGTGAATCGGAGCTACAGGTTTTAAAACCACCTCAAGTGACACAATAGTTATCCTGATGGAGTGCTAGAGGGTCAAAACCCAGTTCCTTGAAAGTCAACTTTGGCACGCCAGGAAGGGTAATCCCCTGAAAAGGTCATAGTGGATGCATCATGGTTTCCAAATAGGCAGAAAGGTGAATTGGAGCTACAGCTTTTAAAACCAGCTCAAATGATAGAGGAGGGTTCCTGATGGAGTGCTAGAGGGTCAAAACCCAGTTTCGTGAAAGTCAACTTTGTCACCCCAGGAAAGGTAATCCCGTGAAAGGGTATTAGGGAATACATCATGGTTTGGATATAGGTGAAAATGTGAATCGGAGCTACAGCTCTTAAAACCAGCTGAAATGATAGAGGAGGGTTCCAGATGGAGTGCTAGAGGGTCAAAACACACTTTCGTGAAAGTCAACTTTGGCACCCCAGGAAGGGTAATCCCGTGAAAGGGAAACAGTGGATATATCATGGTTTGCAAATAGGCTGAAAGGTGAATTGGAGCTACAGCTCTTAAAACCAGCTGAAATGATAGAGGAGGGTTCCTGATGGAGTGCTAGAGGGTCAAAACACACTTTCGTGAAAGGCAACTTTGTCATCCCAGGAAAGGTAATCCTGTGAAAGGGTAATAAAAAATACATCATGGTTTGGATATAGGTGAAAATGTGAATCATAGCTACAGCTCTTAAAAGCAGCTGAAATGATAGAGGAGGGTTCCTGATGGAGTGCTAGAGGGTCAAAACACACTTTCGTGAAAGTCAACTTTGGCACCCCAGGGAGGGTAATCCCGTGAAAGGGTAATAGTGGATACATAATGGTTCGGAAATAAACGGAAAGGTGGATTGGAGCTACAGCTCTAAAAAGCAGCTCAAATGATAGAGGAGGGTTCCTGATGGAGTGCTAGAGGGTCAAAACACAGTTTCGAAAAAAGTCAACTTTGGCACCCCAGGAAGGGTAATCCCGTGAAAGGTTATTAGGGATACATCATTTTTTGGAAATAGGCAAAAAGGTGAATCGGAGGTACAGGTTTTGAAACCACCTGAAATGATAGATGAGGGTTCCTGATGGAGTGCTAGAGGGTCAAAACACAGTTCCTTGAAAGTCAACTTTGGCACCCCAGGAAGGGTAATCCCCTGAAAAGGTCATAGTGGATGCATCATGGTTTCCAAATAGGCAGAAAGGTGAATTGGAGCTACAGCTTTTAAAACCAGCTCAAATGATAGAGGAGGGTTCCTGATGGAGTGCTAGAGGGTCAAAACACACTTTCGTGAAAGTCAACTTTGTCACCCCAGGAAAGGTAATCCCGTGAAAGGGTATTAGGGAATAGATCATGGTTTGGATATAGGTGAAAATGTGAATCGGAGCTACAGCTCTCAAAAGCAGCTGAAATGATAGAGGAGGGTTCTTGATGGAGTGCTAGAGGGTCAAAACACACTTTCGTGAAAGTCAACTTTGGCACCCCAGGAAGGGTAATCCCGTGAAAGGGTAATAGTGGACACGGCGTGGTTTGCAAATAGGCTGAAAGGTGAATCGGAGCTACAGGTTTTAAAACCACCTCAAATGACACAATAGTTATCCTGATGGAGTGCTAGAGGGTCAAAACCTAGTTCCGTGAAAGTCAACTTTGGCACCCCAGGAAGGTTGATCCCGTGAAAGGGTAATAGTGGATACATCATGGTTTGCAAATAGGCAGAAAGGTGAATTGGAGGGACAGCTCTTAAAACCAGCTGAAATGATAGAGGAGGGTTCCTGATGGAGTGTTAGAGGGTCAAAACACACTTTCGTGAAAGTCATCTTTGGCACCCCAGGAAGGGTAATCCCGTGAAAGGGTATTAGGGGATACATAATGGTTCGGAAATAAATGGAAAGGTGAATTGGAGCTACAGCTCTTAAAACCAGCTCAAATGATAGAGGAGGGTTCCTGATGGAGTGCTAGAGGGTCAAAACACACTTTCGTGAAAGTCAACTTTGTCACCCCAGGAAAGGTAATCCCGTGAAAGGGTAGTAGGAAATAGATCATGGTTTGGATATAGGTGAAAATGTGAATCGGAGGTACAGGTTTTGAAATCACCTGAAATGATAGAGGAGGGTTCCTGATGGAGTGCTAGAGGGTCAAAACACACTTTCGTGAAAGTCAACTTTGGCACCCCAGGAAGGGTAATCCCGTGAAAGGGTAATAGTGGATACATCATGGTTTGAAAATAGGCAGAAAGTTGAATTGGAGCTATAGCTTTTAAAACCAGCTCAAATGATAGAGGAGGGTTCCTGATGGAGTGCTAGAGGGTCAAAACACACTTTCGTGAAAGACAACTTTGGCACCCCAGGAAGGGTAATCCCGTGAAAGGGTAATAGTGGATACATAATGGTTCGGAAATAAATGGAAAGGTGAATTGGAGCTACAGCTCTTAAAAGCAGCTGAAATGATAGAGGAGGGTTCCTGATGGAGTGCTAGAGGGTCAAAACACACTTTCGTGAAAGTCAACTTTGGCACCCCAGGAAGGGTAATCCCGTGAAAGGGTAATAGTGGATACGCCTGGTTTGGAAATAGGCTGAAAGGTGAATGGGAGCTACAGGTTTTAAAACCAGCTCAAATGATACAATAGTTATCCTGATGGAGTGCTAGAGGGTCAAAACCTAGTTCCGTGAAAGTCAACTTTGGCACCCCAGGAATGGTAATCCCGTGAAAGGGTAATAGTGGATACATCATAGTTTGGAAATAGGTAAAAGGGTGAATCGGAGCTACAGGTTTTAAAACCAGCTCAAATGATAATGGAGGGTTTCTGATGGAGTGCTAGAGGGTCAAAACACACTTTCGTGAAAGTCAACTTTGGCACCCCAGGAAAGGTAATCCCGTGAAAGGGTATTAGGGAAAACATCATGGTTTGGATATAGGTGAAAATGTGAATCGGAGCTACAGCTCTTAAAAGCAGCTGAAATGATAGAGGAGGGTTCCTGATGGAGTTCTAGAGGGTCAAAACACACTTTTGTGAAAGTCAACTTTGGCACCCCAGGAAGTGTGATCCCGTGAAAGAGTAATATTGGACACGGCCTGGTTTGCAAATAGGCTGAAAGGTGAATCGGAGCTACAGGTTTTAAAACCAGCTCAAATGAGACAATAGTTATCCTGATGGAGTGCTGGAGGGTCAAAACCTAGTTCCGTGAAAGTCAACTTTGGCACCCCAGGAAGGGTAATCACGTGAAAGGGTAATAGTGGATACATAATGGTTCGGAAATAAATGGAAAGGTGAATTGCAGCTACAGCTCTTAAAACCAGCTGAAATGATAGAGGAGGGTTCCTGATGGAGTGCTAGAGGGTCAAAACACACTTTCGTGAAAGTCAACTTTGGCACCCCAGGAAGGGTAATCCCGTGAAAGGGTAATAGTGGATACATCATGGTTTGCAAATAGGCAGAAAGGTGAATTGGAGCGACAGCTCTTAAAACCAGCTGAAATGATAGAGGAGGGTTCCTGATGGAGTGCTAGAGGGTCAAAACACACTTTCGTGAAAGTCAACTTTGGCACCCCAGGAAGGGTAATCCCGTGAAAGGGTAATAGTGGATACATAGTGGTTCGGAAATAAATGGAAAGGTGAATTGGAGCTACAGCTCTTAAAAGCAGCTCAAATGATAGAGGAGGGTTCCTGATGGAGTGCTAGAGGGTCAAAACACACTTTCGTGAAAGTCAACTTTGTCACCCCAGGAAAGGTAATCCCGTGAAAGGGTAATAGGAAATACATCATGGTTTGGAAATAAGTGAAAATGTGAACCGGAGCTACAGCTCTTAAAAGCAGCTCAAATGATAGAGAAGGGTTCCTGATGGAGTGCTAGAGGGTCAAAACACACTTTCGTGAAAGTCAACTTTGGCACCCCAAGAAGGGTAATCCCGTGAAAGGGTAATAGTGGATACATCATGGTTTGCAAATAGGCAGAAAGTTGAATTGGAGCTACAGCTTTTAAAACCAGCTCAAATGATAGAGGAGGGTTCCTGATGGAGTGCTAGAGGGTCAAAACACACTTTCGTGAAAGTCAACTTTGGCACCCCAGGAAGGGTAATCACGTGAAAGGGTAATAGTGGATACATAATGGTTCGGAAATAAATGGAAAGGTGAATTGGAGCTACAGCTCTTAAAAGCAGCTCAAATGATAGAGGAGGGTTCCTGATGGAGTGCTAGAGGGTCAAAACACACTTTCGTGAAAGGCAACTTTGGCACCCCAGGAAGGGTAATCCCGTGAAAGGGTAATAGTGGATACGCCTGGTTTGCAAATAGGCTGAAAGGTGAATCGGAGCTACAGGTTTTAAAACCAGCTCAAGTGATACAATAGTTTTCCTGATGGAGTGCTAGAGGGTGAAAACCTAGTTCCGTGAAAGTCAACTTTGGCACCCCAGGAAGGGTAATCCCGTGAAAGGGTGATAGTGGGTACATGATGGTTTGGAAATAGGTAAAAGGGTGAATCGGAGCTACAGGTTTTAAAAGCAGCTCAAATGATAATGGAGGGTTCCTGATGGAGTGCTAGAGGGTCAAAACCCAGTTTCGTGAAAGTCAACTTTGGCACCCCAGGAAAGGTAATCCCGTGAAAGGGTATTAGGGAATACATCATGGTTTGGATATAGGTGAAAATGTGAATCGGAGCTACAGCTCTTAAAAGCAGCTGAAATGATAGAGGAGGGTTCCTGATGGAGTGCTAGAGGGTCAAAACACACTTTCGTGAAAGTCAACTTTGGCACCCCAGGAAGGGTAATCCCGTGAAAGAGTAATAGTGGACACGGCCTGGTTTGCAAATAGGCTGAAAGGTGAATCGGAGCTACAGGTTTGAAAACCACCTCAAATGACACAATAGTTATCCTGATGGAGTGCTAGAGGGTCAAAACCTAGTTCCGTGAAAGTCAACTTTGGCACCCCAGGAAGGGTAATCCCGTGAAAGGGTAATAGTGGATACGGCGTGGTTTGCAAATATGCTGAAAGGTGAATCGGAGCTACAGGTTTGAAAACCACCTCAAATGACACAATGGTTATCCTGATGGAGTGCTAGAGGGTCAAAACCTAGTTCCGTGAAAGTCAACTTTGGCACCCCAGGAAGGGTAATCACGTGAAAGGGTAATAGTGGATACATAATAGTTCGGAAATAAATGGAAAGGTGAATTGGAGCTACAGCTCTTAAAACCAGCTCAAATGATAGAGGAGGGTTCCTGATGGAGTGCTAGAGGGTCAAAACACACTTTCGTGAAAGTCAACTTTGGCACCCCAGGAAGGGTAATCCCGTGAAAGGGTAACAGTGGACACATCATGGTTTGCAAATAGGCTGAAAGGTGAATTGGAGCTACAGCTCTTAAAACCAGCTGAAATGATAGAGGAGGGTTCCTGATGGAGTGCTAGAGGGTCAAAACACACTTTCGTGAAAGGCAACTTTGTCATCCCAGGAAAGGTAATCCCGTGAAATGGTAATAGGAAATACATCATGGTTTGGATATAGGTGAAAATGTGAATTGGATCTACAGCTCTTGAAAGCAGCTCAAATGATAGAGGAAGGTTCCTGATGGAGTGCTAGAGGGTCAAAACACACTTTCTTGAAAGTCAACTTTGGCACCCCAGGAAGGGTAATCCCGTGAAAGGGTGATAGTGGATAGATGATGGTTCGGAAATAAATGGAAAGGTGGATTGGAGCTACAGCTCTTAAAACCAGCTCAAATGATAGAGGAGGGTTCCTGATGGAGTGCTAGAGGGTCAAAACACACTTTCGTGAAAGTCAACTTTGGCACCCCAGGAAGGGTAATCCCGTGAAAGGGTAACAGTGGACACATCATGGTTTGCAAATAGGCAGAAAGGTGAATTGGAGCTACAGCTCTTAAAACCAGCTGAAATGATAGAGGAGGGTTCCTGATGGAGTGCTAGAGTGTCAAAACACACTTTCGTGAAAGGCAACTTTGTCATCCCAGGAAAGGTAATCCCGTGAAATGGTAATAGGAAATACATCATGGTTTGGATATAGGTGAAAATGTGAATTGGAGCTACAGCTCTTGAAAGCAGCTCAAATGATAGAGGAAGGTTCCTGATGGAGTGCTAGAGGGTCAAAACACACTTTCGTGAAAGTCAACTTTGGCACCCCAGGAAGGGTAATCCCGTGAAAGGGTAATAGTGGATACATGATGGTTCGGAAATAAATGGAAAGGTGGATTGGAGCTACAGCTCTTAAAACCAGCTGAAATGATAGAGGAGGGTTCCTGATGGAGTGCTAGAGGGTGAAAACACAGTTTCGTGAAAGTCAACTTTGGCACCCCAGGAAGGGTAATCCCCTGAAAGGGTAATAGTGGATACATGATGGTTCGGAAATAAATGGAAAGGTGGATTGGAGCTACAGCTCTTAAAACCAGCTCAAATGATAGAGGAGGGTTCCTGATGGAGTGCTAGAGGGTCAAAACACAGTTTCGTGAAAGTCAACTTTGGCACCCCAGGAAGGGTAATCCCGTGAAAGGTTATTAGGGGATACATCATTTTTTGGAAATAGGCAAAAAGGTGAATCGGAGCTACAGGTTTTGAAACCACCTGAAATGATAGAGGAGGGTTCCTGATGGAGTGCTAGAGGGTCAAAACACACTTTCGTGAAAGTCAACTTTGGCACCCCAGGAAGGGTAATCCCATGAAAGGGTAATAGTGGACACGGCCTGGTTTGCAAATAGGCTGAAAGGTGAATCGGAGGTACAGGTTTTAAAACCAGCTCAAATGATAGAGGAGGGTTCCTGATGGAGCGTTAGAGGGTCAAAACCCAGTTCCTTGAAAGTCAACTTTGGCACCCCAGGAAGGGTAATCCCCTGAAAAGTTCATAGTGGATGCATCATGGTTTCCAAATAGGCAGAAAGGTGAATTGGAGCTACAGCTTTTAAAACCAGCTCAAATGATAGAGGAGGGTTCCTGATGGAGTGCTAGAGGGTCAAAACACACTTTCGTGAAAGTCAACTTTGTCACCCCAGGAAAGGTAATCCCGTGAAAGGGTATTAGGGAATACATCATGGTTTGGATATAGGTGAAAATGTGAATCGGAGCTACAGCTCTTAAAAGCAGCTGAAATGATAGAGGAGGGTTCCTGATGGAGTGCTAGAGGGTCAAAACACACTTTCGTGAAAGTCAACTTTGGCACCCCAGGAAGGGTAATCCCGTGAAAGAGTAATAGTGGACACGGCCTGGTTTGCAAATAGGCTGAAAGGTGAATCGGACCTACAGGTTTTAAAACCACCTGAAATGAGACAATAGTTATCCTGATGGAGTGCTAGAGGGTCAAAACCTAGTTCCGTGAAAGTCAACTTTGGCACCCCAGGAAGGGTAATCCCGTGAAAGGGTAATAGTGGATACATCATGGTTTGGAAATAGGTAAAAGGGTGAATCGAAGCTACAGGTTTTAAAACCAGCTGAAATGATAGAGGAGGGTTCCTGATGGAGTGCTAGAGGGTCAAAACACACTTTTTGTGAAAGTCAACTTTGGCACCCGAGGAAGGGTAATCCCGTGAAAGGGTAATAGTGGATACGCCTGGTTTGCAAATAGGCTGAAAGGTGAATCGGAGCTACAGGTTTTAAAACCAGCTCAAATGATACAAAAGTTTTCCTGATGGAGTTCTAGAGGGTGAAAACCTAGTTCCGTGAAAGTCAACTTTGGCACCCCAGGAAGGGTAATCCCGTGAAAGGGTAATAGTGGATACATGATGGTTTGGAAATAGGTAAAAGGGTGAATCGGAGCTACAGGTTTTAAAACCAGCTCAAATGATAATGGAGGGCTCCTGATGGAGTGCTAGAGGGTCAAAACCCAGTTTCGTGAAAGTCAACTTTGTCACCCCAGGAAAGGTAATCCCGTGAAAGGGTATTAGGGAATACATCATGGTTTGGATATAGGTGAAAATGTGAATCGGAGCTACAGCTCTTAAAAGCAGCTGAAATGATAGAGGAGGGTTCCTGATGGAGTGCTAGAGGGTCAAAACACACTTTCGTGAAAGGCAACTTTGTCATCCCAGGAAAGGTAATCCCGTGAAATGGTAATAGGAAATACATCATGGTTTGGATATAGGTGAAAATGTGAATTGGAGCTACAGCTCTTGAAAGCAGCTCAAATGATAGAGGAAGGTTCCTGATGGAGTGCTAGAGGGTCAAAACACACTTTCGTGAAAGTCAACTTTGGCACCCCAGGAAGGGTAATCCCGTGAAAGGGTAATAGTGGATACATGATGGTTCGGAAATAAATGGAAAGGTGGATTGGAGCTACAGCTCTTAAAACCAGCTGAAATGATAGAGGAGGGTTCCTGATGGAGTGCTAGAGGGTCAAAACACACTTTCGTGAAAGTCAACTTTGGCACCCCAGGAAGGGTAATCCCGTGAAAGGTTATTAGGGGATACATCATTTTTTGGAAATAGGCAAAAAGGTGAATCGGAGGTACAGGTTTTGAAACCACCTGAAATGATAGAGGAGGGTTCCTGATGGAGTGCTAGAGGGTCAAAACACACTTTCGTGAAAGTCAACTTTGGCACCCCAGGAAGGGTAATCCCATGAAAGGGTAACAGTGGACACGGCCTGGTTTGCAAATAGGCTGAAAGGTGAATCGGAGCTACAGGTTTTAAAACCAGCTCAAATGATAGAGGAGGGTTCCTGATGGAGTGTTAGAGGGTCAAAACCCAGTTTCTTGAAAGTCAACTTTGGCACCCCAGGAAGGGTAATCCCCTGAAAAGTTCATAGTGGATGCATCATGGTTTCCAAATAGGGAGAAAGGTGAATTGGAGCTACAGCTTTTAAAACCAGCTCAAATGATAGAGGAGGGTTCCTGATGGAGTGCTAGAGGGTCAAAACCCAGTTTCGTGAAAGTCAACTTTGTCACCCCAGGAAAGGTAATCCCGTGAAAGGGTATTAGGGAATACATCATTGTTTGGATATAGGTGAAAATGTGAATGGGAGCTACAGCTCTTAAAAGCAGCTGAAATGATAGAGGAGGGTTCCTGATGGAGTGCTAGAGGGTCAAAACACACTTTCGTGAAAGTCAACTTTGGCACCCCAGGAAGGGTAATCCCGTGAAAGAGTAATAGTGGACACGGCCTGGTTTGCAAATAGGCTGAAAGGTGAATCGGACCTACAGGTTTTAAAACCACCTGAAATGAGACAATAGTTATCCTGATGGAGTGCTAGAGGGTCAAAACCTAGTTCCGTGAAAGTCAACTTTGGCACCCCAGGAAGGGTAATCCCGTGAAAGGGTAATAGTGGATACATCATGGTTTGGAAATAGGTAAAAGGGTGAATCGAAGCTACAGGTTTTAAAACCAGCTGAAATGATAGAGGAGGGTTCCTGATGGAGTGCTAGAGGGTCAAAACACACTTTTTGTGAAAGTCAACTTTGGCACCCCAGGAAGGGTAATCCCGTGAAAGGGTAATAGTGGATACGCCTGGTTTGCAAATAGGCTGAAAGGTGAATCGGAGCTACAGGTTTTAAAACCAGCTCAAATGATACAATAGTTTTCCTGATGGAGTTCTAGAGGGTGAAAACCTAGTTCCGTGAAAGTCAACTTTGGCACCCCAGGAAGGGTAATCCCGTGAAAGGGTAATAGTGGATACATGATGGTTTGGAAATAGGTAAAAGGGTGAATCGGAGCTACAGGTTTTAAAACCAGCTCAAATGATAATGGAGGGCTCCTGATGGAGTGCTAGAGGGTCAAAACACACTTTCGTGAAAGTCAACTTTGGCACCCCAGGAAGGGTAATCCCGTGAAAGGTTATTAGGGGATACATCATTTTTTGGAAATAGGCAAAAAGGTGAATCGGAGGTACAGGTTTTGAAACCACCTGAAATGATAGAGGAGGGTTCCTGATGGAGTGCTAGAGGGTCAAAACACACTTTCGTGAAAGTCAACTTTGGCACCCCAGGAAGGGTAATCCCATGAAAGGGTAACAGTGGACACGGCCTGGTTTGCAAATAGGCTGAAAGGTGAATCGGAGCTACAGGTTTTAAAACCAGCTCAAATGATAGAGGAGGGTTCCTGGTGGAGTGTTAGAGGGTCAAAACCCAGTTCCTTGAAAGTCAACTTTGGCACCCCAGGAAGGGTAATCCCCTGAAAAGTTCATAGTGGATGCATCATGGTTTCCAAATAGGGAGAAAGGTGAATTGGATCTACAGCTTTTAAAACCAGCTCAAATGATAGAGGAGGGTTCCTGATGGAGTGCTAGAGGGTCAAAACCCAGTTTCGTGAAAGTCAACTTTGTCACCCCAGGAAAGGTAATCCCGTGAAAGGGTATTAGGGAATACATCATTGTTTGGATATAGGTGAAAATGTGAATGGGAGCTACAGCTCTTAAAAGCAGCTGAAATGATAGAGGAGGGTTCCTGATGGAGTGCTAGAGGGTCAAAACACACTTTCGTGAAAGTCAACTTTGGCACCCCAGGAAGGGTAATCCCGTGAAAGAGTAATAGTGGACACGGCCTGGTTTGCAAATAGGCTGAAAGGTGAATCGGACCTACAGGTTTTAAAACCACCTGAAATGAGACAATAGTTATCCTGATGGAGTGCTAGAGGGTCAAAACCTAGTTCCGTGAAAGTCAACTTTGGCACCCCAGGAAGGGTAATCCCGTGAAAGGGTAATAGTGGATACATCATGGTTTGGAAATAGGTAAAAGGGTGAATCGAAGCTACAGGTTTTAAAACCAGCTGAAATGATAGAGGAGGGTTCCTGATGGAGTGCTAGAGGGTCAAAACACACTTTTTGTGAAAGTCAACTTTGGCACCCCAGGAAGGGTAATCCCGTGAAAGGGTAATAGTGGATACGCCTGGTTTGCAAATAGGCTGAAAGGTGAATCGGAGCTACAGGTTTTAAAACCAGCTCAAATGATACAATAGTTTTCCTGATGGAGTTCTAGAGGGTGAAAACCTAGTTCCGTGAAAGTCAACTTTGGCACCCCAGGAAGGGTAATCCCGTGAAAGGGTAATAGTGGATACATGATGGTTTGGAAATAGGTAAAAGGGTGAATCGGAGCTACAGGTTTTAAAACCAGCTCAAATGATAATGGAGGGCTCCTGATGGAGTGCTAGAGGGTCAAAACCCAGTTTCGTGAAAGTCAACTTTGTCAACCCAGGAAAGGTAATCCCGTGAAAGAGTAATAGTGGACACGGCCTGGTTTGCAAATAGGCTGAAAGGTGAATCGGAGCTACAGGTTTGAAAACCACCTCAAATGACACAATAGTTATCCTGATGGAGTGCTAGAGGGTCAAAACCTAGTTCCGTGAAAGTCAACTTTGGCACCCCAGGAAGGGTAATCCCGTGAAAGGGTAATAGTGGATACGGCGTGGTTTGCAAATATGCTGAAAGGTGAATCGGAGCTACAGGTTTGAAAACCACCTCAAATGACACAATGGTTATCCTGATGGAGTGCTAGAGGGTCAAAACCTAGTTCCGTGAAAGTCAACTTTGGCACCCCAGGAAGGGTAATCACGTGAAAGGGTAATAGTGGATACATAATAGTTCGGAAATAAATGGAAAGGTGAATTGGAGCTACAGCTCTTAAAACCAGCTGAAATGATAGAGGAGGGTTCCTGATGGAGTGCTAGAGGGTCAAAACACACTTTCGTGAAAGGCAACTTTGTCATCCCAGGAAAGGTAATCCCGTGAAATGGTAATAGGAAATACATCATGGTTTGGATATAGGTGAAAATGTGAATTGGAGCTACAGCTCTTGAAAGCAGCTCAAATGATAGAGGAAGGTTCCTGATGGAGTGCTAGAGGGTCAAAACACACTTTCGTGAAAGTCAACTTTGGCACCCCAGGAAGGGTAATCCCGTGAAAGGGTGATAGTGGATAGATGATGGTTCGGAAATAAATGGAAAGGTGGATTGGAGCTACAGCTCTGAAAACCAGCTGAAATGATAGAGGAGGGTTCCTGATGGAGTGCTAGAGTGTCAAAACACACTTTCGTGAAAGGCAACTTTGTCATCCCAGGAAAGGTAATCCCGTGAAATGGTAATAGGAAATACATCATGGTTTGGATATAGGTGAAAATGTGAATTGGAGCTACAGCTCTTGAAAGCAGCTCAAATGATAGAGGAAGGTTCCTTATGGAGTGCTAGAGGGTCAAAACACACTTTCGTGAAAGTCAACTTTGGCACCCCAGGAAGGGTAATCCCGTGAAAGGGTAATAGTGGATACATGATGGTTCGGAAATAAATGGAAAGGTGGATTGGAGCTACAGCTCTTAAAACCAGCTGAAATGATAGAGGAGGGTTCCTGATGGAGTGCTAGAGGGTGAAAACACAGTTTCGTGAAAGTCAACTTTGGCACCCCAGGAAGGGTAATCCCCTGAAAGGGTAATAGTGGATACATGATGGTTCGGAAATAAATGGAAAGGTGGATTGGAGCTACAGCTCTTAAAACCAGCTCAAATGATAGAGGAGGGTTCCTGATGGAGTGCTAGAGGGTCAAAACACAGTTTCGTGAAAGTCAACTTTGGCACCCCAGGAAGGGTAATCCCGTGAAAGGTTATTAGGGGATACATCATTTTTTGGAAATAGGCAAAAAGGTGAATCGGAGGTACAGGTTTTGAAACCAGCTGAAATGATAGAGGAGGGTTCCTGATGGAGTGCTAGAGGGTCAAAACACACTTTCGTGAAAGTCAACTTTGGCACCCCAGGAAGGGTAATCCCATGAAAGGGTAATAGTGGACACGGCCTGGTTTGCAAATAGGCTGAAAGGTGAATCGGAGCTACAGGTTTTAAAACCAGCTCAAATGATAGAGGAGGGTTCCTGATGGAGTGTTAGAGGGTCAAAACCCAGTTCCTTGAAAGTCAACTTTGGCACCCCAGGAAGGGTAATCCCCTGAAAAGTTCATAGTGGATGCATCATGGTTTCCAAATAGGCAGAAAGGTGAATTGGAGCTACAGCTTTTAAAACCAGCTCAAATGATAGAGGAGGGTTCCTGATGGAGTGCTAGAGGGTCAAAACCCAGTTTCGTGAAAGTCAACTTTGTCACCCCAGGAAAGGTAATCCCGTGAAAGGGTATTAGGGAATACATCATTGTTTGGATATAGGTGAAAATGTGAATGGGAGCTACAGCTCTTAAAAGCAGCTGAAATGATAGAGGAGGGTTCCTGATGGAGTGCTAGAGGGTCAAAACACACTTTCGTGAAAGTCAACTTTGGCACCCCAGGAAGGGTAATCCCGTGAAAGAGTAATAGTGGACACGGCCTGGTTTGCAAATAGGCTGAAAGGTGAATCGGACCTACAGGTTTTAAAACCACCTGAAATGAGACAATAGTTATCCTGATGGAGTGCTAGAGGGTCAAAACCTAGTTCCGTGAAAGTCAACTTTGGCACCCCAGGAAGGGTAATCCCGTGAAAGGGTAATAGTGGATACATCATGGTTTGGAAATAGGTAAAAGGGTGAATCGAAGCTACAGGTTTTAAAACCAGCTGAAATGATAGAGGAGGGTTCCTGATGGAGTGCTAGAGGGTCAAAACACACTTTTTGTGAAAGTCAACTTTGGCACCCCAGGAAGGGTAATCCCGTGAAAGGGTAATAGTGGATACGCCTGGTTTGCAAATAGGCTGAAAGGTGAATCGGAGCTACAGGTTTTAAAACCAGCTCAAATGATACAATAGTTTTCCTGATGGAGTTCTAGAGGGTGAAAACCTAGTTCCGTGAAAGTCAACTTTGGCACCCCAGGAAGGGTAATCCCGTGAAAGGGTAATAGTGGATACATGATGGTTTGGAAATAGGTAAAAGGGTGAATCGGAGCTACAGGTTTTAAAACCAGCTCAAATGATAATGGAGGGCTCCTGATGGAGTGCTAGAGGGTCAAAACCCAGTTTCGTGAAAGTCAACTTTGTCACCCCAGGAAAGGTAATCCCG
This sequence comes from Haliotis asinina, assembly GCF_037392515.1. Lineage (NCBI taxonomy): Eukaryota > Metazoa > Mollusca > Gastropoda > Lepetellida > Haliotidae > Haliotis > Haliotis asinina. Next base: position 26,716,488 of record NC_090295.1, read on the forward strand.
TGAAAGGGTATTAGGGAATACATCATGGTCTGGATATAGGTGAAAATGTGAATCGGAGCTACAGCTCTTAAAAGCAGCTGAAATGATAGAGGAGGGTTCCTGATGGAGTGCTAGAGGGTCAAAACACACTTTCGTGAAAGGCAACTTTGTCATCCCAGGAAAGGTAATCCCGTGAAATGGTAATAGGAAATACATCATGGTTTGGATATAGGTGAAAATGTGAATTGGAGCTACAGCTCTTGAAAGCAGCTCAAATGATAGAGGAAGGTTCCTGATGGAGTGCTAGAGGGTCAAAACACACTTTCGTGAAAGTCAACTTTGGCACCCCAGGAAGGGTAATCCCGTGAAAGGGTAATAGTGGATACATGATGGTTCGGAAATAAATGGAAAGGTGGATTGGAGCTACAGCTCTTAAAACCAGCTCAAATGATAGAGGAGGGTTCCTGATGGAGTGCTAGAGGGTCAAAACACACTTTCGTGAAAGTCAACTTTGGCACCCCAGGAAGGGTAATCCCGTGAAAGGTTATTAGGGGATACATCATTTTTTGGAAATAGGCAAAAAGGTGAATCGGAGGTACAGGTTTTGAAACCACCTGAAATGATAGAGGAGGGTTCCTGATGGAGTGCTAGAGGGTCAAAACACACTTTCGTGAAAGTCAACTTTGGCACCCCAGGAAGGGTAATCCCATGAAAGGGTAATAGTGGACACGGCCTGGTTTGCAAATAGGCTGAAAGGTGAATCGGAGCTACAGGTTTTAAAACCAGCTCAAATGATAGAGGAGGGTTCCTGATGGAGTGTTAGAGGGTCAAAACCCAGTTCCTTGAAAGTCAACTTTGGCACCCCAGGAAGGGTAATCCCCTGAAAAGTTCATAGTGGATGCATCATGGTTTCCAAATAGGGAGAAAGGTGAATTGGAGCTACAGCTTTTAAAACCAGCTCAAATGATAGAGGAGGGTTCCTGATGGAGTGCTAGAGGGTCAAAACCCAGTTTCGTGAAAGTCAACTTTGTCACCCCAGGAAAGGTAATCCCGTGAAAGGGTATTAGGGAATACATCATGGTTTGGATATAGGTGAAAATGTGAGTGGGAGCTACAGCTCTTAAAAGCAGCTGAAATGATAGAGGAGGGTTCCTGATGGAGTGCTAGAGGGTCAAAACACACTTTCGTGAAAGTCAACTTTGGCACCCCAGGAAGGGTAATCCCGTGAAAGAGTAATAGTGGACACGGCTTGGTTTGCAAATAGGCTGAAAGGTGAATCGGACCTACAGGTTTTAAAACCACCTGAAATGAGACAATAGTTATCCTGATGGAGTGCTAGAGGGTCAAAACCTAGTTCCGTGAAAGTCAACTTTGGCACCCCAGGAAGGGTAATCCCGTGAAAGGGTAATAGTGGATACATCATGGTTTGGAAATAGGTAAAAGCGTGAATCGGAGCTACAGGTTTTAAAACCAGCTGAAATGATAGAGGAGGGTTCCTGATGGAGTGCTAGAGGGTCAAAACACACTTTTTGTGAAAGTCAACTTTGGCACCCCAGGAAGGGTAATCCCGTGAAAGGGTAATAGTGGATACGCCTGGTTTGCAAATAGGCTGAAAGGTGAATCGGAGCTACAGGTTTTAAAACCAGCTCAAATGATACAATAGTTTTCCTGATGGAGTTCTAGAGGGTGAAAACCTAGTTCCGTGAAAGTCAACTTTGGCACCCCAGGAAGGGTAATCCCGTGAAAGGGTAATAGTGGATATATCATGGTTTGGAAATAGGTAAAAGGGTGAATCGGAGCTACAGGTTTTAAAACGAGCTCAAATGATAATGGAGGGCTCCTGATGGAGTGCTAGAGGGTCAAAACCCAGTTTCGTGAAAGTCAACTTTGTCACCCCAGGAAAGGTAATCCCGTGAAAGGGTATTAGGGAATACATCATGGTTTGGATATAGGTGAAAATGTGAATCGGAGCTACAGCTCTTAAAACCACCTGAAATGATAGAGGAGGGTTCCTGATGGAGTGCTAGAGGGTCAAAACACACTTTCGTGAAAGTCAACTTTGGCACCCCAGGAAGGGTAATCCCGTGAAAGGGTAGTAGTGGATACATGATGGTTCGGAAATAAATGGAAAGGTGGATTGGAGCTACAGCTCTTAAAACCAGCTGAAATGATAGAGGAGGGTTCCTGATGGAGTGCTAGAGGGTGAAAACACAGTTTCGTGAAAGTCAACTTTGGCACCCCAGGAAGGGTAATCCCGTGAAAGAGTAATAGTGGACACGGCCTGGTTTGCAAATAGGCTGAAAGGTGAATCGGAGCTACAGGTTTGAAAACCACCTCAAATGACACAATAGTTATCCTGATGGAGTGCTAGAGGGTCAAAACCTAGTTCCGTGAAAGTCAACTTTGGCACCCCAGGAAGTGTAATCCCGTGAAAGGGTAATAGTGGATACGGCGTGGTTTGCAAATATGCTGAAAGGTGAATCGGAGCTACAGGTTTTAAAACCACCTCAAATGACACAATAGTTATCCTGATGGAGTGCTAGAGGGTCAAAACCTAGTTCCGTGAAAGTCAACTTTGGCACCCCAGGAAGGGTAATCACGTGAAAGGGTAATAGTGGATACATAATGGTTCGGAAATAAATGGAAAGGTGAATTGGAGCTACAGCTCTTAAAACCAGCTCAAATGATAGAGGAGGGTTCCTGATGGAGTGCTAGAGGGTCAAAACACACTTTCGTGAAAGTCAACTTTGGCACCCCAGGAAGGGTAATCCCGTGAAAGGGTAACAGTGGACACATCATGGTTTGCAAATAGGCAGAAAGGTGAATTGGAGCTACAGCTCTTAAAACCAGCTGAAATGATAGAGGAGGGTTCCTGATGGAGTGCTAGAGGGTCAAAACACACTTTCGTGAAAGGCAACTTTGTCATCCCAGGAAAGGTAATCCCGTGAAATGGTAATAGGAAATACATCATGGTTTGGATATAGGTGAAAATGTGAATTGGATCTACAGCTCTTGAAAGCAGCTCAAATGATAGAGGAAGGTTCCTGATGGAGTGCTAGAGGGTCAAAACACACTTTCGTGAAAGTCAACTTTGGCACCCCAGGAAGGGTAATCCCGTGAAAGGGTAATAGTGGATACATGATGGTTCGGAAATAAATGGAAAGGTCGATTGGAGCTACAGCTCTTGAAACCAGCTCAAATGATAGAGGAGGGTTCCTGATGGAGTGCTAGAGGGTCAAAACCCAGTTCCTTGAAAGTCAACTTTGGCACCCCAGGAAGGGTAATCCCCTGAAAAGTTCATAGTGGATGCATCATGGTTTCCAAATAGGGAGATAGGTGAATTGGAGCTACAGCTTTTAAAACCAGCTCAAATGATAGAGGAGGGTTCCTGATGGAGAGCTAGAGGGTCAAAACCCAGTTTCGTGAAAGTCAACTTTGTCACCCCAGGAAAGGTAATCCCGTGAAAGGGTATTAGGGAATACATCATGGTTTGGATATAGGTGAAAATGTGAATGGGAGCTACAGCTCTTAAAAGCAGCTGAAATGATAGAGGAGGGTTCCTGATGGAGTGCTAGAGGGTCAAAACACACTTTCGTGAAAGTCAACTTTGGCACCCCAGGAAGGGTAATCCCGTGAAAGAGTAATAGTGGACACGGCCTGGTTTGCAAATAGGCTGAAAGGTGAATCGGACCTACAGGTTTTAAAACCACCTGAAATGAGACAATAGTTATCCTGATGGAGTGCTAGAGGGTGAAAACCTAGTTCCGTGAAAGTCAACTTTGGCACCCCAGGAAGGGTAATCCCGTGAAAGGGTAATAGTGGATACATCATGGTTTGGAAATAGGTAGAAGGGTGAATCGGAGCTACAGGTTTTAAAACCAGCTGAAATGATAGAGGAGGGTTCCTGATGGAGTGCTAGAGGGTCAAAACACACTTTTTGTGAAAGTCAACTTTGGCACCCCAGGAAGGGTAATCCCGTGAAAGGGTAATAGTGGATACGCCTGGTTTGCAAATAGGCTGAAAGGTGAATCGGAGCTACAGGTTTTAAAACCAGCTCAAATGATACAATAGTTTTCCTGATGGAGTTCTAGAGGGTGAAAACCTAGTTCCGTGAAAGTCAACTTTGGCACCCCAGGAAGGGTAATCCCGTGAAAGGGTAATAGTGGATATATCATGGTTTGGAAATAGGTAAAAGGGTGAATCGGAGCTACAGGTTTTAAAACCAGCTCAAATGATAATGGAGGGCTCCTGATGGAGTGCTAGAGGGTCAAAACCCAGTTTCGTGAAAGTCAACTTTGTCACCCCAGGAAAGGTAATCCCGTGAAAGGGTATTAGGGAATACATCATGGTTTGGATATAGGTGAAAATGTGAATCGGAGCTACAGCTCTTAAAACCAGCTGAAATGATAGAGGAGGGTTCCTGATGGAGTGCTAGAGGGTCAAAACACACTTTCGTGAAAGTCAACTTTGGCACCCCAGGAAGGGTAATCCCGTGAAAGGGTAGTAGTGGATACATGATGGTTCGGAAATAAATGGAAAGGTGGATTGGAGCTACAGCTCTTAAAACCAGCTGAAATGATAGAGGAGGGTTCCTGATGGAGTGCTAGAGGGTGAAAACACAGTTTCGTGAAAGTCAACTTTGGCACCCCAGGAAGGGTAATCCCGTGAAAGAGTAATAGTGGACACGGCCTGGTTTGCAAATAGGCTGAAAGGTGAATCGGAGCTACAGGTTTGAAAACCACCTCAAATGACACAATAGTTATCCTGATGGAGTGCTAGAGGGTCAAAACCTAGTTCCGTGAAAGTCAACTTTGGCACCCCAGGAAGGGTAATCCCGTGAAAGGGTAATAGTGGATACGGCGTGGTTTGCAAATATGCTGAAAGGTGAATCGGAGCTACAGGTTTTAAAACCAGCTCAAATGACACAATAGTTGTCCTGATGGAGTGCTAGAGGGTCAAAACCTAGTTCCGTGAAAGTCAACTTTGGCACCCCAGGAAGGGTAATCACGTGAAAGGGTAATAGCGGATACATAATGGTTCGGAAATAAATGGAAAGGTGAATTGGAGGTACAGCTCTTAAAACCAGCTCAAATGATAGAGGAGGGTTCCTGATGGAGTGCTAGAGGGTCAAAACACACTTTCGTGAAAGGCAACTTTGGCACCCCAGGAAGGGTAATCCCGTGAAAGGGTAACAGTGGACACATCATGGTTTGCAAATAGGCAGAAAGGTGAATTGGAGCTACAGCTCTTAAAACCAGCTGAAATGATAGAGGAGGGTTCCTGATGGAGTGCTAGAGGGTCAAAACACACTTTCGTGAAAGGCAACTTTGTCATCCCAGGAAAGGTAATCCCGTGAAATGGTAATAGGAAATACATCATGGTTTGGATATAGGTGAAAATGTGAATTGGATCTACAGCTCTTGAAAGCAGCTCAAATGATAGAGGAAGGTTCCTGATGGAGTGCTAGAGGGTCAAAACACACTTTCGTGAAAGTCAACTTTGGCACCCCAGGAAGGGTAATCCCGTGAAAGGGTAATAGTGGATACGTGATGGTTCGGAAATAAATGGAAAGGTGGATTGGAGCTACAGGTTTTAAAAGCAGCTCAAATGATAGAGGAGGGTTCCTGATGGAGTGCTAGAGGGTCAAAACACAGTTTCGTGAAAGTCAACTTTGTCACCCCAGGAAGGGTAATCCCGTGAAAGGTTATTAGGGGATACATCATTTTTTGGAAATGGGCAAAAAGGTGAATCGGAGGTGCAGGTTTTGAAACCACCTGAAATGATAGAGGAGGGTTCCTGATGGAGTGCTAGAGGGTCAAAACACACTTTCGTGAAAGTCAACTTTGGCACCCCAGGAAGGGTAATCCCGTGAAAGGGTAATAGTGGAAACGGCCTGGTTTGCAAATAGGCTGAAAGGTGAATCGGAGCTACAGGTTTTAAAACCAGCTCAAATGATAGAGGAGGGTTCCTGATGGAGTGTTAGAGGGTCAAAACCCAGTTCCTTGAAAGTCAACTTTGGCACCCCAGGAAGGGTAATCCCCTGAAAAGTTCATAGTGGATGCATCATGGTTTCCAAATAGGCAGATAGGTGAATTGGAGCTACAGCTTTTAAAACCAGCTCAAATGATAGAGGAGGGTTCCTGATGGAGTGCTAGAGGGTCAAAACCCAGTTTCGTGAAAGTCAACTTTGTCACCCCAGGAAAGGTAATCCCGTGAAAGGGTATTAGGGAATACATCATGGTTTGGATATAGGTGAAAATGTGAATCGGAGCTACAGCTCTTAAAAGCAGCTGAAATGATAGAGGAGGGTTCCTGATGGAGTGCTAGAGGGTCAAAACACACTTTCGTGAAAGTCAACTTTGGCACCCCAGGAAGGGTAATCCCGTGAAAGAGTAATAGTGGGCACGGCCTGGTTTGCAAATATGCTGAAAGGTGAATCGGAGCTACAGGTTTTAAAACCACCTCAAATGACACAATAGTTATCCTGATGGAGTGCTAGAGGGTCAAAACCTAGTTCCGTGAAAGTCAACTTTGGCACCCCAGGAAGGGTAATCACGTGAAAGGGTAATAGCGGATACATAATGGTTCGGAAATAAATGGAAAGGTGAATTGGAGCTACAGCTCTTAAAACCAGCTCAAATGATAGAGGAGGGTTCCTGATGGAGTGCTAGAGGGTCAAAACACACTTTCGTGAAAGTCAACTTTGGCACCCCAGGAAGGGTAATCCCGTGAAAGGGTAACAGTGGACACATCATGGTTTGCAAATAGGCAGAAAGGTGAATTGGAGCTACAGCTCTTAAAACCAGCTGAAATGATAGAGGAGGGTCCCTGATGGAGTGCTAGAGGGTCAAAACACACTTTCGTGAAAGGCAACTTTGTCATCCCAGGAAAGGTAATCCCGTGAAATGGTAATAGGAAATACATCATGGTTTGGATATAGGTGAAAATGTGAATTGGATCTACAGCTCTTGAAACCAGCTCAAATGATAGAGGAGGGTTCCTGATGGAGTGCTAGAGGGTCAAAACCCAGTTTCATGAAAGTCAACTTTGTCACCCCAGGAAAGGTAATCACGTGAAAGGGTATTAGGGAATACATCATGGTTTGGATATAGGTGAAAATGTGAATCGGAGCTACAGCTCTTAAAAGCAGCTGAAATGATAGAGGAGGGTTCCTGATGGAGTGCTAGAGGGTCAAAACACACTTTCGTGAAAGTCAACTTTGGCACCCCAGGAAGGGTAATCCCGTGAAAGAGTAATAGTGGACACGGCCTGGTTTGCAAATATGCTGAAAGGTGAATCGGAGCTACAGGTTTTAAAACCACCTCAAATGACACAATAGTTATCCTGATGGAGTGCTAGAGGGTCAAAACCTAGTTCCGTGAAAGTCAACTTTGGCACCCCAGGAAGGGTAATCACGTGAAAGGGTAATAGTGGATACATAATGGTTCGGAAATAAATGGAAAGGTGAATTGGAGCTACAGCTCTTAAAACCAGCTGAAATGATAGAGGAGGGTTCCTGATGGAGTGCTAGAGGGTCAAAACACACTTTCGTGAAAGGCAACTTTGTCATCCCAGGCAAGGTAATCCCGTGAAATGGTAGTAGGAAATACATCATGGTTTGGATATAGGTGAAAATGTGAATTGGATCTACAGCTCTTGAAAGCAGCTCAAATGATAGAGGAAGGTTCCTGATGGAGTGCTAGAGGGTCAAAACACACTTTCGTGAAAGTCAACTTTGGCACCCCAGGAAGGGTAATCCCGTGAAAGGGTAGTAGTGGATACATGATGGTTCGGAAATAAATGGAAAGGTGGATTGGAGCTACAGCTCTTAAAACCAGCTCAAATGATAGAGGAGGGTTCCTGATGGAGTGCTAGAGGGTCAAAACACAGTTTCGTGAAAGTCAACTTTGGCACCCCAGGAAGGGTAATCCCGTGAAAGGGTAATAGTGGAAACGGCCTGGTTTGCAAATAGGCCGAAAGGTGAATCGGAGCTACAGGTTTTAAAACCAGCTCAAATGATAGAGGAGGGTTCCTGATGGAGTGTTAGAGGGTCAAAACCCAGTTCCTTGAAAGTCAACTTTGGCACCGCAGGAAGGGGTCTTCCCCTGAAAAGTTCATAGTGGATGCATCATGGTTTCCAAATAGGCAGAAAGGTGAATTGGAGCTACAGCTTTTAAAACCAGCTCAAATGATAATGGAGGGTTCCTGATGGAGTGCTAGAGGGTCAAAACCCAGTTTCGTGAAAGTCAACTTTGTCACCCCAGGAAAGGTAATCCCGTGAAAGGGTATTAGGGAATACATCATGGTTTGGATATAGGTGAAAATGTGAATCGGAGCTACAGCTCTTAAAAGCAGCTGAAATGATAGAGGAGGGTTCCTGATGGAGTGCTAGAGGGTCAATACACACTTTCGTGAAAGTCAACTTTGGCACCCCAGGAAGGGTAATCCCGTGAAAGAGTAATAGTGGACACGGCCTGGTTTGCAAATAGGCTGAAAGGTGAATCGGAGCTACAGGTTTTAAAACCAGCTCAAATGATACAATAGTTTTCCTGATGGAGTTCTAGAGGGTGAAAACCTAGCTCCGTGAATGTCAACTTTGGCACCCCAGGAAGGGTAATCCCGTGAAAGGGTGATAGTGGATACATCATGGTTTGGAAATAGGTAAAAGGGTGAATCGGAGCTACAGGTTTTAAAACCAGCTCAAATGATAATGGAGGGCTCCTGATGGAGTGCTAGAGGGTCAAAACCCAGTTTCGTGAAAGTCAACTTTGTCACCCCAGGAAAGGTAATCCCGTGAAAGGGTATTAGGGAATACATCATGGTTTGGATATAGGTGAAAATGTGAATCGGAGCTACAGCTCTTAAAACGAGCTGAAATGATAGAGGAGGGTTCCTGATGGAGTGCTAGAGGGTCAAAACACACTTTCGTGAAAGTCAACTTTGGCACCCCAGGAAGGGTAATCCCGTGAAAGGGTATTAGTGGATACATGATGGTTCGGAAATAAATGGAAAGGTGGATTGGAGCTACAGCTCTTAAAACCAGCTGAAATGATAGAGGAGGGTTCCTGATGGAGTGCTAGAGGGTCCAAACACAGTTTCGTGAAAATCAACTTTGGCACCCCATGAAGGGTAATCCCGTGAAAGGTTAGTAGGGGATACATCATTTTTTGGAAATAGGCAAAAAGGTGAATCGGAGGTACAGGTTTTGAAGCCACCTGAAATGATAGAGGAGGGTTCCTGATGGAGAGCTAGAGGGTCAAAACACACTTTCGTGAAAGACAACTTTGGCACCCCAGGAAAGGTAATCCCGTGAAAGGGTGTTAGGGAATATATCATGGTTTGGATATAGGTGAAAATGTGAATCGGAGCTACAGCTCTTAAAAGCAGCTGAAATGATAGAGGAGGGTTCCTGATGGAGTGCTAGAGGGTCAAAACACACTTTCGTGAAAGTCAACTTTGGCACCCCAGGAAGGGTAATCCCGTGAAAGAGTAGTAGTGGACACGGCCTGGTTTGCAAATAGGCTGAAAGGTGAATCGGACCTACAGGTTTTAAAACCACCTGAAATGAGACAATAGTTATCCTGATGGAGTGCTAGAGGGTCAAAACCTAGTTCCATGAAAGTCAACTTTGGCACCCCAGGAAGGGTAATCCCCTGAAAGGGTAATAGTGAATACGGCCTGGTTTGCAAATAGGCTGAAAGGTGAATCGGAGCTACAGGTTTTAAAACCACCTCAAATGACACAATAGTTATCCTGATGGAGTGCTAGAGGGTCAAAACCTAGTTCCGTGAAAGGCAACTTTGGCACCCCAGGAAGGGTAATCCCGTGAAAGGGTATTAGTGGATACATCATCTTTTGCAAATAGGCAGAAAGGTGAATTGGAGCTATAGCTTTTAAAACCAGCTCAAATGATAGAGGAGGGTTCCTGATGGAGTGCTAGAGGGTCAAAACACACTTTCGTGAAAGTCAACTCTGGCACCCCAGGAAAGGTAATCACGTGAAAGGGTAATAGTGGATACATAATGGTTCGGAAATAAATGGAAAGGTGAATTGGAGCTACAGCTCTTAAAACCAGCTCAAATGATAGAGGAGGGTTCCTGATGGAGTGCTAGAGGGTCAAAACACACTTTCGTGAAAGTCAACTTTGGCACCCCAGGAAGCGTAATCCCGTGAAATGGTAATAGTGGATACATCATGGTTTGCAAATATTCAGACAGGTGAATTGGAGGGATAGCTCTTAAAACCAGCTGAAATGATAGAGGAGGGTTTCTGATGGAGTGCTAGAGGGTCAAAACACACTTTCGTGAAAGTCAACTTTGGCATCCCAGGAAAGGTAATCCCGTGAAAGCGTAATAGGAAATACATCATGGTTTGGATATAGGTGAAAATGTGAATCGGAGCTACAGCTCTTAAAACCAGCTGAAATGATAGAGGAGGGTTCCTGATGGAGTGCTAGATAGTCAAAAAACACTTTCGTGAAAGTCAACTTTGGCACCCCAGGAAGGGTAATCCCGTGAAAGGGTATTAGGGGATACATAATGGTTCGGAAATAAATGGAAAGGTGAATTGGAGCTACAGCTCTTAAAACCAGCTCAAATGATAGAGGAGGGTTCCTGATGGAGTGCTAGAGGGTCAAAACACAGTTTCGTGAAAGTCAACTTTGTCACCCCAGGAAAGGTAATCCCGTAAAAGAGTCTTAGGGGATACATCATTTTTTGGAAATAGGTAAAAAGGTGAATGGGAGGTATAGGTTTTGAAACCAGCTCAAATGATAGAGGAGGGTTCCTGATGGAGTGCTAGATAGTCAAAAAACACTTTTGTGAAAGTCAACTTTGGCACCCCAGGAAGGGTAATCCCGTGAAAGGGTAATAGTGGATACATGATGGTTTGGAAATAGGTAAAAGGGTGAATCGGAGCTACAGGTTTTAAAACCAGCTCAAATGATAATGGAGGGTTCCTGATGGAGTGCTAGAGGGTCAAAACACACTTTCGTGAAAGTCAACTTTGGCATCCCAGGAAGGGTAATCCCGTGAAAGGGTATTAGGGGATACATAATGGTTCGGAAATAAATTGAAAGGTGAACTGGAGCTACAGCTCTTAAAACCAGCTCAAATGATAGAGGAGGGTTCCTGATGGAGTGCTAGAGGGTGAAAACACCGTTTCGTGAAAGTCAACTTTGTCACCCCAGGAAAGGTAATCCCGTGAAAGGGTAATAGGAAATACATCATGGTTTGGATATAGGTGAAAATGTGAATCGGAGCTACAGCTCTTAAAAGCAGCTCAAATGATAGAGGAGGGTTCCTGATGGAGTGCTAGAGGGTCAAAACACACTTTCGTGAAAGTCAACTTTGGCACCCCAGGAAGGGTAATCCCGTGAAAGGGTATTAGGGGATACATCATTTTTTGGAAATAGGTAAAAAGGTGAATCGGAGGTATAGGTTTTGAAACCAGCTGAAATGATAGAGGAGGGTTCCTGATGGAGTGCTAGAGGGTCAAAACACACTTTTCGTGAAAGTCAACTTTGGCACCCCAGGAAGGGTAATCCCGTGAAAGGGTAATAGTGGATACGCCTGGTTTGCAAATAGGCTGAAAGGTGAATCGGAGCTACAGGTTTTAAAACCAGCTCAAATGATACAATAGTTATCCTGATGGAGTGCTAGAGGGTGAAAACCTAGTTCCGTGAAAGTCAACTTTGGCACCCGAGGAAGGGTAATCCCGTGAAAGGGTAATAGTGGATACATCATGGTTTGGAAATAGGCAAAAGGGTGAATCGGAGCTACAGGTTTTAAAACCAGCTCAAATGATAATGGAGGGTTCCTGATGGAGTGCTAGAGGGTCAAAACCCAGTTTCGTGAAAGTCAACTTTGGCACCCCAGGAAGGGTAATCCCGTGAAAGGGTAATAGTGGATACATCATGGTTTGGAAATAGGTAAAAGGGTGAATCGGAGCTACAGGTTTTAAAACCAGCTCAAATGATAGAGGAGGGTTCCTGATGGAGTGCTAGAGGGTCAAAACACACTTTCGTGAAAGTCAACTTTGTCACCCCAGGAAGCGTAATCCCGTGAAAGGGTAATAGTGGATACATCATGGTTTGCAAATAGGCAGAAAGGTGAATTGGAGGGATAGCTCTTAAAACCCGCTGAAATAATAGAGGAGGGTTCCTGATGGAGTGCTAGAGGGTCAAAACACACTTTCGTGAAAGTCAACTTTGGCACCCCAGGAAGGGTAATCCCGTGAAAGGGTATTAGGGGATACGTCATTTTTTGGAAATAGGCGAAAAGGTGAATTGGAGGTACAGGTTTTGAAACCACCTGAAATGATAGAGGAGGGTTCCTGATGGAGTGCTAGAAAGTCAAAACTCAGTTTCGTGAAAGTCAACTTTGGCACCCCAGGAAGGGTAATCCCGTGAAAGGGTAATAGTGGATACATCATGGTTTGGAAATAGGCAAAAGGGTGAATCGGAGCTACAGGTTTTAAAACCAGCTCAAATGATAATGGAGGGTTCCTGATGGAGTGCTAGAGGGTCAAAACCCAGTTTCGTGAAAGTCAACTTTGTCACCCCAGGAAAGGTAATCCCGTGAAAGGGTATTAGGGGATACATAATGGTTCGGAAATAAATGGAAAGGTGAATTGGAGCAACAGCTCTTAAAACCAGCTCAAATGATAGAGGAGGGTTCCTGATGGAGTGCTAGATAGTCAAAAAACACTTTCGTGAAAGTCAACTTTGGCACCCCAGGAAGGGTAATCCCGTGAAAGGGTATTAGGGGATACATAATGGTTCGGAAATAAATGGAAAGGTGAATTGGAGCTACAGCTCTTAAAACCAGCTCAAATGATAGAGGAGGGTTCCTGATGGAGTGCTAGAGGGTCAAAACACAGTTTCGTGAAAGTCAACTTTGTCACCCCAGGAAAGGTAATTCCGTAAAAGAGTATTAGGGGATACATCATTTTTTGGAAATAGGTAAAAAGGTGAATGGGAGGTATAGGTTTTGAAACCAGCTCAAATGATAGAGGAGGGTTCCTGATGGAGTGCTAGATAGTCAAAAAACACTTTTGTGAAAGTCAACTTTGGCACCCCAGGAAGGGTAATCCCGTGAAAGGTAATAGTGGATACATGATGGTTTGGAAATAGGTAAAAGGGTGAATTGGAGGTACAGGTTTTAAAACCAGCTCAAATGATAATGGAGGGTTCCTGATGGAGTGCTAGAGGGTCAAAACACACTTTCGTGAAAGTCAACTTTGGCATCCCAGGAAGGGTAATCCCGTGAAAGGGTATTAGGGGATACATAATGGTTCGGAAATAAATTGAAAGGTGAACTGGAGCTACAGCTCTTAAAACCAGCTCAAATGATAGAGGAGGGTTCCTGATGGAGTGCTAGAGGGTGAAAACACCGTTTCGTGAAAGTCAACTTTGTCACCCCAGGAAAGGTAATCCCGTGAAAGGGTAATAGGAAATACATCATGGTTTGGATATAGGTGAAAATGTGAATCGGAGCTACAGCTCTTAAAAGCAGCTCAAATGATAGAGGAGGGTTCCTGATGGAGTGCTAGAGGGTCAAAACACACTTTCGTGAAAGTCAACTTTGGCACCCCAGGAAGGGTAATCCCGTGAAAGGGTATTAGGGGATACATCATTTTTTGGAAATAGGTAAAAAGGTGAATCGGAGGTATAGGTTTTGAAACCAGCTGAAATGATAGAGGAGGGTTCCTGATGGAGTGCTAGAGGGTCAAAACACACTTTTCGTGAAAGTCAACTTTGGCACCCCAGGAAGGGTAATCCCGTGAAAGGGTAATAGTGGATACGCCTGGTTTGCAAATAGGCTGAAAGGTGAATCGGAGCTACAGGTTTTAAAACCAGCTCAAATGATACAATAGTTATCCTGATGGAGTGCTAGAGGGTGAAAACCTAGTTCCGTGAAAGTCAACTTTGGCACCCCAGGAAGGGTAATCCCGTGAAAGGGTAATAGTGGATACATCATGGTTTGGAAATAGGCAAAAGGGTGAATCGGAGCTACAGGTTTTAAAACCAGCTCAAATGATAATGGAGGGTTCCTGATGGAGTGCTAGAGGGTCAAAACCCAGTTTCGTGAAAGTCAACTTTGGCACCCCAGGAAGGGTAATCCCGTGAAAGGGTAATAGTGGATACATCATGGTTTGGAAATAGGTAAAAGGGTGAATCGGAGCTACAGGTTTTAAAACCAGCTCAAATGATAGAGGAGGGTTCCTGATGGAGTGCTAGAGGGTCAAAACACACTTTCGTGAAAGTCAACTTTGTCACCCCAGGAAGCGTAATCCCGTGAAAGGGTAACAGTGGATACATCATGGTTTGCAAATAGGCAGAAAGGTGAATTGGAGGGATAGCTCTTAAAACCCGCTGAAATAATAGAGGAGGGTTCCTGATGGAGTGCTAGAGGGTCAAAACACACTTTCGTGAAAGTCAACTTTGGCACCCCAGGAAGGGTAATCCCGTGAAAGGGTATTAGGGGATACGTCATTTTTTGGAAATAGGCGAAAAGGTGAATTGGAGGTACAGGTTTTGAAACCACCTGAAATGATAGAGGAGGGTTCCTGATGGAGTGCTAGAAAGTCAAAACTCAGTTTCGTGAAAGTCAACTTTGGCACCCCAGGAAGGGTAATCCCGTGAAAGGGTAATAGTGGATACATCATGGTTTGGAAATGGGCAAAAGGGTGAATCGGAGCTACAGGTTTTAAAACCAGCTCAAATGATAATGGAGGGTTCCTGATGGAGTGCTAGAGGGTCAAAACCCAGTTTCGTGAAAGTCAACTTTGTCACCCCAGGAAAGGTAATCCCGTGAAAGGGTATTAGGGGATACATAATGGTTCGGAAATAAATGGAAAGGTGAATTGGAGCAACAGCTCTTAAAACCAGCTCAAATGATAGAGGAGGGTTCCTGATGGAGTGCTAGATAGTCAAAAAACACTTTCGTGAAAGTCAACTTTGGCACCCCAGGAAGGGTAATCCCGTGAAAGGGTATTAGGGGATACATAATGGTTCGGAAATAAATGGAAAGGTGAATTGGAGCTACAGCTCTTAAAACCAGCTCAAATGATAGAGGAGGGTTCCTGATGGAGTGCTAGAGGGTCAAAACACAGTTTCGTGAAAGTCAACTTTGTCACCCCAGGAAAGGTAATCCCGTAAAAGAGTATTAGGGGATACATCATTTTTTGGAAATAGGTAAAAAGGTGAATGGGAGGTATAGGTTTTGAAACCAGCTCAAATGATAGAGGAGGGTTCCTGATGGAGTGCTAGATAGTCAAAAAACACTTTTGTGAAAGTCAACTTTGGCACCCCAGGAAGGGTAATCCCGTGAAAGGTAATAGTGGATACATGATGGTTTGGAAATAGGTAAAACGGTGAATTGGAGGTACAGGTTTTAAAACCAGCTCAAATGATAATGGAGGGTTCCTGATGGAGTGCTAGAGGGTCAAAACACACTTTCGTGAAAGTCAACTTTGGCATCCCAGGAAGGGTAATCCCGTGAAAGGGTATTAGGGGATACATAATGGTTCGGAAATAAATTGAAAGGTGAACTGGAGCTACAGCTCTTAAAACCAGCTCAAATGATAGAGGAGGGTTCCTGATGGAGTGCTAGAGGGTGAAAACACCGTTTCGTGAAAGTCAACTTTGTCACCCCAGGAAAGGTAATCCCGTGAAAGGGTAATAGGAAATACATCATGGTTTGGATATAGGTGAAAATGTGAATCGGAGCTACAGCTCTTAAAAGCAGCTCAAATGATAGAGGAGGGTTCCTGATGGAGTGCTAGAGGGTCAAAACACACTTTCGTGAAAGTCAACTTTGGCACCCCAGGAAGGGTAATCCCGTGAAAGGGTATTAGTTGATACATCATTTTTTGGAAATAGGTAAAAAGGTGAATCGGAGGTATAGGTTTTGAAACCAGCTGAAATGATAGAGGAGGGTTCCTGATGGAGTGCTAGAGGGTCAAAACACACTTTTCGTGAAAGTCAACTTTGGCACCCCAGGAAGGGTAATCCCGTGAAAGGGTAATAGTGGATACGCCTGGTTTGCAAATAGGCTGAAAGGTGAATCGGAGCTACAGGTTTTAAAACCAGCTCAAATGATACAATAGTTATCCTGATGGAGTGCTAGAGGGTGAAAACCTAGTTCCGTGAAAGTCAACTTTGGCACCCCAGGAAGGGTAATCCCGTGAAAGGGTAATAGTGGATACATCATGGTTTGGAAATAGGCAAAAGGGTGAATCGGAGCTACAGGTTTTAAAACCAGCTCAAATGATAATGGAGGGTTCCTGATGGAGTGCTAGAGGGTCAAAACCCAGTTTCGTGAAAGTCAACTTTGGCACCCCAGGAAGGGTAATCCCGTGAAAGGGTAATAGTGGATATATCATGGTTTGGAAATAGGTAAAAGGGTGAATCGGAGCTACAGGTTTTAAAACCAGCTCAAATGATAGAGGAGGGTTCCTGATGGAGTGCTAGAGGGTCAAAACACACTTTCGTGAAAGTCAACTTTGGCACCCCAGGAAGGGTAATCCCGTGAAAGGGTAACAGTGGATACATCATGGTTTGCAAATAGGCAGAAAGGTGAATTGGAGGGATAGCTCTTAAAACCCGCTGAAATAATAGAGGAGGGTTCCTGATGGAGTGCTAGAGGGTCAAAACACACTTTCGTGAAAGTCAACTTTGGCACCCCAGGAAGGGTAATCCCGTGAAAGGGTATTAGGGGATACGTCATTTTTTGGAAATAGGTGAAAAGGTGAATTGGAGGTACAGGTTTTGAAACCACCTGAAATGATAGAGGAGGGTTCCTGATGGAGTGCTAGAAAGTCAAAACTCAGTTTCGTGAAAGTCAACTTTGGCACCCCAGGAAGGGTAATCCCGTGAAAGGGTATTAGTGGATACATCATGGTTTGGAAATAGGCAAAAGGGTGAATCGGAGCTACAGGTTTTAAAACCAGCTCAAATGATAATGGAGGGTTCCTGATGGAGTGCTAGAGGGTCAAAACCCAGTTTCGTGAAAGGCAACTTTGTCACCCCAGGAAAGGTAATCCCGTGAAAGGGTAGTAGGAAATACATCATGGTTTGGGTATAGGTGAAAACGTGAATCGGAGCTACAGCTCTTAAAAGCAACTCAAATGATAGAGGAGGGTTCCTGATGGAGTGCTAGAGGGTCAAAACACACTTTCGTGAAAGTCAACTTTGGCACCCCAGGAAGGGTTTTCCCCTGAAAGGGTATTAGGGGATACGTCATTTTTTGGAAATATGCGAAAAGGTGAATCGGAGGTACAGGTTTTGAAACCACCTCAAATGATAGAGGAGGGTTCCTGATGGAGTGTTAGAGGGTCAAAACACACTTTCGTGAAAGTCAACTTTGGCACCCCAGGAAGGGTAATCCCGTGAAAGGGTATTAGGGGATACATAATGGTTCGGAAATAAATGGAAAGGTGAATTGGAGCTACAGCTCTTAAAACCAGATCAAATGATAGAGGAGCTGAAATGATAGAGGAGGGTTCCTGATGGAGTGCTAGAGGGTCAAAACACACTTTTTGTGAAAGTCAACTTTGGCACCCCAGGAAGGGTAATCCCGTGAAAGGGTAATAGTGGATACGCCTGGTTTGCAAATAGGCTGAAAGGTGAATCGGAGCTACAGGTTTTAAAACCAGCTCAAATGATACAATAGTTTTCCTGATGGAGTGCTAGAGGGTGAAAACCTAGTTCCGTGAAAGTCAACTTTGGCACCCCAGGAAGGGTAATCCCGTGAAAGGGTAATAGTGGATACATGATGGTTTGGAAATAGGTAAAAGGGTGAATCGGAGGTACAGGTTTTAAAACCAGCTCAAATGATAATGGAGGGTTCCTGATGGAGTGCTAGAGGGTCAAAACACACTTTCGTGAAAGTCAACTTTGGCATCCCAGGAAGGGTAATCCCGTGAAAGGGTATTAGGGGATACATAATGGTTCGGAAATAAATGGAAAGGTGAACTGGAGCTACAGCTCTTAAAACCAGCTCAAATGATAGAGGAGGGTTCCTGATGGAGTGCTAGAGGGTGAAAACACCGTTTCGTGAAAGTCAACTTTGTCACCCCAGGAAAGGTAATCCCGTGAAAGGGTATTAGGGGATACATCATTTTTTGGAAATAGGTAAAAAGGTGAATCGGAGGTATAGGTTTTGAAACCAGCTGAAATGATAGAGGAGGGTTCCTGATGGAGTGCTAGAGGGTCAAAACACACTTTTCGTGAAAGTCAACTTTGGCACCCCAGGAAGGGTAATCCCGTGAAAGGGTAATAGTGGATACGCCTGGTTTGCAAATAGGCTGAAAGGTGAATCGGAGCTACAGGTTTTAAAACCAGCTCAAATGATACAATAGTTATCCTGATGGAGTGCTAGAGGGTGAAAACCTAGTTCCGTGAAAGTCAACTTTGGCACCCCAGGAAGGGTAATCCCGTGAAAGGGTAATAGTGGATACATCATGGTTTGGAAATAGGCAAAAGGGTGAATCGGAGCTACAGGTTTTAAAACCAGCTCAAATGATAATGGAGGGTTCCTGATGGAGTGCTAGAGGGTCAAAACCCAGTTTCGTGAAAGTCAACTTTGGCACCCCAGGAAGGGTAATCCCGTGAAAGGGTAATAGTGGATACATCATGGTTTGGAAATAGGTAAAAGGGTGAATCGGAGCTACAGGTTTTAAAACCAGCTCAAATGATAGAGGAGGGTTCCTGATGGAGTGCTAGAGGGTCAAAACACACTTTCGTGAAAGTCAACTTTGGCACCCCAGGAAGCGTAATCCCGTGAAAGGGTAACAGTGGATACATCATGGTTTGCAAATAGGCAGAAAGGTGAATTGGAGGGATAGCTCTTAAAACCCGCTGAAATAATAGAGGAGGGTTCCTGATGGAGTGCTAGAGGGTCAAAACACACTTTCGTGAAAGTCAACTTTGGCACCCCAGGAAGGGTAATCCCGTGAAAGGGTATTAGGGGATACGTCATTTTTTGGAAATAGGCGAAAAGGTGAATTGGAGGTACAGGTTTTGAAACCACCTGAAATGATAGAGGAGGGTTCCTGATCGAGTGCTAGAAAGTCAAAACTCAGTTTCGTGAAAGTCAACTTTGGCACCCCAGGAAGGGTAATCCCGTGAAAGGGTAATAGTGGATACATCATGGTTTGGAAATAGGCAAAAGGGTGAATCGGAGCTACAGGTTTTAAAACCAGCTCAAATGATAATGGAGGGTTCCTGATGGAGTGCTAGAGGGTCAAAACCCAGTTTCGTGAAAGTCAACTTTGTCACCCCAGGAAAGGTAATCCCGTGAAAGGGTAGTAGGAAATACATCATGGTTTGGGTATAGGTGAAAACGTGAATCGGAGCTACAGCTCTTAAAAGCAACTCAAATGATAGAGGAGGGTTCCTGATGGAGTGCTAGAGGGTCAAAACACACTTTCGTGAAAGTCAACTTTGGCACCCCAGGAAGGGTTTTCCCCTGAAAGGGTATTAGGGGATACGTCATTTTTTGGAAATATGCGAAAAGGTGAATCGGAGGTACAGGTTTTGAAACCACCTGAAATGATAGAGGAGGGTTCTTGATGGAGTGTTAGAGGGTCAAAACACACTTTCGTGAAAGTCAACTTTGGCACCCCAGGAAGGGTAATCCCGTGAAAGGGTATTAGGGGATACATAATGGTTCGGAAATAAATGGAAAGGTGAATTGGAGCTACAGCTCTTAAAACCAGATCAAATGATGGAGGAGCTGAAATGATAGAGGAGGGTTCCTGATGGAGTGCTAGAGGGTCAAAACACACTTTTTGTGAAAGTCAACTTTGGCACCCCAGGAAGGGTAATCCCGTGAAAGGGTAATAGTGGATACGCCTGGTTTGCAAATAGGCTGAAAGGTGAATCGGAGCTACAGGTTTTAAAACCAGCTCAAATGATACAATAGTTTTCCTGATGGAGTGCTAGAGGGTGAAAACCTAGTTCCGTGAAAGTCAACTTTGGCACCCCAGGAAGGGTAATCCCGTGAAAGGGTAATAGTGGATACATGATGGTTTGGAAATAGGTAAAAGGGTGAATCGGAGGTACAGGTTTTAAAACCAGCTCAAATGATAATGGAGGGTTCCTGATGGAGTGCTAGAGGGTCAAAACACACTTTCGTGAAAGTCAACTTTGGCATCCCAGGAAGGGTAATCCCGTGAAAGGGTATTAGGGGATACATAATGGTTCGGAAATAAATGGAAAGGTGAACTGGAGCTACAGCTCTTAAAACCAGCTCAAATGATAGAGGAGGGTTCCTGATGGAGTGCTAGAGGGTGAAAACACCGTTTCGTGAAAGTCAACTTTGTCACCCCAGGAAAGGTAATCCCGTGAAAGGGTAATAGGAAATACATCATGGTTTGGATATAGGTGAAAATGTGAATCGGAGCTACAGCTCTTAAAAGCAGCTCAAATGATAGAGGAGGGTTCCTGATGGAGTGCTAGAGGGTCAAAACACACTTTTGTGAAAGTCAACTTTGGCACCCCAGGAAGGGTAATCCCGTGAAAGGGTATTAGGGGATACATCATTTTTTGGAAATAGGTAAAAAGGTGAATCGGAGGTATAGGTTTTGAAACCAGCTCAAATGATAGAGGAGGGTTCCTGATGGAGTGCTAGAGGGTCAAAACACACTTTTCGTGAAAGTCAACTTTGGCACCCCAGGAAGGGTAATCCCGTGAAAGGGTAATAGTGGATACGCCTGGTTTGCAAATAGGCTGAAAGGTGAATCGGAGCTACAGGTTTTAAAACCAGCACAAATGATACAATAGTTATCCTGATGGAGTGCTAGAGGGTGAAAACCTAGTTCCGTGAAAGTCAACTTTGGCACCCCAGGAAGGGTAATCCCGTGAAAGGGTAATAGTGGATACATCATGGTTTGGAAATAGGCAAAAGGGTGAATCGGAGCTACAGGTTTTAAAACCAGCTCAAATGATAATGGAGGGTTCCTGATGGAGTGCTAGAGGGTCAAAACCCAGTTTCGTGAAAGTCAACTTTGTCACCCCAGGAAAGGTAATCCCGTGAAAGGGTAGTAGGAAATACATCATGGTTTGGGTATAGGTGAAAACGTGAATCGGAGCTACAGCTCTTAAAAGCAACTCAAATGATAGAGGAGGGTTCCTGATGGAGTGCTAGAGGGTCAAAACACACTTTCGTGAAAGTCAACTTTGGCACCCCAGGAAGGGTTTTCCCCTGAAAGGGTATTAGGGGATACGTCATTTTTTGGAAATATGCGAAAAGGTGAATCGGAGGTACAGGTTTTGAAACCACCTGAAATGATAGAGGAGGGTTCCTGATGGAGTGTTAGAGGGTCAAAACACACTTTCGTGAAAGTCAACTTTGGCACCCCAGGAAGGGTAATCCCGTGAAAGGGTATTAGGGGATACATAATGGTTCGGAAATAAATGGAAAGGTGAATTGGAGCTACAGCTCTTAAAACCAGCTCAAATGATAGAGGAGCTGAAATGATAGAGGAGGGTTCCTGATGGAGTGCTAGAGGGTCAAAACACACTTTTTGTGAAAGTCAACTTTGGCACCCCAGGAAGGGTAATCCCGTGAAAGGGTGATAGTGGATACGCCTGGTTTGCAAATAGGCTGAAAGGTGAATCGGAGCTATAGGTTTTAAAACCAGCTCAAATGATACAATAGTTTTCCTGATGGAGTGCTAGAGGGTGAAAACCTAGTTCCGTGAAAGTCAACTTTGGCACCCCAGGAAGGGTAATCCCGTGAAAGGGTAATAGTGGATACATGATGGTTTGGAAATAGGTAAAAGGGTGAATCGGAGGTACAGGTTTTAAAACCAGCTCAAATGATAATGGAGGGTTCCTGATGGAGTGCTAGAGGGTCAAAACACACTTTCGTGAAAGTCAACTTTGGCACCCCAGGAAGGGTAATCCCGTGAAAGGGTATTAGGGGATACATAATGGTTCGGAAATAAATGGAAAGGTGAACTGGAGCTACAGCTCTTAAAACCAGCTCAAATGATAGAGGAGGGTTCCTGATGGAGTGCTAGAGGGTCAAAACACACTTTCGTGAAAGTCAACTTTGTCACCCCAGGAAAGGTAATCCCGTGAAAGGGTAATAGGAAATACATCATGGTTTGGATATAGGTGAAAATGTGAATCGGAGCTACAGCTCTTAAAAGCAGCTCAAATGATAGAGGAGGGTTCCTGATGGAGTGCTAGAGGGTCAAAACACACTTTTGTGAAAGTCAACTTTGGCACCCCAGGAAGGGTAATCCCGTGAAAGGGTATTAGGGGATACATTATTTTTTGGAAATAGGTAAAAAGGTGAATCGGAGGTATAGGTTTTGAAACCAGCTGAAATGATAGAGGAGGGTTCCTGATGGAGTGCTAGAGGGTCAAAACACACTTTTCGTGATAGTCAACTTTGGCACCCCAGGAAGGGTAATCCCGTGAAAGGGTAATAGTGGATACGCCTGGTTTGCAAATAGGCTGAAAGGTGAATCGGAGCTACAGGTTTTAAAACCAGCTCAAATGATACAATAGTTATCCTGATGGAGTGCTAGAGGGTGAAAACCTAGTTCCGTGAAAGTCAACTTTGGCACCCCAGGAAGGGTAATCCCGTGAAAGGGTAATAGTGGATACATCATGGTTTGGAAATAGGCAAAAGGGTGAATCGGAGCTACAGGTTTTAAAACCAGCTCAAATGATAATGGAGGGTTCCTGATGGAGTGCTAGAGGGTCAAAACCCAGTTTCGTGAAAGTCAACTTTGGCACCCCAGGAAGGGTAATCCCGTGAAAGGGTAATAGTGGATACATCATGGTTTGGAAATAGGTAAAAGGGTGAATCGGAGCTACAGGTTTTAAAACCAGCTCAAATGATAGAGGAGGGTTCCTGATGGAGTGCTAGAGGGTCAAAACACACTTTCGTGAAAGTCAACTTTGGCACCCCAGGAAGCGTAATCCCGTGAAAGGGTAACAGTGGATACATCATGGTTTGCAAATAGGCAGAAAGGTGAATTGGAGGGATAGCTCTTAAAACCCGCTGAAATAATAGAGGAGGGTTCCTGATGGAGTGCTAGAGGGTCAAAACACACTTTCGTGAAAGTCAACTTTGGCACCCCAGGAAGGGTAATCCCGTGAAAGGGTATTAGGGGATACGTCATTTTTTGGAAATAGGCGAAAAGGTGAATTGGAGGTACAGGTTTTGAAACCACCTGAAATGATAGAGGAGGGTTCCTGATGGAGTGCTAGAAAGTCAAAACTCAGTTTCGTGAAAGTCAACTTTGGCACCCCAGGAAGGGTAATCCCGTGAAAGGGTAATAGTGGATACATCATGGTTTGGAAATAGGCAAAAGGGTGAATCGGAGCTACAGGTTTTAAAACCAGCTCAAATGATAATGGAGGGTTCCTGATGGAGTGCTAGAGGGTCAAAACCCAGTTTCGTGAAAGTCAACTTTGTCACCCCAGGAAAGGTAATCCCGTGAAAGGGTAGTAGGAAATACATCATGGTTTGGGTATAGGTGAAAACGTGAATCGGAGCTACAGCTCTTAAAAGCAACTCAAATGATAGAGGAGGGTTCCTGATGGAGTGCTAGAGGGTCAAAACACACTTTCGTGAAAGTCAACTTTGGCACCCCAGGAAGGGTTTTCCCCTGAAAGGGTATTAGGGGATACGTCATTTTTTGGAAATATGCGAAAAGGTGAATCGGAGGTACAGGTTTTGAAACCACCTGAAATGATAGAGGAGGGTTCCTGATGGAGTGTTAGAGGGTCAAAACACACTTTCGTGAAAGTCAACTTTGGCACCCCAGGAAGGGTAATCCCGTGAAAGGGTATTAGGGGATACATAATGGTTCGGAAATAAATGGAAAGGTGAATTGGAGCTACAGCTCTTAAAACCAGATCAAATGATAGAGGAGCTGAAATGATAGAGGAGGGTTCCTGATGGAGTGCTAGAGGGTCAAAACACACTTTTTGTGAAAGTCAACTTTGGCACCCCAGGAAGGGTAATCCCGTGAAAGGGTAATAGTGGATACGCCTGGTTTGCAAATAGGCTGAAAGGTGAATCGGAGCTACAGGTTTTAAAACCAGCTCAAATGATACAATAGTTTTCCTGATGGAGTGCTAGAGGGTGAAAACCTAGTTCCGTGAAAGTCAACTTTGGCACCCCAGGAAGGGTAATCCCGTGAAAGGGTAATAGTGGATACATGATGGTTTGGAAATAGGTAAAAGGGTGAATCGGAGGTACAGGTTTTAAAACCAGCTCAAATGATAATGGAGGGTTCCTGATGGAGTGCTAGAGGGTCAAAACACACTTTCGTGAAAGTCAACTTTGGCATCCCAGGAAGGGTAATCCCGTGAAAGGGTATTAGGGGATACATAATGGTTCGGAAATAAATGGAAAGGTGAACTGGAGCTACAGCTCTTAAAACCAGCTCAAATGATAGAGGAGGGTTCCTGATGGAGTGCTAGAGGGTGAAAACACCGTTTCGTGAAAGTCAACTTTGTCACCCCAGGAAAGGTAATCCCGTGAAATGGTAATAGGAAATACATCATGGTTTGGATATAGGCGAAAATGTGAATCGGAGCTACAGCTCTTAAAAGCAGCTCAAATGATAGAGGAGGGTTCCTGATGGAGTGCTAGAGGGTCAAAACACACTTTTGTGAAAGTCAACTTTGGCACCCCAGGAAGGGTAATCCCGTGAAAGGGTATTAGGGGATACATCATTTTTTGGAAATAGGTAAAAAGGTGAATCGGAGGTATAGGTTTTGAAACCAGCTGAAATGATAGAGGAGGGTTCCTGATGGAGTGCTAGAGGGTCAAAACACACTTTTCGTGAAAGTCAACTTTGGCACCCCAGGAAGGGTAATCCCGTGAAAGGGTAATAGTGGATACGCCTGGTTTGCAAATAGGCTGAAAGGTGAATCGGAGCTACAGGTTTTAAAACCAGCTCAAATGATACAATAGTTATCCTGATGGAGTGCTAGAGGGTGAAAACCTAGTTCCGTGAAAGTCAACTTTGGCACCCCAGGAAGGGTAATCCCGTGAAAGGGTAATAGTGGATACATCATGGTTTGGAAATAGGCAAAAGGGTGAATCGGAGCTACAGGTTTTAAAACCAGCTCAAATGATAATGGAGGGTTCCTGATGGAGTGCTAGAGGGTCAAAACCCAGTTTCGTGAAAGTCAACTTTGTCACCCCAGGAAAGGTAATCCCGTGAAAGGGTATTAGGAAATACATCATGGTTTGGGTATAGGTGAAAACGTGAATCGGAGCTACAGCTCTTAAAAGCAACTCAAATGATAGAGGAGGGTTCCTGATGGAGTGCTAGAGGGTCAAAACACACTTTCGTGAAAGTCAACTTTGGCACCCCAGGAAGGGTTTTCCACTGAAAGGGTATTAGGGGATACGTCATTTTTTGGAAATATGCGAAAAGGTGAATCGGAGGTACAGGTTTTGAAACCACCTGAAATGATAGAGGAGGGTTCCTGATGGAGTGTTAGAGGGTCAAAACACACTTTCGTGAAAGTCAACTTTGGCACCCCAGGAAGGGTAATCCCGTGAAAGGGTATTAGGGGATACATAATGGTTCGGAAATAAATGGAAAGGTGAATTGGAGCTACAGCTCTTAAAACCAGCTCAAATGATAGAGGAGCTGAAATGATAGAGGAGGGTTCCTGATGGAGTGCTAGAGGGTCAAAACACACTTTTTGTGAAAGTCAACTTTGGCACCCCAGGAAGGGTAATCCCGTGAAAGGGTGATAGTGGATACGCCTGGTTTGCAAATAGGCTGAAAGGTGAATCGGAGCTATAGGTTTTAAAACCAGCTCAAATGATACAATAGTTTTCCTGATGGAGTGCTAGAGGGTGAAAACCTAGTTCCGTGAAAGTCAACTTTGGCACCCCAGGAAGGGTAATCCCGTGAAAGGGTAATAGTGGATACATGATGGTTTGGAAATAGGTAAAAGGGTGAATCGGAGGTACAGGTTTTAAAACCAGCTCAAATGATAATGGAGGGTTCCTGATGGAGTGCTAGAGGGTCAAAACACACTTTCGTGAAAGTCAACTTTGGCACCCCAGGAAGGGTAATCCCGTGAAAGGGTATTAGGGGATACATAATGGTTCGGAAATAAATGGAAAGGTGAACTGGAGCTACAGCTCTTAAAACCAGCTCAAATGATAGAGGAGGGTTCCTGATGGAGTGCTAGAGGGTGAAAACACCGTTTCGTGAAAGTCAACTTTGTCACCCCAGGAAAGGTAATCCCGTGAAAGGGTAATAGGAAATACATCATGGTTTGGATATAGGTGAAAATGTGAATCGGAGCTACAGCTCTTAAAAGCAGCTCAAATGATAGAGGAGGGTTCCTGATGGAGTGCTAGAGGGTCAAAACACACTTTCGTGAAAGTCAACTTTGGCACCCCAGGAAGGGTAATCCCGTGAAAGGGTATTAGGGGATACATCATTTTTTGGAAATAGGTAAAAAGGTGAATCGGAGGTATAGGTTTTGAAACCAGCTGAAATGATAGAGGAGGGTTCCTGATGGAGTGCTAGAGGGTCAAAACACACTTTTCGTGAAAGTCAACTTTGGCACCCCAGGAAGGGTAATCCCGTGAAAGGGTAATAGTGGATACGCCTGGTTTGCAAATAGGCTGAAAGGTGAATCGGAGCTACAGGTTTTAAAACCAGCTCAAATGATACAATAGTTATCCTGATGGAGTGCTAGAGGGTGAAAACCTAGTTCCGTGAAAGTCAACTTTGGCACCCCAGGAAGGGTAATCCCGTGAAAGGGTAATAGTGGATACATCATGGTTTGGAAATAGGTAAAAGGGTGAATCGGAGCTACAGGTTTTAAAACCAGCTCAAATGATAATGGAGGGTTCCTGATGGAGTGCTAGAGGGTCAAAACCCAGTTTCGTGAAAGTCAACTTTGGCTCCCAAGGAAGGGTAATCCCGTGAAAGGGTAATAGTGGACACGGCCTGGTTTGCGAATAGGCTGAAAGGTGAATCGGAGCTACAGGTTTTAAAACCACCTCAAATGACACAATTGTTTTTCTGATGGAGTGCTAGAGGGTCAAAACCTAGTTCCGTGAAAGTCAACTTTGGCACCCCAGGAAGGGTAATCCCCTGAAAGGGTATTAGGGGATACGTCATTTTTTGGAAATAGGCGAAAAGGTGAATCGGAGGTACAGGTTTTGAAACCACCTCAAATGATAGAGGAGGGTTCCTGATGGAGTGCTAGAGGGTCAAAACACACTTTCGTGAAAGTCAACTTTGGCACCCCAGGAAGGGTAATCCCGTGAAAGGGTATTAGGGGATACATAATGGTTCGGAAATAAATGGAAAGGTGAATTGGAGCTACAGCTCCAAAAAACCAGCTCAAATGATAGAGGAGGGTTCCTGATGGAGTGCTAGAGGGTCAAAACACACTTTCGTGAAAGTCAAATTTGGCACCCCAGGAAAGGTAATCCCGTGAAAGGGTAATAGGAAATACATCATGGTTTGGATATAGGTGAAAATGTGAATCGGAGCTACAGCTCTTAAAAGCAGCTCGAATGATAGAGGAGGGTTCCTGATGGAGTGCTAGAGGGTCAAAACACACTTTCGTGAAAGTCAACTTTGGCACCCCAGGAAGGGTAATCCCGTGAAAGGGTATTAGGGGATACATCATTTTTTGGAAATAGGTAAAAAGGTGAATCGGAGGTACAGGTTTTGAAACCAGCTGAAATGATAGAGGAGGGTTCCTGATGGAGTGCTAGAGGGTCAAAACACACTTTTCGTGAAAGTCAACTTTGGCACCCCAGGAAGGGTAATCCCGTGAAAGGGTAACAGTAGATACATCATGGTTTGCAAATAGGCAGAAAGATGAATTGGAGGGATAGCTCCTAAAACCAGCTGAAATGATAGAGGAGGGTTCCTGATGGAGTGCTAGAGGGTCAAAACACACTTTCGTGAAAGTCAACTTTGGCACCCCAGGAAAGGTAATCCCGTGAAAGGGTAATAGGAAAGACATCATGGTTTGGATATAGGTGAAAATGTGAATCGGAGCTACAGCTCTTAAAAGCAGCTGAAATGATAGAGGAGGGTTCCTGATGGAGTGCTAGATAGTCAAAAAACACTTTCGTGAAAGTCAACTTTGGCACCCCATGAAGGGTAATCCCGTGAAAGGGTATTAGGGGATACGTCATTTTTTGGAAATAGGCGAAAAGGTGAATCGGAGGTACAGGTTTTGAAACTACCTGAAGTGATAGAGGAGGGTTCCTGATGGAGTGCTAGAGGGTCAAAACACACTTTCGTAAAAGTCAACTTTGGCACCCCAGGAAGGGTAATCCCGTGAAAGGGTATTAGGGGATACATAATGGTTCGGAAATAAATGGAAAGGTGAATTGGAGCTAAAGCTCTTAAAACCAGCTCAAATGATAGAGGAGGGTTCCTGATGGAGTGCTAGAGGGTCAAAACACACTTTCGTGAAAGTCAACTTTGTCACCCCAGGAAAGGTAATCCCGTGAAAGGGTAATAGGAAATACATCATGGTTTGGATATAGGTGAAAATGTGAATCGGAGCTACAGCTCTTAAAAGCAGCTCAAATGATAGAGGAGGGTTCCTGATGGAGTGCCAAAGGGTCAAAACACACTTTCGTGAAAGTCAACTTTGGCACACCAGGAAGGGTAATCCCGTGAAAGGGTATTAGGGGATACATCATTTTTTGGAAATAGGTAAAAAGGTGAATCGGAGGTACAGGTTTTGAAACCAGCTGAAATGATAGAGGAGGGTTCCTGATGGAGTGCTAGAGGGTCAAAACACACTTTTCGTGAAAGTCAACTTTGGCACCCCAGGAAGGGTAATCCCGTGAAAGGGTAATAGTGGATACGCCTGGTTTGCAAATAGGCTGAAAGGTGAATCGGAGCTACAGGTTTCAAAACCAGCTCAAATGATACAATAGTTATCCTGATGGAGTGCTAGAGGGTGAAAATCTAGTTCCGTGAAAGTCAACTTTGGCACCCCAGGAAGGGTAATCCCGAGAAAGGGTAATAGTGGATACATCATGGTTTGGAAATAGGTAAAAGGGTGAATCGGAGCTACAGGTTTTAAAACCAGCTCAAATGATAATGGAGGGTTCCTGATGGAGTGCTAGAGGGTCAAAACCCAGTTTCGTGAAAGTCAACTTTGGCTCCCAAGGAAGGGTAATCCCGTGAAAGGGTAATAGTGGACACGGCCTGGTTTGCGAATAGGCTGAAAGGTGAATCGGAGCTACAGGTTTTAAAACCACCTCAAATGACACAATTGTTTTCCTGATGGAGTGCTAGAGGGTCAAAACCTAGTTCCGTGAAAGTCAACTTTGGCACCCCAGGAAGGGTAATCCCCTGAAAGGGTATTAGGGGATACGTCATTTTTTGGAAATAGGCGAAAAGGTGAATCGGAGGTACAGGTTTTGAAACCACCTCAAATGATAGAGGAGGGTTCCTGATGGAGTGCTAGAGGGTCAAAACACACTTTCGTGAAAGTCAACTTTGGCACCCCAGGAAGGGTAATCCCGTGAAAGGGTATTAGGGGATACATAATGGTTCGGAAATAAATGGAAAGGTGAATTGGAGCTACAGCTCCAAAAAACCAGCTCAAATGATAGAGGAGGGTTCCTGATGGAGTGCTAGAGGGTCAAAACACACTTTCGTGAAAGTCAAATTTGGCACCCCAGGAAAGGTAATCCCGTGAAAGGGTAATAGGAAATACATCATGGTTTGGATATAGGTGAAAATGTGAATCGGAGCTACAGCTCTTAAAAGCAGCTCGAATGATAGAGGAGGGTTCCTGATGGAGTGCTAGAGGGTCAAAACACACTTTCGTGAAAGTCAACTTTGGCACCCCAGGAAGGGTAATCCCGTGAAAGGGTATTAGGGGATACATCATTTTTTGGAAATAGGTAAAAAGGTGAATCGGAGGTAGAGGTTTTGAAACCAGCTGAAATGATAGAGGAGGGTTCCTGATGGAGTGCTAGAGGGTCAAAACACACTTTTCGTGAAAGTCAACTTTGGCACCCCAGGAAGGGTAATCCCGTGAAAGGGTAACAGTAGATACATCATGGTTTGCAAATAGGCAGAAAGATGAATTGGAGGGATAGCTCCTAAAACCAGGTGAAATGATAGAGGAGGGTTCCTGATGGAGTGCTAGAGGGTCAAAACACACTTTCGTGAAAGTCAACTTTGGCACCCCAGGAAAGGTAATCCCGTGAAAGGGTAATAGGAAATACATCATGGTTTGGATATAGGTGAAAATGTGAATCGGAGCTACAGCTCTTAAAAGCAGCTCAAGTGATAGAGGAGGGTTCCTGATGGAGTGCTAGATAGTCAAAAAACACTTTCGTGAAAGTCAACTTTGGCACCCCATGAAGGGTAATCCCGTGAAAGGGTATTAGGGGATACGTCATTTTTTGGAAATAGGCGAAAAGGTGAATCGGAGGTACAGGTTTTGAAACTACCTGAAGTGATAGAGGAGGGTTCCTGATGGAGTGCTAGAGGGTCAAAACACACTTTCGTGAAAGTCAACTTTGGCACCCCAGGAAGGGTAATCCCGTGAAAGGGTATTAGGGGATACATAATGGTTCGGAAATAAATGGAAAGGTGAATTGGAGCTAAAGCTCTTAAAACCAGCTCAAATGATAGAGGAGGGTTCCTGATGGAGTGCTAGAGGGTCAAAACACAGTTTCGTGAAAGTCAACTTTGTCACCCCAGGAAAGGTAATCCCGTGAAAGGGTAATAGGAAATACATCATGGTTTGGATATAGGTGAAAATGTGAATCGGAGCTACAGCTCTTAAAAGCAGCTCAAATGATAGAGGAGGGTTCCTGATGGAGTGCCAAAGGGTCAAAACACACTTTCGTGAAAGTCAACTTTGGCACACCAGGAAGGGTAATCCCGTGAAAGGGTATTAGGGGATACATCATTTTTTGGAAATAGGTAAAAAGGTGAATCGGAGGTATAGGTTTTGAAACCAGCTGAAATGATAGAGGAGGGTTCCTGATGGAGTGCTAGAGGGTCCAAACACACTTTTCGTGAAAGTCAACTTTGGCACCCCAGGAAGGGTAATCCCGTGAAAGGGTAATAGTGGATACGCCTGGTTTGCAAATAGGCTGAAAGGTGAATCGGAGCTACAGGTTTCAAAACCAGCTCAAATGATACAATAGTTATCCTGATGGAGTGCTAGAGGGTGAAAACCTAGTTCCGTGAAAGTCAACTTTGGCACCCCAGGAAGGGTAATCCCGAGAAAGGGTAATAGTGGATACATCATGGTTTGGAAATAGGTAAAAGGGTGAATCGGAGCTACATGTTTTAAAACCACCTCAAATAATAATGGAGGGTTCCTGATGGAGTGCTAGAGGGTCAAAACCCAGTTTCGTGAAAGTCAACTTTGGCTCCCAAGGAAGGGTAATCCCGTGAAAGAGTAATAGTGGACACGGCCTGGTTTGCAAATAGGCTGAAAGGTGAATCGGACCTACAGGCTTTAAAACCACCTCAAATGACACAATAGTTTTCCTGATGGAGTGCTAGAGGGTCAAAACCTAGTTCCGTGAAAGTCAACTTTGGCACCCCAGGAAGGGTAATCCCGTGAAAGGGTAATAGTGGATACGGCCTGGTTTGCAAATAGGCTGAAAGGTGAATCGGAGCTACAGGTTTTAAAACCACCTGAAATGAGACAATAGTTATCCTGATGGAGTGCTAGAGGGTCAAAACCTAGTTCCGTGAAAGTCAACTTTGGCACCCCAGGAAGGGTAATCCCGTGAAAGGGTAATAGTGGATACATCATGGTTTGCAAATAGGCAGAAAGGTGAAGTGGAGCTACAGCTTTTAAAACCAGCTGAAATGATAGAGGAAGGTTCCTGATGGAGTGCTAGAGGGTCAAAACACACTTTCGTGAAAGTCAACTTTGGCACCCCAGGAAGGGTAATCCCGTGAAAGGGCAATAGTGGATACATAATGGTTCGGAAATAAATGGAAATGTGAATAGGAGCTACAGCTCTTAAAACCAGCTCAAATGATAGAGGAGGGTTCCTGATGGAGTGTTAGAGGGTCAAAACACAGTTTCGTGAAAGTCAACTTTGGAACCCCAGGAAGGGTAATCCCGTGAAAGGTTATTAGGGGATACATCATTTTTTGGAAATAGGCAAAAAGGTGAATCGGAGGTACAGGTTTTGAAACCACCTAAAATGATAGAGGAAGGTTCCTGATGGAGTGCTAGAGGGTCAAAACACACTTTCGTGAAAGTCAACTTTGGCACCCCAGGAAGGGTAATCCCGTGAAAGAGTAATAGTGGATACATAATGGTTCGGAAATAAATGGAAAGGTGAATTGGAGCTAGAGGTCTTAAAACCAGGTGAAATGATAGAGGAAGGTTCCTGATGGAGTGCTAGAGGGTCAAAACACACTTTCGTGAAAGTCAACTTTGGCACCCCAGGAAGGGTAATCCCGTGAAAGGGTAATAGGGGATACGCCTGGTTTGCAAATAGGCTGAAAGGTGAATCGGAGCTACAGGCTTTAAAACCACCTCAAATGACACAATAGTTTTCCTGATGGAGTGCTAGAGGGTCAAAACCTAGTTCCGTGAAAGTCAACTTTGGCACCCCAGGAAGGGTAATCCCGTGAAAGGGTAATAGTGGATACGGCCTGGTTTGCAAATAGGCTGAAAGGTGAATCGGAGCTACAGGTTTTAAAACCACCTGAAATGAGACAATAGTTATCCTGATGGAGTGCTAGAGGGTGAAAACCTAGTTCCGTGAAAGTCAACTTTGGCACCCCAGGAAGGGTAATCCCGTGAAAGGGTAATAGTGGATACATCATGGTTTGCAAATAGGCAGAAAGGTGAATTGGAGCTACAGCTTTTAAAACCAGCTGAAATGATAGAGGAAGGTTCCTGATGGAGTGCTAGAGGGTCAAAACACACTTTCGTGAAAGTCAACTTTGGCACCCCAGGAAGGGTAATCCCGTGAAAGGGCAATAGTGGATACATAATGGTTCGGAAATAAATGGAAATGTGAATAGGAGCTACAGCTCTTAAAACCAGCTCAAATGATAGAGGAGGGTTCCTGATGGAGTGTTAGAGGGTCAAAACACAGTTTCGTGAAAGTCAACTTTGGAACCCCAGGAAGGGTAATCCCGTGAAAGGTTATTTGGGGATACATCATTTTTTGGAAATAGGCAAAAAGGTGAATCGGAGGTACAGGTTTTGAAACCACCTAAAATGATAGAGGAAGGTTCCTGATGGAGTGCTAGAGGGTCAAAACACACTTTCGTGAAAGTCAACTTTGGCACCCCAGGAAGGGTAATCCCGTGAAAGAGTAATAGTGGATACATAATGGTTCGGAAATAAATGGAAAGGTGAATTGGAGCTAGAGGTCTTAAAACCAGGTGAAATGATAGAGGAAGGTTCCTGATGGAGTGCTAGAGGGTCAAAACACACTTTCGTGAAAGTCAACTTTGGCACCCCAGGAAGGGTAATCCCGTGAAAGGGTAATAGGGGATACGCCTGGTTTGCAAATAGGCTGAAAGGTGTATCGGAGCTACAGGTTTTAAAACCACCTCAAATGATACAATGGTTATCCTGATGGAGTGCTAGAGGGTGAAAACCTAGTTCCGTGAAAGTCAACTTTGGCACCCCAGGAAGGGTAATCCCGTGAAAGGGTAATAGTGGATACATAATGGTTCGGAAATAGGTAAAAAAGTGAATCTGGGCTATAGCTCTTAAAACCAGCTGAAATGATAGAGGAGGGTACCTGATGGAGTGCCAGAGGGTGAAGACAGTTTCATGAAAGTCAACTTTGGCACCCCAGGAAGGGAAGTGCCGTGAAAGGGTAATAGTGGATGCATCATGGTTTGGAAACTGGTAAAAAGGTAAATCGGAACTACAGATTTTCAAACCAGCTCAAATGATGGAGGAGGGTTCCTGATGGAGTGCTAGAGGATTAAAACACTGTTTCGTGAAAGTCAACTTTGGCACCCCAGGATTGGTAATACCGTGAAAGGGTTATAGTGGATACATCATGGTTTGGAAATAAGTAAAAAAGTGAATCGGAGCTACAGCTCTTAAAACAAGCTGAAATGATAGAGGAGGGTTCCTGATGGAGTGCTAGAGGGTCAAAACACAGTTTCATGAAAGTCAGCTTTGGCACCCCAGGAAGGGTAATTCCGTGAAAGGGTAACAGTGGATACATCATGGATTGCAAATAGGTGAAAACGTGAATCGGAGCTACAGCTCTTAAAACAAGCTGAAATGACAGAGGAGGGTTCCTGATGGAGTGCTAGAGGGTCCAAACACAGTTTCGTGAAAGTCAACTTTGGCACCCCAGGAAGGGTAATCCCGTGAAAGAGTAATAGTGGATACATAATGGTTCGGAAATAAGTGGAAAGGTGAATTGGAGCTAGAGGTCTTAAAACCAGGTGAAATGATAGAGGAAGGTTCCTGATGGAGTGCTAGAGGGTCAAAACACACTTTCGTGAAAGTCAACTTTGGCACCCCAGGAAGGGTAATCCCGTGAAAGGATATAAGGGTACACATTATTTTTTGGAAATAGGTAAAAATGTGAATCGGAGGTACAGGTTTTGAAACAACCTGAAGTGATAGAGGAGGGTTCCTGATGGAGTGCTAGAGGGTCAAAACACACTTTCGTGAAAGTCAACTTTGGCACCCCAGGAAGGGTAATCCCGTGAAAGGGCAATAGTGGATACATAATGGTTCGGAAATAAATGGAAAGGTGAATTGGAGCTACAGCTCTTAAAACCAGCTCAAATGATAGAGGAGGGTTCCTGATGGAGTGCAAGAGGGTCAAAACACAGTTTCGTGAAAGTCAACTTTGGCACCCCAGGAAGGGTAATACCGTGAAAGGTTATTTGGGGATACATCATTTTTTGGAAATAGGCAAAAAGGTGAATCGGAGGTACAGGTTTTGAAACCACCTAAAATGATAGAGGAAGGTTCCTGATGGAGTGCTAGAGGGTCAAAACACACTTTCGTGAAAGTCAACTTTGGCACCCCAGGAAGGGTAATCCCGTGAAAGAGTAATAGTGGATACATAATGGTTCGGAAATAAATGGAAAGGTGAATTGGAGCTAGAGGTCTTAAAACCAGGTGAAATGATAGAGGAAGGTTCCTGATGGAGTGCTAGAGGGTCAAAACACACTTTCGTGAAAGTCAACTTTGGCACCCCAGGAAGGGTAATCCCGTGAAAGGGTAATAGGGGATACGCCTGGTTTGCAAATAGGCTGAAAGGTGTATCGGAGCTACAGGTTTTAAAACCACCTCAAATGATACAATGGTTATCCTGATGGAGTGCTAGAGGGTGAAAACCTAGTTCCGTGAAAGTCAACTTTGGCACCCCAGGAAGGGTAATCCCGTGAAAGGGTAATAGTGGATACATAATGGTTCGGAAATAGGTAAAAAAGTGAATCTGGGCTATAGCTCTTAAAACCAGCTGAAATGATAGAGGAGGGTACCTGATGGAGTGCCAGAGGGTGAAGACAGTTTCATGAAAGTCAACTTTGGCACCCCAGGAAGGGAAGTGCCGTGAAAGGGTAATAGTGGATGCATCATGGTTTGGAAACTGGTAAAAAGGTAAATCGGAACTACAGATTTTCAAACCAGCTCAAATGATGGAGGAGGGTTCCTGATGGAGTGCTAGAGGATTAAAACACTGTTTCGTGAAAGTCAACTTTGGCACCCCAGGATTGGTAATACCGTGAAAGGGTTACAGTGGATACATCATGGTTTGGAAATAAGTAAAAAAGTGAATCGGAGCTACAGCTCTTAAAACAAGCTGAAATGATAGAGGAGGGTTCCTGATGGAGTGCTAGAGGGTCAAAACACAGTTTCATGAAAGTCAGCTTTGGCACCCCAGGAAGGGTAATTCCGTGAAAGGGTAACAGTGGATACATCATGGATTGCAAATAGGTGAAAACGTGAATCGGAGCTACAGCTCTTAAAACAAGCTGAAATGACAGAGGAGGGTTCCTGATGGAGTGCTAGAGGGTCCAAACACAGTTTCGTGAAAGTCAACTTTGGCACCCCAGGAAGGGTAATCCCGTGAAAGAGTAATAGTGGATACATAATGGTTCGGAAATAAGTGGAAAGGTGAATTGGAGCTAGAGGTCTTAAAACCAGGTGAAATGATAGAGGAAGGTTCCTGATGGAGTGCTAGAGGGTCAAAACACACTTTCGTGAAAGTCAACTTTGGCACCCCAGGAAGGGTAATCCCGTGAAAGGATATAAGGGTACACATTATTTTTTGGAAATAGGTAAAAATGTGAATCGGAGGTACAGGTTTTGAAACAACCTGAAGTGATAGAGGAGGGTTCCTGATGGAGTGCTAGAGGGTCAAAACACACTTTCGTGAAAGTCAACTTTGGCACCCCAGGAAGGGTAATCCCGTGAAAGGGCAATAGTGGATACATAATGGTTCGGAAATAAATGGAAAGGTGAATTGGAGCTACAGCTCTTAAAACCAGCTCAAATGATAGAGGAGGGTTCCTGATGGAGTGCAAGAGGGTCAAAACACAGTTTCGTGAAAGTCAACTTTGGCACCCCAGGAAGGGTAATACCGTGAAAGGTTATTAGGGGATACATCATTTTTTGGAAATAGGCAAAAAATTGAATCGGAGGTACAGGTTTTGAAACCACCTAAAATGATAGAGGAGGGTTCCTGATGGAGTGCTAGAGGGTCAAAACACACTTTCGTGAAAGTCAACTTTGGCACCCCAGGAAGGGTAATCCCGTGAAAGAGTAATAGTGGATAGATAATGGTTCGGAAATAAATGGAAAGGTGAATTGGAGCTAGAGGTCTTAAAACCAGGTGAAATGATAGAGGAAGGTTCCTGATGGAGTGCTAGAGGGTCAAAACACAGTTTCGTGAAAGTCAACTTTGGCACCCCAGGAAGGGTAATCCCGTGAAAGAGTAATAGTGGATACGCCTGGTTTGCAAATAGGCTGAAAGGTGAATCGGAGCTACAGGTTTTAAAACCACCTCAAATGATACAATAGTTATCCTGATGGAGTGCTAGAGGCTCAGAACCTAGTTCCGTGAAAGTCAACTTTGACACCCCAGGAAGGGTAATCCCGTGAAAGGGTAATAGTGGATACATAATGGTTCGGAAATAGGTAAAAAAGTGAATCTGGGCTATAGCTCTTAAAACCAGCTGAAATGATAGAGGAGGGTACCTGATGGAGTGCCAGAGGGTGAAGACAGTTTCATGAAAGTCAACTTTGGCACCCCAGGAAGGGAAGTGCCGTGAAAGGGTAATAGTGGATGCATCATGGTTTGGAAACTGGTAAAAAGGTAAATCGGAACTACAGATTTTCAAACCAGCTCAAATGATGGAGGAGGGTTCCTGATGGAGTGCTAGAGGATTAAAACACTGTTTCGTGAAAGTCAACTTTGGCACCCCAGGATTGGTAATACCGTGAAAGGGAAGTAGTGGATACATCATGGTTTGGAAATAAGTAAAAAAGTGAATCGGAGCTACAGCTCTTAAAACAAGCTGAAATGATAGAGGAGGGTTCCTGATGGAGTGCTAGAGGGTCAAAACACAGTTTCATGAACGTCAACTTTGGCACCCCAGGAAGGGTAATCCAGTGAAAGGGTAACAGTGGATACATCATGGATTGCAAATAGGTGAAAACGTGAATCGGAGCTACAGCTCTTAAAACAAGCTGAAATGATAGAGGAGGGTTCCTGATGGAGTGCTAGAGGGTCCAAACACAGTTTCGTGAAAGTCAACTTTGGCACCCCAGGAAGAGTAATCAATTGAAATGGTAAAAGGGGATACATCATGGTTTGGAAACATGGATAAAGGTGAATCGGAGCTAGAGGTTTTAAAACCAGCTCAAATGATAGAGGAGTGTTCCTGATGGAGTGCTAGAGGGTCCAAACACAGTTTCATGAAAGTCAACGTTGGCACCCCATGATTGGTAATACCGTGAAAGGGTAATAGTGGATGCATGATGGTTTGGAAATAGGTAAAAAAGTGAATCGGAGCTACGGCTATAAAAACCAGCTCAAATGATAGAGGAGGGTTCCTGATGGAGTGCTAGAGGGTCAAAACACACTTTCGTGAAAGTCAACTTTGGCACCCCAGGAAGGGTAATCCCGTGAAAGAGTAATAGTGGATACATAATGGTTCGGAAATAAATGGAAAGGTGAATTGGAGCTAGAGGTCTTAAAACCAGGTGAAATGATAGAGGAAGGTTCCTGATGGAGTGCTAGAGGGTCAAAACACACTTTCGTGAAAGTCAACTTTGGCACCCCAGGAAGGGTAATCCCGTGAAAGAGTAATAGTGGATACGCCTGGTTTGCAAATAGGCTGAAAGGTGAATCGGAGCTACAGGTTTTAAAACCACCTCAAATGATACAATAGTTATCCTGATGGAGTGCTAGAGGCTCAGAACCTAGTTCCGTGAAAGTCAACTTTGACACCCCAGGAAGGGTAATCCCGTGAAAGGGTAATAGTGGATACATAATGGTTCGGAAATAGGTAAAAAAGTGAATCTGGGCTATAGCTCTTTAAACCAGCTGAAATGATAGAGGAGGGTACCTGATGGAGTGCCAGAGGGTGAAGACAGTTTCATGAAAGTCAACTTTGGCACCCCAGGAAGGGAAGTGCCGTGAAAGGGTAATAGTGGATGCATCATGGTTTGGAAACTGGTAAAAAGGTAAATCGGAACTACAGATTTTCAAACCAGCTCAAATGATGGAGGAGGGTTCCTGATGGAGTGCTAGAGGATTAAAACACTGTTTCGTGAAAGTCAACTTTGGCACCCCAGGATTGGTAATACCGTGAAAGGGAAATAGTGGATACATCATGGTTTGGAAATAAGTAAAAAAGTGAATCGGAGCTACAGCTCTTAAAACAAGCTGAAATGATAGAGGAGGGTTCCTGATGGAGTGCTAGAGGGTCAAAACGCAGTTTCATGAACGTCAACTTTGGCACCCCAGGAAGGGTAATTCCGTGAAAGGGTAACAGTGGATACATCATGGATTGCAAATAGGTGAAAACGTGAATCGGAGCTACAGCTCTTAAAACAAGCTGAAATGATAGAGGAGGGTTCCTGATGGAGTGCTAGAGGGTCCAAACACAGTTTCGTGAAAGTCAACTTTGGCACCCCAGGAAGAGTAATCAATTGAAATGGTAAAAGGGGATACATCATGGTTTGGAAACATGGATAAAGGTGAATCGGAGCTAGAGGTTATAAAACCAGCTCAAATGATAGAGGAGTGTTCCTGATGGAGTGCTAGAGGGTCCAAACACAGTTTCATGAAAGTCAACGTTGGCACCCCATGATTGGTAATACCGTGAAAGGGTAATAGTGGATGCATGATGGTTATGAAATAGGTAAAAAAGTGAATCGGAGCTACGGCTATAAAAACCAGCTCAAATGATAGAGGAGGGTTCCTGATGGAGTGCTAGAGGGTCAAAACACACTTTCGTGAAAGTCAACTTTGGCACCCCAGGAAGGGTAATCCCGTGAAAGAGTAATAGTGGATACATAATGGTTCGGAAATAAATGGAAAGGTGAATTGGAGCTAGAGGTCTTAAAACCAGGTGAAATGATAGAGGAAGGTTCCTGATGGAGTGCTAGAGGGTCAAAACACACTTTCGTGAAAGTCAACTTTGGCACCCCAGGAAGGGTAATCCCGTGAAAGAGTAATAGTGGATACGCCTGGTTTGCAAATAGGCTGAAAGGTGAAACGGAGCTACAGGTTTTAAAACCACCTCAAATGATACAATAGTTATCCTGATGGAGTGCTAGAGGCTCAGAACCTAGTTCCGTGAAAGTCAACTTTGACACCCCAGGAAGGGTAATCCCGTGAAAGGGTAATAGTGGATACATAATGGTTCAGAAATAGGTAAAAAAGTGAATCTGGGCTATAGCTCTTAAAACCAGCTGAAATGATAGAGGAGGGTACCTGATGGAGTGCCAGAGGGTGAAGACAGTTTCATGAAAGTCAACTTTGGCACCCCAGGAAGGGAAGTGCCGTGAAAGGGTAATAGTGGATGCATCATGGTTTGGAAACTGGTAAAAAGGTAAATCGGAACTACAGATTTTCAAACCAGCTCAAATGATGGAGGAGGGTTCCTGATGGAGTGCTAGAGGATTAAAACACTGTTTCGTGAAAGTCAACTTTGGCACCCCAGGATTGGTAATACCGTGAAAGGGTAATAGTGGATACATCATGGTTTGGAAATAAGTAAAAAAGTGAATCGGAGCTACAGCTCTTAAAACAAGCTGAAATGATAGAGGAGGGTTCCTGATGGAGTGCTAGAGGGTCAAAACACAGTTTCATGAAAGTCAACTTTGGCACCCCAGGAAGGGTAATTCCGTGAAAGGGTAACAGTGGATACATCATGGATTGCAAATAGGTGAAAACGTGAATCGGAGCTACAGCTCTTAAAACAAGCTGAAATGATAGAGGAGGGTTCCTGATGGAGTGCTAGAGGGTCCAAACACAGTTTCGTGAAAGTCAACTTTGGCACCCCAGGAAGGGTAATCCCGTGAAAGAGTAATAGTGAATACATAATGGTTCGGAAATAAATGGAAAGGTGAATTGGAGCTAGAGGTCTTAAAACCAGGTGAAATGATAGAGGAAGGTTCCTGATGGAGTGCTAGAGGGTCAAAACACACTTTCGTGAAAGTCAACTTTGGCACCCCAGGAAGGGTAATCCCGTGAAAGAGTAATAGTGGATACGCCTGGTTTGCAAATAGGCTGAAAGGTGAATCGGAGCTACAGGTTTTAAAACCACCTCAAATGATACAATAGTTATCCTGATGGAGTGCTAGAGGCTCAGAACCTAGTTCCGTGAAAGTCAACTTTGACACCCCAGGAAGGGTAATCCCGTGAAATGGTAATAGTGGATACATAATGGTTCGGAAATAGGTAAAAAAGTGAATCTGGGCTATAGCTCTTAAAACCAGCTGAAATGATAGAGGAGGGTACCTGATGGAGTGCCAGAGGGTGAAGACAGTTTCATGAAAGTCAACTTTGGCACCCCAGGAAGGGAAGTGCCGTGAAAGGGTAATAGTGGATGCATCATGGTTTGGAAACTGGTAAAAAGGTAAATCGGAACTACAGATTTTCAAACCAGCTGAAATGATGGAGGAGGGTTCCTGATGGAGTGCTAGAGGGTCAAAACACACTTTCGTGAAAGTCAACTTTGGCACCCCAGGAAGGGTAATCCCGTGAAAGGGTATTAGTGGATGCATGATGGTTTGGAAATAGGTAAAAAAGTGAATCGGAGCTACGGCTATAAAAACCAGCTCAAATGATAGAGGAGGGTTCCTGATGGAGTGCTAGAGGGTCAAAACACACTTTCGTGAAAGTCAACTTTGGCACCCCAGGAAGGGTAATCCCGTGAAAGAGTAATAGTGGATACATAATGGTTCGGAAATAAATGGAAAGGTGAATTGGAGCTAGAGGTCTTAAAACCAGGTGAAATGATAGAGGAAGGTTCCTGATGGAGTGCTAGAGGGTCAAAACACACTTTCGTGAAAGTCAACTTTGGGACCCCAGGAAGGGTAATCCCGTGAAAGGATATAAGGGTACACATTATTTTTTGGAAATAGGTAAAAAAGTGAATCGGAGGTACAGGTTTTGAAACCACCTGAAGTGATAGAGGAGGGTTCCTGATGGAGTGCTAGAGGGTCAAAACACACTTTCGTGAAAGTCAACTTTGGCACCCCAGGAAGGGTAATCCCGTGAAAGGGTAATAGTGGATACGCCTGGTTTGCAAATAGGCTGAAAGGTGGATCGGAGCTACAGGTTTTAAAACCACCTCAAGTGATACAATGGTTATCCTGATGGAGTGCTAGAGGCTCAGAACCTAGTTCCGTGAAAGTCAACTTTGACACCCCAGGAAGGGTAATCCCGTGAAAGGGTAATAGTGGATACATAATGGTTCGGAAATAGGTAAAAAAGTGAATCTGGGCTATAGCTCTTAAAACCAGCTGAAATGATAGAGGAGGGTACCTGATGGAGTGCCAGAGGGTGAAGACAGTTTCATGAAAGTCAACTTTGGCACCCCAGGAAGGGAAGTGCCGTGAAAGGGTAATAGTGGATGCATCATGGTTTGGAAACTGGTAAAAAGGTAAATCGGAACTACAGATTTTCAAACCAGCTGAAATGATGGAGGAGGGTTCCTGATGGAGTGCTAGATTATTAAAACACTGTTTCGTGAAAGTCAACTTTGGCACCCCAGGATTGGTAATACCGTGAAAGGGTAATAGTGGATACATCATGGTTTGGAAATAAGTAAAAAAGTGAATCGGAGCTACAGCTCTTAAAACAAGCTGAAATGATAGAGGAGGGTTCCTGATGGAGTGCTAGAGGGTCAAAACACAGTTTCATGAAAGTCAACTTTGGCACCCCAGGAAGGGTAATTCCGTGAAAGGGTAACAGTGGATACATCATGGATTGCAAATAGGTGAAAACGTGAATCGGAGCTACAGCTCTTAAAACAAGCTGAAATGATAGAGGAGGGTTCCTGATGGAGTGCTAGAGGGTCCAAACACAGTTTCGTGAAAGTCAACTTTGGCACCCCAGGAAGGGTAATCCCGTGAAAGAGTAATAGTGAATACATAATGGTTCGGAAATAAATGGAAAGGTGAATTGGAGCTAGAGGTCTTAAAACCAGGTGAAATGATAGAGGAAGGTTCCTGATGGAGTGCTAGAGGGTCAAAACACACTTTCGTGAAAGTCAACTTTGGCACCCCAGGAAGGGTAATCCCGTGAAAGAGTAATAGTGGATACGCCTGGTTTGCAAATAGGCTGAAAGGTGAATCGGAGCTACAGGTTTTAAAACCACCTCAAATGATACAATAGTTATCCTGATGGAGTGCTAGAGGCTCAGAACCTAGTTCCGTGAAAGTCAACTTTGACACCCCAGGAAGGGTAATCCCGTGAAATGGTAATAGTGGATACATAATGGTTCGGAAATAGGTAAAAAAGTGAATCTGGGCTATAGCTCTTAAAACCAGCTGAAATGATAGAGGAGGGTACCTGATGGAGTGCCAGAGGGTGAAGACAGTTTCATGAAAGTCAACTTTGGCACCCCAGGAAGGGAAGTGCCGTGAAAGGGTAATAGTGGATGCATCATGGTTTGGAAACTGGTAAAAAGGTAAATCGGAACTACAGATTTTCAAACCAGCTGAAATGATGGAGGAGGGTTCCTGATGGAGTGCTAGAGGGTCAAAACACACTTTCGTGAAAGTCAACTTTGGCACCCCAGGAAGGGTAATCCCGTGAAAGGGTATTAGTGGATGCATGATGGTTTGGAAATAGGTAAAAAAGTGAATCGGAGCTACGGCTATAAAAACCAGCTCAAATGATAGAGGAGGGTTCCTGATGGAGTGCTAGAGGGTCAAAACACACTTTCGTGAAAGTCAACTTTGGCACCCCAGGAAGGGTAATCCCGTGAAAGAGTAATAGTGGATACATAATGGTTCGGAAATAAATGGAAAGGTGAATTGGAGCTAGAGGTCTTAAAACCAGGTGAAATGATAGAGGAAGGTTCCTGATGGAGTGCTAGAGGGTCAAAACACACTTTCGTGAAAGTCAACTTTGGGACCCCAGGAAGGGTAATCCCGTGAAAGGATATAAGGGTACACATTATTTTTTGGAAATAGGTAAAAAAGTGAATCGGAGGTACAGGTTTTGAAACCACCTGAAGTGATAGAGGAGGGTTCCTGATGGAGTGCTAGAGGGTCAAAACACACTTTCGTGAAAGTCAACTTTGGCACCCCAGGAAGGGTAATCCCGTGAAAGGGTAATAGTGGATACGCCTGGTTTGCAAATAGGCTGAAAGGTGGATCGGAGCTACAGGTTTTAAAACCACCTCAAGTGATACAATGGTTATCCTGATGGAGTGCTAGAGGCTCAGAACCTAGTTCCGTGAAAGTCAACTTTGACACCCCAGGAAGGGTAATCCCGTGAAAGGGTAATAGTGGATACATAATG
The DNA here is from genome assembly GCF_037392515.1 of Haliotis asinina. Taxonomy (NCBI): domain Eukaryota; kingdom Metazoa; phylum Mollusca; class Gastropoda; order Lepetellida; family Haliotidae; genus Haliotis; species Haliotis asinina. The sequence goes on from NC_090295.1 coordinate 26,760,437, forward strand.
GTTCGGAAATAGGTAAAAAAGTGAATCTGGGCTATAGCTCTTAAAACCAGCTGAAATGATAGAGGAGGGTACCTGATGGAGTGCCAGAGGGTGAAGACAGTTTCATGAAAGTCAACTTTGGCACCCCAGGAAGGGAAGTGCCGTGAAAGGGTAATAGTGGATGCATCATGGTTTGGAAACTGGTAAAAAGGTAAATCGGAACTACAGATTTTCAAACCAGCTGAAATGATGGAGGAGGGTTCCTGATGGAGTGCTAGATTATTAAAACACTGTTTCGTGAAAGTCAACTTTGGCACCCCAGGATTGGTAATACCGTGAAAGGGTAATAGTGGATACATCATGGTTTGGAAATAAGTAAAAAAGTGAATCGGAGCTACAGCTCTTAAAACAAGCTGAAATGATAGAGGAGGGTTCCTGATGGAGTGCTAGAGGGTCAAAACACAGTTTCATGAAAGTCAACTTTGGCACCCCAGGAAGGGTAATTCCGTGAAAGGGTAGCAGTGGATACATCATGGATTGCAAATAGGTGAAAACGTGAATCGGAGCTACAGCTCTTAAAACAAGCTGAAATGATAGAGGAGGGTTCCTGATGGAGTGCTAGAGGGTCCAAACACAGTTTTGTGAAAGTCAACTTTGGCACCCCAGGAAGAGTAATCAGTTGAAATGGTAATAGGGGATACATCATGGTTTGGAAACATGGATAAAGGTGAATCGGAGCTAGAGGTTTTAAAACCAGCTCAAATGATAGAGGAGTGTTCCTGATGGAGTGCTAGAGGGTCCAAACACAGTTTCATGAAAGTCAACGTTGGCACCCCATGATTGGTAATACCGTGAAAGGGTAATAGTGGATGCATGATGGTTTGGAAATAGGTAAAAAAGTGAATCGGAGCTACGGCTATAAAAACCAGCTCAAATGATAGAGGAGGGTTCCTGATGGAGTGCTAGAGGGTCCAAACACAGTTTCATGAAAGTCAACTTTCGCACCCCAGGAAGGGTAATAAATTCAAAGGGTAATAGGTTATAGATCATGGTTTGGAAATAGGTAAAAAGGTGAATCGAAGATACAGATTTTCAAACCAGCTGAAATGATAGAGGAGGGTTCCTGATGGAGTGCTAGAGGGTCAAAACACACTTTCGTGAAAGTCAACTTTGGCACCCCAGGAAGGGTAATCCCGTGAAAGAGTAATAGTGGATACGCCTGGTTTGCAAATAGGCTGAAAGGTGAATCGGAGCTACAGGTTTTAAAACCACCTCAAATGATACAATAGTTATCCTGATGGAGTGCTAGAGGCTCAGAACCTAGTTCCGTGAAAGTCAACTTTGACACCCCAGGAAGGGTAATCCCGTGAAATGGTAATAGTGGATACATAATGGTTCGGAAATAGGTAAAAAAGTGAATCTGGGCTATAGCTCTTAAAACCAGCTGAAATGATAGAGGAGGGTACCTGATGGAGTGCCAGAGGGTGAAGACAGTTTCATGAAAGTCAACTTTGGCACCCCAGGAAGGGAAGTGCCGTGAAAGGGTAATAGTGGATGCATCATGGTTTGGAAACTGGTAAAAAGGTAAATCGGAACTACAGATTTTCAAACCAGCTGAAATGATGGAGGAGGGTTCCTGATGGAGTGCTAGAGTGTCAAAACACACTTTCGTGAAAGTCAACTTTGGCACCCCAGGAAGGGTAATCCCGTGAAAGGGTATTAGTGGCTGCATGATGGTTTGGAAATAGGTAAAAAAGTGAATCGGAGCTACGGCTATAAAAACCAGCTCAAATGATAGAGGAGGGTTCCTGATGGAGTGCTAGAGGGTCAAAACACACTTTCGTGAAAGTCAACTTTGGCACCCCAGGAAGGGTAATCCCGTGAAAGAGTAATAGTGGATACATAATGGTTCGGAAATAAATGGAAAGGTGAATTGGAGCTAGAGGTCTTAAAACCAGGTGAAATGATAGAGGAAGGTTCCTGATGGAGTGCTAGAGGGTCAAAACACACTTTCGTGAAAGTCAACTTTGGGACCCCAGGAAGGGTAATCCCGTGAAAGGATATAAGGGTACACATTATTTTTTGGAAATAGGTAAAAAAGTGAATCGGAGGTACAGGTTTTGAAACCACCTGAAGTGATAGAGGAGGGTTCCTGATGGAGTGCTAGAGGGTCAAAACACACTTTCGTGAAAGTCAACTTTGGCACCCCAGGAAGGGTAATCCCGTGAAAGGGTAATAGTGGATACGCCTGGTTTGCAAATAGGCTGAAAGGTGGATCGGAGCTACAGGTTTTAAAACCACCTCAAGTGATACAATGGTTATCCTGATGGAGTGCTAGAGGCTCAGAACCTAGTTCCGTGAAAGTCAACTTTGACACCCCAGGAAGGGTAATCCCGTGAAAGGGTAATAGTGGATACATAATGGTTCGGAAATAGGTAAAAAAGTGAATCTGGGCTATAGCTCTTAAAACCAGCTGAAATGATAGAGGAGGGTACCTGATGGAGTGCCAGAGGGTGAAGACAGTTTCATGAAAGTCAACTTTGGCACCCCAGGAAGGGAAGTGCCGTGAAAGGGTAATAGTGGATGCATCATGGTTTGGAAACTGGTAAAAAGGTAAATCGGAACTACAGATTTTCAAACCAGCTGAAATGATGGAGGAGGGTTCCTGATGGAGTGCTAGATTATTAAAACACTGTTTCGTGAAAGTCAACTTTGGCACCCCAGGATTGGTAATACCGTGAAAGGGTAATAGTGGATACATCATGGTTTGGAAATAAGTAAAAAAGTGAATCGGAGCTACAGCTCTTAAAACAAGCTGAAATGATAGAGGAGGGTTCCTGATGGAGTGCTAGAGGGTCAAAACACAGTTTCATGAAAGTCAACTTTGGCACCCCAGGAAGGGTAATTCCGTGAAAGGGTAGCAGTGGATACATCATGGATTGCAAATAGGTGAAAACGTGAATCGGAGCTACAGCTCTTAAAACAAGCTGAAATGATAGAGGAGGGTTCCTGATGGAGTGCTAGAGGGTCCAAACACAGTTTTGTGAAAGTCAACTTTGGCACCCCAGGAAGAGTAATCAGTTGAAATGGTAATAGGGGATACATCATGGTTTGGAAACATGGATAAAGGTGAATCGGAGCTAGAGGTTTTAAAACCAGCTCAAATGATAGAGGAGTGTTCCTGATGGAGTGCTAGAGGGTCCAAACACAGTTTCATGAAAGTCAACGTTGGCACCCCATGATTGGTAATACCGTGAAAGGGTAATAGTGGATGCATGATGGTTTGGAAATAGGTAAAAAAGTGAATCGGAGCTACGGCTATAAAAACCAGCTCAAATGATAGAGGAGGGTTCCTGATGGAGTGCTAGAGGGTCCAAACACAGTTTCATGAAAGTCAACTTTCGCACCCCAGGAAGGGTAATAAATTCAAAGGGTAATAGGTTATAGATCATGGTTTGGAAATAGGTAAAAAGGTGAATCGAAGATACAGATTTTCAAACCAGCTGAAATGATAGAGGAGGGTTCCTGATGGAGTGGTAGAGGGTCCAAACACAGTTTCTTGAAAGTCAACTTTGGCACCCCAGGAAGGGTAATCCCGTGAAAGGGTTATAGCGGATACATCATGGATTGCAAATAGGTGAAAACGTGAATCGGAGTTACAGCTCTTAAAACCAGCTGAAGTGATAGAGGAGGGTTCCTGATGGAGTGCTAGAGGGTCAAAACACAGTTTTATGAAAGTCAACTTTGGCACCCCAGGATTGGTAATCCCGTGAAAGGGTAGTAGGGCTTACATCATGGTTTGGAAATAGGTGAAAAGGTGAATCTGAGCTACAGATTTTCATACCAGCTGAAATGATAGAGGAGGGTTTCTGATGGAGTTCTCGAGTGTCCAAACACAGTTTTATGAAAGTCAACTTTGGCACCCCGGGAAGGGTAATCCCGTGAAAGGGTAGTAGTGGATACATCATGGTTTGGAAATAGGTAGAACAGTGAATCGAAACTACGGCTCTTAAAAACAGCTGAAATAATAGAGGAGTGTTCCTGATGGAGTGCTAGAGGGTCCAAAAACAGTTTCGTGAAAGTCAACTTTGGCACAACAGGAAGGAAGACTCTGTGAAAGGTTGATAGTGGATACATCATGGTTTAGAAATAGGTAAAAAAGTGAATCCAAACTACGGCTCTTAAAAACAGCTGAAATGATAGAGGAGGGTTCCTGATGGAGTGGTAGAGGGTCCAAACACAGTTTCATGAAAGTCAACTTTTGCACAACAGGAAGGATAACTCTGTGAAAGGTTGATAGTGGATACATCATGGTTTGGAAATAGGTAAAAAAGTGAATCGAAACTACGGCTCTTAAAAACAGCTGAAATGATAGAGGGGGGTTCCTGATGGAGTGCTAGAGGGTCAAAACACAGTTTCATGAAAGTCAACTTTGGCACCCCAGGAAGAGTAATCAATAGAAATGGTAATAGGGGATACATCATGGTTTGGAAATAGGCAAAAAGGTGAATCGGAGCTACAGATTTTCAAACCAGCTGAAATGATAGAGGAGAGTTCCTGATGGAGTGCTAGAGGGTTCAAACACAGTTTCGTGAAAGTAAACTTTGGCACCCCAGGAAGGGTAATCAATTGAAATGGTAATAGTGGACACATCATGGTTTGGAAATAGGTAAAAAGGTGAATCGGAGCTACAGATTTTCAAACCAGCTGAAATGATAGAGGAGTTTTCCTGATGGAGTGCTAGAGGGTCCAAACACAGTTTCATGAAAGTAAACTTTGGCACCCCAGGAAGGGTTATTCTGTGAAAGGGTAAAAGTAGATACATCATGGTTTGGAAATAGGTAAAAAATTGAATCGGAGCTACAGATTTTCAAGCCACCTGAAATGATAGAGGAGGGGTCCTGATGGAGTGCTAGAGGGTCCAAACACAGTTTTATGAAAGTCAACTTTGGCACCCCAGGATTAGTAATACCGTGAGAGAGTGATAGTGGATACATCATGGTTTGGAAATAGATAAAAAGGTGAATCGGAGCTACAGCTCTTAAAACCAGCTCAAATGATAGAGGAGGGTTCCTGATGGAGTGCTAGAGGGTCCAAACACAGTTTCATGAAAGTAAACTTTGGCACCCCAGGAAGGGTAATTCTGTGAAAGGGTAACAGTGGATACATCATGGTTTGGAAATAGGCTTAAAGGTGAATCGGAGCTATAGGTTTTTAAACCAGCTAAAATGATACAGGATTGTTCCTGATGGAGTGCTGGAGGGTCGAAACACAGTTTCTTGAAAGTCAACTTTGGTGGATGTTGTGGTGTACTCATGTATGCCGTTGGCGGTGCACCATGCATTGGTGGATGTTATGGTGTACTCATGTATGCCGGTTGTGGTGCACCATGCATTGGTGGATGTTGTGGTGTACTCATGTATGTCAGTGCCGGTGTGCCATGCATTGGTGGATGTGATGGTTGTGTCTCATGTATGCCTCTGGCGGTGCACCATGCATTGGTGGATGTTGTGGTGTAGTAATGTATATCAGTAATGGGGTACCATTTATTGGTGGATGTGATGGTTTTGTCTCTTGTATGAGACTGGAGGTGCGCCATGCATTGGTGGATGTGATGGTGGTGTACTCATGTATGTCGGTGGAGGTGCCCCATGTCGGTGGGGGTGTGTCATCCATTGGTGGATGTGATGGTTTTCTCTCATTTATCCATGTGGTGGTGCTCCATGCATTGGTGGATGTTATGGTGTACTCATGTATGCCGGTGGTGCACCATGCATTGGTGGATGTTGTGGTGTACTCATGTATGTCAGTGCCGGTGTGCCATGCAGTGGTGGATGTGATGGTTTTGTCTCATGTATGCCTGTGGAGGTGCACCATGCATTGGTGGATGTTCTGGTGTAGTCATGTATATGAGTGGTTGGGTACCATTCATTGGTGGATGTGATGGTTTTGTCTCTTGTATGAGACTGGAGGTGCACCATGCATTGGTGGATGTGATGGTGGTGTACTCATGTATGTCGGTGGAGGTGCCCCATGTCGGTGGGGGTGTGTCATCCATTGGTGGATGTGATGGTTTTCTCTCATGTATGCATGTGGTGGTGCTCCATGCATTGGTGGATGTGATGGTGTACTCATGTATGCCGTTGGCGGTGCGCCATGCATTGGTGGATGTTATGGTGTACTCATGTATGCCGGTGGTGCACCATGCATTGGTGGATGTTGTGGTGTACTCATGTATGTCAGTACCGGTGTGCCATGCATTGGTGGATGTGATGGTTATGTCTCATGTATGCCTGTGGAGGTGCACCATGCATTGGTGGATGTTGTGGTGTAGTAATGTATATCAGTAATGGGGTACCATTTATTGGTGGATGTGATGGTTGTGTCTCTTGTATGAGACTGGAGGTGCGCCATGCATTGGTGGATGTGATGGTGGTGTACTCATGTATGTCGGTGGAGGTGCCCCATGTCGGTGGGGGTGTGTCATCCATTGGTGGATGTGATGGTTTTCTCTCATGTATGCATGTGGTGGTGCTCCATGCATTGGTGGATGTTGCGGTGTACTCATGTATGTCAGTGCCGGTGTGCCATGCAGTGGTGGATGTGATGGTTTTGTCTCATGTATGCCTGTGGAGGTGCACCATGCATTGGTGGATGTTGTGGTGTAGTCATGTATATCAGTGGTATGGTACCATTCATTGGTGGATGTGATGGTTATGTCTCTTGTATGAGGCTGGAGGTGCACCATGCATTGGTGGATGTGATGGTGGTGTACTCATGTATGCCGTTGGTGGTGTGCCATGCATTGGTGGATGTTGTGGTGTGCTCATGGATGCCGGTGGTGGTGCACCATGGATTGGTGGATGTTGTGGTGTAGTGATGTACGTCAGTGGTGGTGTGCCATTCATTGGTGGATGTGATGGTTTTGTCTCCTGTATGAGGCTGGCGGTGCACCATGCATTGGTGGATGTTGTGGTGAACTCATGTATGCCGTTGGTGGTGCCCTATGCATTGGTGCATTTTGTGGTGTACTCATGTATGAAGGTGGCAGTGCGCGATGGATAGGTTGATGTTATGGTGTACTCATGTATGCCGGTGGTGGTGCGCCATGGATTGGTGGATGTTGTGGTGTAGTCATGTATATCAGTGGTGGGGTACCATTCATTGGTGGATGTGATGGTTAGGTCTCTTGTATGAGGCTGGAGGTGCGCCATCCATTGGTGGATGTGATGGTTTTCTCTCATGTATGCATGTGGTGGTGCTCCATGCATTGGTGGATGTTATGGTGTACTCATGTATGCCGGTGGCGGTGCACCATGCATTGGTGGATGTTGTGGTGTACTCATGTATACCAGTGGCGGTGTGCCATGCATTGGTGGATGTTATGGTGTACTCATGTATGCCGGTGGTGGTGCACCATGCATTGGTGGATGTTGTGGTGTACTCATGTATGTCAGTGCCGGTGTGCCATGCATTGGTGGATGTAATGGTTATGTTTCATGTATGCCTCTGGCGGTGCACCATGCATTGGTGGATGTTGTGGTGTAGTCATGTATATCAGTGGTGGGGTACCATTTATTGGTGGATGTGATGGTTATGTCTCTTGTATGAGGCTGGAGGTGCCCCATGCATTGGTGAATGTGATGGTTATGTCTCATGTATGCCTGTGGCTTTGCACCATGCATTGGTGGATGTTGTGGTGTAGTCATGGATATCAGTGGTGGAGTACCATTCATTGGTTGATGTGATGGTTATGTCTCTTGTATGAGGCTGGAGGTGTGTCATGCATTGGTGGATGTGATGGTGGTGTACTCATGTATGTCGGTGGAGGTGCCCCATGTAGGTGGGGGTGTGCCATGCATTGGTGGATGTTGTGGTGTACTCATGTATGTCGGTGGAGGTGCCCCATGTAGGTGGTGGTGCACCATGCATTGGTGGATGTTGTGGTGTAGTCATGTATATCATTTATTGGTGGATGTGATGGTTATGTCTCTTGTATGAGGCTGGAGGTGCCCCATGCATTGGTGGATGTGATGGTTATGTCTCATGTATGCCTGTGGCGGTGCACCATGCATTGGTGGATGTTGTGGTGTAGTCATGGATATCAGTGGTTGGGTACCATTCATTGGTTGATGTGATGGTTATGTCTCTTGTATGAGGCTGGAGGTGTGTCATGCATTGGTGGATGTGATGGTGGTGTACTCATGTATGTCGGTGGAGGTGCCCCATGTCGGTGGGGGTGTGCCATGCATTGGTGGATGTGATGGTTATGTCTCTTGTATGAGGCTGGCTGTGCCCCATGCATTGGTGGATGTTGTGGTGTACTCATGTATGCCTGTGGCGGTGCGCCATGGATTGGTGGATGTTATGGTGTACTCATGTATGTCAGTGCCGGTGTACCATGCATTGGTGGATGTGATGGTTATGTCTCTTGTATGAGGCTGGCGGTGCCCCATGCACTGGTGGATGTTGTGGTGAACTCATGTATGCCGTTGGTCGTGCCCCATGCATAGGTTGATGTTGTGGTGTACTCATGTATGTCGGTGGTGGTGCGCCATGCATGGGTGGATGTTTTGGTGTCCCATGTAATGCCGGTGGTGGTGCACCATGTATTGGTGAATGTTATGGTGGTGTCTCATTTACATGTATTGTGGTGTACGATGTTGAGATGATCGTTTTTACTTTAAACAAAACGTAAACCAGTCTTAGTGAAATTAATGTTTCGAATCCACGTCATTTTATCTTGCAAGTGAAAATTTAAGTCTTAGAATTTTATTCAACTTAGGATAAAAGTTGTTTAACAAACGATTATAGATTCAAATCGTTATTACCAGTTTGTATTTCAAGGAGGTAAGCGCAGCAGTTAGAACAGTGAAACAAGTGCACGTGCGGTACGTGATGAGCGTTAACTTAGACCAACCCAATTTCTCGACGTTTTATTTAATGTGCACCCCAAACCCCCTGTAATACAAACAAAGAAAGTGATTTGAAATTACGATCGTTTGTTTAACAACTTTCATCTTAAGTTGAATAAAATTCTCACAATTAAATGTTCAATTGGCAAGGTATAAAATTATAAGAAATTTGCCATCGTAATTTCATTTAATTCGATTTACGTTTTTGTTTAAAGAGACATTCATCGGTACGCTTTCGCGGCAAACGGACTGTAATCACGAATAACACGAGTGAGTCACGAAAGCGATGAGCAGTGATAAGCACATCACAATTTACAACATTCCCACCCACGGACGACAGTTTGTTTTAATTCAGTTACATTGAATGTTCCATACCCCTATGTCACTTTGGGTTTAACTTGTAATTTTAAATTTACAATGGGTTATACCTGTATTGTATTAGCCGTTGATTATGTTTTAGCTATATTGTCTTACATAAATAAATCTGTAATTAATAAAAGAAAAGTTTGTTTCGTTTTGTTTCAGTAATGAATATTATCAGGTCTTACTTGGCTCACGCTAAATAAGAAAACATGCCTCTGTGCAAACACTTGTGATTGAGGTGCTGTCAGTAGCTCTAATCCTTTGTTTCGGGTTCGGCGACTGGGATTAGGTTACGTAAGCGAGCGACCCGAAGCGAGCGACTGAAGCCCGCTTGGAGTTTGAGCACCCACCTATAGTGATGTGAAATATTCGTCGTGGGGACAGAAAGTCTTGAAATCCTGTAGAGGTAGGACGACTTCAAGGATTCTTCGGAAGGGCGACAGAGGACCATACAGGTAGGTGTTTCCATATCTATTTGCAAGAAAATATGCATCTTCATGGATATTTGTTTAATATACAGTGCACACTCATTCTCTCATAGTACACAGCCATTTAGGTATAGATGGGAAAGGTTGACACTGGTTTCTGCATGTAAACGGAGTGGTAGTGTAGCCTAGTTGTTCAAGTGTTGGCACGTCATGTTCAGTACCATTGTTCGAGTCCTCACTTAAATATTATGTCCAACGCCCACTTATGGGGCAAGTCGTAGGAATATTCCCCAAAGCGGCAGAAAACCACACTTACTCGCTGTTGTTAATCCAATCTACAAACGCGAGAAATGTGATTACTAATGCTTATGCATGACTCATTTCTTTCAGACGCAGGAACCCTGGCACGCTCTGGATTTGGTGTTGTGTCACTCTAAACCCTTCCACCTGGACTTTAGTACACTGACTTTCCGAGGGTCCGATGGGATGAGCTTTTGTCTCATGGTGGCTCCATTGTGCGTCTGCTCTCCGCGTAGCCCCCTGCCGAGCGCACATGGAGTAGGTTCGGTGCTAGGGCCTGACTGTACAGTCAGGATGGTTGTTACAGCAACCCAGCTAGTTTAGGGTTGGCACACTCTGTGGCCCCAGTCTTTTCAGCACCCCCAGTAGACCCAATGCTGACTGCACTTGACTGGTAGATTAGGGGTTAGTGTAGATAGGGCCCCCTTCGTGCATGCCCTGTACGATGCTATCTATAGATAGTATAACTTAGTGTTAACCCACCATTCCGTCCTTCAATAGGTAGTTCGAGGCAAAGCAAGTCCCGGATGGTCACTTTGAAAGTCAGTGTACTGGCCTAGCCACCTGCTGGTAAAGCATTCACTATTTCAGTTTAAAACTTAAATTAAATTTTGTTTTTCACGTCCCGACATATTTGCTTTGCATTTAAATGTAAGGGGATCGTCGAATAACCGAATGGTTAAAGCGTTCGCTCATGACGCTCCAAACAACCCTATTTCGATTTCCCATATCTGAATGATGTGTGAAGCATCTATTTGTAGTTACTCACCGTGATATAGCTAGTATATTGCTCAACGCGGTGTAAAAAGTACACTCATGCAGTCATAATCTGTGTGACAAGCATAAATTATGTAAAGTGTTCTTTGCCTTTTTAAGTAGAACCGTTGCTTACGCATGCAACTGTTCCTTTCAAACAATCTTTTGAATAAACCATAACATGCAATGCATCCTTGTTTATCATGACGTCTACTGCAAAATTACAACTTGAGTTTCATGTTTGAGATTTTACGTGTAAGCATATAAGTTGCATTTATGCACACAGTAAGTGCCAGCGATGTAAACTATATTCTCTTTACTGTTATGAGCAGGGATGCCATCGTCCTGGGGGCGGAAATGGACCCTGAAGTCCCCCAGAGGCAGGACGACTGCCGAGAAGATATTCCGTGGACAGAAGTGGATCAAGGTCTCTTCTGGCGGCAGGACAACGACCACAAAGCCGTCAGACTACCAGGAAGGCAAGTTCTCCAAACTATCTTTTGAAGACAACATACAATATATTCTTGTTGACAATGACGTCACGAGCAAGTTACAACTTGTGTTTCAGGTTACAGCGTTTTCCTGACCAAAAAGCATATGCTTTTAATATTTATTATCCATGTAGTAAGTATCAGTGATATGAAACATTAACCTATTCGCTATCGTTACTATTAGGAACGTGGATACCATCGTCCTGGGGGCGGAAATGGACCCTGAAGTCCCCCAGAGGCAGGACGACTGCCAAGAAGATATTCCATGGATAGACGTGGACCATGGATTCTTCGGAAGGGTGACAGAGGACCAGACAGGCAGGTGTTTTCAACTCATTTTGGAAGAAAATATTTGCTTCATATATAGTGCACACTAATTCTCTCATACTATACAGCCATTTAGGAGTGAGTGAGTTTAGTTTTACGCCGCACTCAGCAATATTCAGCTATGAGGTGACGGTCTGTAAATAACCGAGTCTGGACAAGACAATCCAGTGATCAACAACACGAGCATCGATCTGCGCAAATGGGAACCGATGACATGTTTCAACCAAGAAGTCAGCGAGTCTGACCACCCGATCCCGTTAGTCGCCTCTTACGACCAGCATAGTCACAGCCATTTAGGTATAGATGGGAAAGGTTGATACTGGTTTCTGCATGTAAACGGAGTGGTAGTGTAGCCTAGTTGTTCAAGTGTTGGCACGTCATGTTCAGTACCATTGTTCGAGTCCTCACTTAAATACTATGCCCCACGCCCACTTATGAGGCTCGTCGTTGCAAAATTGCCCAAAGCGGCAGAAAACCACACTTACTCGCTGTTGTTAATACAATCTACATCCGAGAGAAATGTGATTACTGATGCTTATGCATGACTCATTTCTTTCAGACGCAGGAACCCTGGCACACTCTGGATTTGGTGTTGTGTCACTCTAAACCCTTCCACCTGGACTTTAGTACACTGACTTTCCGAGGGTCCGATGGGATGAGCTTTTGTCTCATGGTGGCTCCATTGTGCGTCTGCTCTCCGCGTAGCCCCCTGCCGAGCGCACATGGAGTAGGTTCGGTGCTAGGGCCTGACTGTACAGTCAGGATGGTTGTTACAGCAACCCAGCTAGTTTAGGGTTGGCACACTCTGTGGCCCCAGTCTTTTCAGCACCCCCAGTAGACCCAATGCTGACTGCACTTGACTGGTAGATTAGGGGTTAGTGTAGATAGGGCCCCCTTCGTGCATGCCCTGTACGATGCTATCTATAGATAGTATAACTTAGTGTTAACCCACCATTCCGTCCTTCAATAGGTAGTTCGAGGCAAAGCAAGTCCCGGATGGTCACTTTGAAAGTCAGTGTACTGGCCACCTGCTGGTAAAGCATTCACTATTTCAGTTTAAAACTTAAATTAAATTTTGTTTTTCACGTCCCGACATATTTGCTTTGCATTTAAATGTAAGGGGATCGTCGAATAACCGAATGGTTAAAGCGTTCGCTCATGACGCTCCAAACAACCCTATTTCGATTTCCCATATCTGAATGATGTGTGAAGCATCTATTTGTAGTTACTCACCGTGATATAGCTAGTATATTGCTCAACGCGGTGTAAAAAGTACACTCATGCAGTCATAATCTGTGTGACAAGCATAAATTATGTAAAGTGTTCTTTGCCTTTTTAAGTAGAACCGTTGCTTACGCATGCAACTGTTCCTTTCAAACAATCTTTTGAATAAACCATAACATGCAATGCATCCTTGTTTATCATGACGTCTACTGCAAAATTACAACTTGAGTTTCATGTTTGAGATTTTACGTGTAAGCATATAAGTTGCATTTATGCACACAGTAAGTGCCAGCGATGTAAACTATATTCTCTTTACTGTTATGAGCAGGGATGCCATCTACCTGGGGGCGGAAATGGACCCTGAAGTCCCCCAGAGGCAGGACGACTGCCGAGAAGATATTCCGTGGACAGAAGTGGATCAAGGTCTCTTCAGGAGCAGCATGTGGATGTTTTACTGTTCGGACATTTTGTGACAATGTACTCTGCGTGTCTACTACTGTAAACCCTCCAGTAGATTAGGTAGCGTTGCATACGTTGAGGGAACACGGTTCCAGAGTTTTTTTTCTCAAAAATGTTTTTTATCTCTGGTTTTACGTGTCGGGCTTCAGTTACCTTTGACCTTGTTCAAATCTCAAATTTGATCAAGATCAATTTAGACACACAATCTGCGACAACAACGTTGGTGTTTATGTTCGAGGATTTGGTACTGTTCCATGTTGGGAATGATGACATTAATAAAACATAATCCGCACAGCTGGTCCAATTGTACTTGTTTGTTTTGCTCTTTTGTTTGTGAAACTTGTGAACTCGAGAAGAATTGTTTTTGTCCATGGAAATCGGATGTACACGACTTTATCGCCTTGTAGGAGTGCTTGTTTTTAGCCATACACTGCCATGCACTGCTAAACACCGCCAACACAGAAACACATCCCGAAACAAGTCCAACGTTAAAACAATAGATCAATACACGGGGGTATTCTAATGTCTACAAACCAGAACTTACAATACAAAAGCCTATCAACATTACTAGATCACATCGCACAGACCTTTAGTTCAATGTATTTACTAAACAATCCAGTGGTGTCTGTAGATGAGACAAGACATTAAATGAAAAGCTCCCACCAACATCCAACAGTCTAGAATATTACATTGCGCAAGTAAACAACCAAGGGCATGTTTGCCAATCATATTCCTTTACCAGTTGACCATGGTTAGAGCATTTGTGATGGTCAGCGTATCCCTATTCTGGTGTTCTGATGTCGAGAGATGCTGCTCTCCATGGATTGGTTGAACTGACACAGAGTAAATGCAGTAAAGTCAGTATGCCATCAGAGAGAGATCTATATCAAAGCAGATAAACTGAACAAATTGTAAGCTTCTGAATGTATCAAAAGTGATTAACAGTTATCTGACAGACCATTTGAATAGCTACTACGAGAGCTTAGAGGCAGTTATCGATCGTGAAGCATAGTTTTCTAATACTTTGGATACTGCTATTTCATCAAATAGTTAAGGAATGTATAGCTTTTATTAACCATAACATTGAAGTTTGTTTTTTTCTAAACTGAGTTAAACATGTGACACCAAATGAATTGTTTGTTAGTTCTCTGCTCTGTATAGGCACTAAAACTACAATGGTGGCCATCTTGGCAGCCATTTTTGAATTCTGGGTAATATCAAGTTGTTCCATGTAGAAGTAAACAGGAAACAAAATCTCGTCTCAAATAGTAAGCTGTGAAACATTATAATATCACGACATGACCATACAAAATCACCTGTTTTGTGCCCGAGTCACCACTCTAGAAGATACAAGTGTCAAAAAAACATAAAAAGTATCAACATTGGCCGTAAATGGACACATTCGGTGTTAATTTTTGTGTAAATGTAACTGCCGAGAAGACAATTCAAAATGGCGGTCATTTTCATTATTTTCAAAAGCAAATATATGTCACAAAACATATACACCCTTTAGCAATACACAAAAGTCACAATGACAGTTATCAGATTGATATTAGTAAAACTATCCATGATTAACTTTGAGATGTTGTCGGCCAGCAAACCAAATGTCATGAAAATGCTCACAGACCTCCACCACATAAAATGGCCTGTGAAAACCTGAGTATTAAAGGCCTTTTCATGAGCCAAAGACATCATACTAACTGAAGATAGTGTCAAACAAAGTCAGTACTGGGGAGACTACGACATCAGATTTTTCAGCTGCCTCCTCCTGTACTACTTCAATACCCTTGGATACAGCAAAAGGGTTCACCTTTTACGGTGTCTTGTCAGGAGTCTCGATCACAAGGAAAAGAGGTCAATACTCAATCGATGCAGAAGGTCTGTATCAGTAGGGTCAATTTCAAGTGGACATTTTTGGCTTTTGGGCGGAATTTCATAGGTGTAAGCCATGGTTAGTGTAATATGGTTCATCATCCGAGCCACCCACCCACCACGGAGTATCACAGGGACAATGCTAAAAGCATGTGGGTCTCCAACTTACAGCACCAAGGATACCCGGATGATCTACTCCAAGAGAATAATTAATATTAATATTTCTACCAGATTGGCCCATGAGCCATATTAACTACGAGGTCGAAAATATCGGGGTTCATATTTTTCATACAGTGGTGTCTGTAGATGAGACAAGACATTAAATGAAAAGCTCCCACCAACATCCAACAGTCTAGAATATTACATTGCGCAAGTAAACAACCAAGGGCATGTTTGCCAATCATATTCCTTTACCAGTTGACCATGGTTAGAGCATTTGTGATGGTCAGCGTATCCCTATCCTGGTGTTCTGATGTCGAGAGATGCTGCTCTCCATGGATTGGTTGAACTGACACAGAGTAAATGCAGTAAAGTCAGTATGCCATCAGAGAGAGATCTATACCAAAGCAGATAAACTGAACAAATTGTAAGCTTCTGAATGTATCAAAAGTGATTAACAGTTATCTGACAGACCATTTGAATAGCTACTACGAGAGCTTAGAGGCAGTTATCGATCGTGAAGCATAGTTTTCTAATACTTTGGATACTGCTATTTCATCAAATAGTTAAGGAATGTATAGCTTTTATTAACCATAACATTGAAGTTTGTTTTTTTCTAAACTGAGTTAAACATGTGACACCAAATGAATTGTTTGTTAGTTCTCTGCTCTGTATAGGCACTAAAACTACAATGGTGGCCATCTTGGCAGCCATTTTTGAATTCTGGGTAATATCAAGTTGTTCCATGTAGAAGTAAACAGGAAACAAAATCTCGTCTCAAATAGTAAGCTGTGAAACATTATAATATCACGACATGACCATACAAAATCACCTGTTTTGTGCCCGAGTCACCACTCTAGAAGATACAAGTGTCAAAAAAACATAAAAAGTATCAACATTGGCCGTAAATGGACACATTCGGTGTTAATTTTTGTGTAAATGTAACTGCCGAGAAGACAATTCAAAATGGCGGTCATTTTCATTATTTTCAAAAGCAAATATATGTCACAAAACATATACACCCTTTAGCAATACACAAAAGTCACAATGACAGTTATCAGATTGATATTAGTAAAACTATCCATGATTAACTTTGAGATGTTGTCGGCCAGCAAACCAAATGTCATGAAAATGCTCACAGACCTCCACCACATAAAATGGCCTGTGAAAACCTGAGTATTAAAGGCCTTTTCATGAGCCAAAGACATCATACTAACTGAAGATAGTGTCAAACAAAGTCAGTACTGGGGAGACTACGACATCAGATTTTTCAGCTGCCTCCTCCTGTACTACTTCAATACCCTTGGATACAGCAAAAGGGTTCACCTTTTACGGTGTCTTGTCAGGAGTCTCGATCACAAGGAAAAGAGGTCAATACTCAATCGATGCAGAAGGTCTGTATCAGTAGGGTCAATTTCAAGTGGACATTTTTGGCTTTTGGGCGGAATTTCATAGGTGTAAGCCATGGTTAGTGTAATATGGTTCATCATCCGAGCCACCCACCCACCACGGAGTATCACAGGGACAATGCTAAAAGCATGTGGGTCTCCAACTTACAGCACCAAGGATACCCGGATGATCTACTCCAAGAGAATAATTAATATTAATATTTCTACCAGATTGGCCCATGAGCCATATTAACTACGAGGTCGAAAATATCGGGGTTCATATTTTTCATACAGTGGTGTCTGTAGATGAGACAAGACATTAAATGAAAAGCTCCCACCAACATCCAACAGTCTAGAATATTACATTGCGCAAGTAAACAACCAAGGGCATGTTTGCCAATCATATTCCTTTACCAGTTGACCATGGTTAGAGCATTTGTGATGGTCAGCGTATCCCTATCCTGGTGTTCTGATGTCGAGAGATGCTGCTCTCCATGGATTGGTTGAACTGACACAGAGTAAATGCAGTAAAGTCAGTATGCCATCAGAGAGAGATCTATACCAAAGCAGATAAACTGAACAAATTGTAAGCTTCTGAATGTATCAAAAGTGATTAACAGTTATCTGACAGACCATTTGAATAGCTACTACGAGAGCTTAGAGGCAGTTATCGATCGTGAAGCATAGTTTTCTAATACTTTGGATACTGCTATTTCATCAAATAGTTAAGGAATGTATAGCTTTTATTAACCATAACATTGAAGTTTGTTTTTTTCTAAACTGAGTTAAACATGTGACACCAAATGAATTGTTTGTTAGTTCTCTGCTCTGTATAGGCACTAAAACTACAATGGTGGCCATCTTGGCAGCCATTTTTGAATTCTGGGTAATATCAAGTTGTTCCATGTAGAAGTAAACAGGAAACAAAATCTCGTCTCAAATAGTAAGCTGTGAAACATTATAATATCACGACATGACCATACAAAATCACCTGTTTTGTGCCCGAGTCACCACTCTAGAAGATACAAGTGTCAAAAAAACATAAAAAGTATCAACATTGGCCGTAAATGGACACATTCGGTGTTAATTTTTGTGTAAATGTAACTGCCGAGAAGACAATTCAAAATGGCGGTCATTTTCATTATTTTCAAAAGCAAATATATGTCACAAAACATATACACCCTTTAGCAATACACAAAAGTCACAATGACAGTTATCAGATTGATATTAGTAAAACTATCCATGATTAACTTTGAGATGTTGTCGGCCAGCAAACCAAATGTCATGAAAATGCTCACAGACCTCCACCACATAAAATGGCCTGTGAAAACCTGAGTATTAAAGGCCTTTTCATGAGCCAAAGACATCATACTAACTGAAGATAGTGTCAAACAAAGTCAGTACTGGGGAGACTACGACATCAGATTTTTCAGCTGCCTCCTCCTGTACTACTTCAATACCCTTGGATACAGCAAAAGGGTTCACCTTTTACGGTGTCTTGTCAGGAGTCTCGATCACAAGGAAAAGAGGTCAATACTCAATCGATGCAGAAGGTCTGTATCAGTAGGGTCAATTTCAAGTGGACATTTTTGGCTTTTGGGCGGAATTTCATAGGTGTAAGCCATGGTTAGTGTAATATGGTTCATCATCCGAGCCACCCACCCACCACGGAGTATCACAGGGACAATGCTAAAAGCATGTGGGTCTCCAACTTACAGCACCAAGGATACCCGGATGATCTACTCCAAGAGAATAATTAATATTAATATTTCTACCAGATTGGCCCATGAGCCATATTAACTACGAGGTCGAAAATATCGGGGTTCATATTTTTCATACGACGACCTAGGGGAAAATATTACTTTCGCATGGTGAGGTGATGTCGAGAGCAATGCAAGGACGCCACGTCTCCTCTATAACGTTGCGTTCTAAATGAGGCCATTGTGGAAAACCAGCCCATATTTGAAAGTTGAGTTTGATAATAGATAGGCACACGCGTGCCTAAATATCTGTATATCCTTAGCTTCCGTTCGGGAAAAACCAACATTCCAAATTGTGTCGTAAACATAGTTTCACATTAATTAGCAACAGTCTTATCAATAATAAACGTATTGCATCGTGCTTACGTCAACTTTCAGGGTGTACTGCACTCTGTAGACAGGTGTATGTTGGCACCCCAGAAAGGGTAATCCCGTGATTGGGTAATAGTGGATACATCATGGTTTGGAAATAGGTAAAAAGGTGAATCGGAGCTACAGATTTTCAAACCAGCTGGAATGATAGAGGAGGGTTCCTGATGGAGTGCTAGAGGGTCCAAACACAGATTCGTGAAAGTCAACTTTAGCACCCCAGAAAGGGTAATCCCGTGAAAGGGTAAAAGTGGATACATCATGGTTTGGAAATAGGTAAAAAGGTGAATCGGAGCTACAGATTTCAAAACCAGCTGCAATGATAGAGGAGGGTTCCTGATGGAGTGCTAGAGGGTCAAAACACAGTCTCATAAAAGTCAACTTTGGCACCCCAGGAAGGGTAATCCCGTGAAAGTGTAATAGTGGATACATCATGGTTTGGAAATAGGTAAAAAGGTGAATCTGGGCTACAGCTCTTAAAACCAGCTGAAATGATAGAGGAGGTTACCTGATGGAATGGTAGAGGGTCCAAACACAGTTTCGTGAAAGTCAACTTTGGCACTCCAGAAAGGGTAATCCCGTGAAAGTGTAATAGTGGATACATCATGGTTTGGAAATAGGTAAAAAGGTGAATCGGAGCTACAGATTTTCAAACCAGCTGAAATGATAGAGGGGGGTCCCTGATGGAGTGCTAGAGGGTCCAAACACAGTTTCGTGAAAGTCAACTTTGGCAGCCCAGGAAGGGTAATCAATTGAAATGGCAATAGGGGATACATCATGGTTTGGAAATAAGTAAAAAGGTGAACCGAAGCTATAGGTTTTCGAACCAACTGAAATGATAGAGGAGGGTTCCTGATGGAATGCTAGAGGGTCCAAACACAGTTTCGTGAAAGTCAACTTTGGCACCCCAGGAAGGGTAATTCTGTGAAAGGGTAATAGGGGATACATCATGGTTTGGAAATAGGTAAAAAGGTGAATCGGAGCTACAGATTTTCAAACCAGCTGAAATGATAGAGGAGGGTTCCTGATTGAGTGCTAGAGGGTGAAGACAGTTTCATGAAAGTCAACTTTGGCACCCCAGGAAGGGAAATGCCGTGAAAGGGTAATAGTGGATACATCATTGTTTAGAAATTGGTAAAAAGGTAAATCGGAGCTACAGATTTTCAAACCAGCTGAAGTAATGGAGGAGGGTTCCTGATGGAGTGCTAGAGGGTCCAAACACAGTTTCGTGAAAGTCAACTTTGGCACCCCAGGAAGGGTAATCAATTGAAAGGGTAATAGGGGATACATCATGGTTTGAAAATAGGTACAAATGTGAATCGGAGCTATAGGTTTCAAAACCAGCTGGAATGATAGAGGAGGGTTCCTGATGGAGTGCTAAAGGGTCAAAACACAGTTTGATGAAAGTCAATTTTGGCACCCCAAGAAGGGTAATCTCGTGAAAGGGTAAAAGGGGATACATCATGGTTTGGAAATAGGCAAAAAAGTGAATCTGATCTACAGCTCTTAAAACCAGCTGAAATGATAGAGGAGGGTACCTGATGGAATGGTAGAGGGTCCAAACACAGTTTCGTGAAAGTCAACTTTGGCACCCCAGGAAGGGTAATCCCGTGAAAGTGTAATAGTGGATACATCATGGTTTGGAAATAGGTAAAAAGGTGAATCGGAGCTACAGATTTTCAAACCAGCTGAAATGATAGAGGAGGGTTCCTGATGGAGTGCTAGAGGGTCCAAACACAGTTTCGTGAAAGTCAACTTTGGCACCCCAGGAAGGGTAATCAATTGAAATAGCAATAGGGGATACATCATGGTTTGGAAATAGGTAAAAAGGTTAATCGGAGCTATAGGTTTCAAAACCAGCTGAAATGATAGAGGAGGGTTCCTGATGGAATGCTAGAGGGTCCAAACCCAGTTTCGTGAAAGTCAACTTTGGCACCCCAGGAAGGGTAATTCTGTAAAAGGGTATTAGGGGATACATCATGGTTTGGAAATAGGTAAAAAGGTGAATCGGAGCTACAGATTTTCAAACCAGCTGAAATGATAGAGGAGGGTTCCTGATTGAGTGCTAGAGGGTGAAGACAGTTTCATTAAAGTCCACTTTGGCACCCCAGGAAGGGAAATGCCGTGAAAGGGTAATAGTGGATACATCGTGGTTTAGAAATTGCTAAAAAGGTAAATCGGAGCTACAGATTTTCAAACCAGCTGAAGTAATGGAGGAGGGTTCCTGATGGAGTGCTAGAGGGTCCAAACACAGTTTCGGGAAAGTCAACTTTGGCACCCCAGGAAGGGTAATCAATTGAAAGGGTAATAGGGGATACATCATGGTTTGAAAATAGGTACAAAGGTGAATCGGAGCTATGGGTTTCAAAACCAGCTGGAATGATAGAGGAGGGTTCCTGATGGAGTGCTAAAGGGTCAAAACACAGTTTCATGAAAGTCAATTTTGGCACCCCAAGAAGGGTAATCTCGTGAAAGGGTAAAAGGGGATACATCATGGTTTAGAAATAGGCAAAAAAGTGAATCTGGGCTACAGCTCTTAAAACCAGCTGAAGTGATAGAGGAGGGTACCTGATGGAATGGTAGAGGGTCCAAACACAGTTTCGTGAAAGTCAACTTTGGCACCCCAGGAAGGATAATCCCGTGAAAGTGTAATAGTGGATACATCATGGTTTGGAAATAGGTAAAAAGGTGAATCGGAGCTACAGATTTTCAAACCAGCTGAAATGATAGAGGAGGGTTCCTGATGGAGTGCTAGAGGGTCCAAACACAGTTTCGTGAAAGTCAACTTTGGCACCCCAGGAAGGGTAATCAATTGAAATGGCAATAGGGGATACATCACGGTTTGGAAATAGGTAAAAAGGTTAATCGGAGCTATGGGTTTCAAAACCAGCTGAAATGATAGAAGAGGGTTCCTGATGGAGTGCTAGAGGGTCAAAACACAGTTTCATGAAAGTCAACTTTGGCAGCCCAGGATGGGTAATCACGTGAAAGGGTAATAGTGGATACATCATTGTTTGGAAATTAGTAAAAAGGTGAATCGGAGCTACAGATTTTCAAACCAGCTGAAATGAGAGAGGAGGGTTCCTGATGGACTGCTACAGGGTGAAAACACAGTTTCATGAAAGTCAACTTTGCCACCCCAGGAAGGGTAATGCCGTGAAAGGGTAGTAGTGGATACATCATGGTTTGGAAATTAGTAAAAAGGTAAATCGGAGCTACAGATTTTCAAACCAGATGAAATGAGAGAGGAGGGTTCCTGATGGAGTGCTACAGGGTGAAAACACAGTTTCATGAAAGTCAACTTTGACACCCCACGAAGGGTAATTCCGTGAATTTGTAATGGTGGATACATCATGGTTTGGAAATAGGCATAAAGGTTAATCGGAGCTATTGGTTTTAAAACCAGCTCAAATGATAGAGAACGTTTTTCTGATGGAGTGGTAGAGGGTCCAAACACAGTTTCATGAAAGTCAACTTTGCCACCCCAGGATTGGTAGTACCGTGAAAGGGTAACAGTGGATACATCATGGTTAGCAAATACGGATAAAGGTGATTCGGAGCTAGAGGTTTTAAAACCAGCTCAAATGATAGAGGATTGTTCCTGATGGAGTGCCAGAGGGTGAAAACAGTTTCATGAAAGTCAACTTTGGCACCCCAAGAAGGGTAATGCCGTGAAAGGGTAATAGTGGACTCATCATGGTTTTCTAAAAACGAAAAAAGGTGAATTGGAGCTACAGATTTTCAAACCACCTGAAGTAATAGAGGAGGGTTCCTGATGGAGTGCTAAAAGGTCAAAACACAGTTTCATGAAAGTCATCTTTGGTACTCCAGGAAGGGTAATTCTGTGAATGGGTAATAGTAGATACATCATGGTTTGGAAATAGGCATAAAGGTGAATCGGAGCTATAGATTTTAAAACCAGCTCAAATGATAGAGGAGGGTTCCTGATGGAGTGCTAGAGGGTGAAAACAGTTTCATGAAAGTCAACTTTGCCACCCCAGGAAGGGTCATCCCGTGAAAGGGTAATAGTGGATACATCTTGGTTTGGAAATTAGTAAAAAGGTAAATCGGAGCTACAGATTTTGAAACCAGCTGAAATGACAGAGGAGGGCTCCTGATGGACTGCTAGATTGTGAAAACACAGTTTCATGAAAGTCAACTTTGACACCCCAGGAAGGGTAATTCAGTGAAAGGGTACTGGTGGATACATCATGGTTTGGAAATAAGCATGAAGGTTAATCGAAGCTATAGGTTTTAAAACAAGCTGAAATGATAGAGGACGTTTTTCTGGTGGAGTGCTAGAGTGTCCAAACACAGTTTCGCGAAAGTCAACTTTGGCACCCCAGGAAGGGTAATCCCGTGAAAGAGTATTAGTGGATACATCATGGTTTGGAAATAGGTAAAAAGGTGAATCGGATCTACAGATTTTCAAACCAGCTGAAATGATAGAGGAGGGTTCCTGATGGAGTGCTAGAGGGTGAAAACAGTTTTACGAAAGTCAACTTTGGCACCCCAGGAAGGGTAATCTTGTGAAAGGATAATGGGGCATACATCATGGTTTGGAAATAGGTAAAAAAGTGAATCGGAGCTACGGCTCTGAAAACCAGCTGAAATGATAGAGGAGGGTCCCTGATGGAGTGCTAGAGGGTCCAAACACAGTTTCATGAGAGTCAGCTTTGGCACCCCAGGAAGGGTAATCCTTGAAAGGGTAATAGTGGATACATCATGGTTTGGAATTAGGTAAAAAGGTGAATCGGAGGAACAGATTTTCAAACCAGCTGAAATAATAGAGGAGGGTTCCTGATGGAGTGCTAGAGGGTGAAAACAGTTTCATGAAAGTCAACTTTGCCACCCCAGGAAGGGTAATGCCGTGAAAGAGTAATAGTGGATGCATCATGGTTTGGAAATTAGTAGAAAGGTAAATGGGAGCTACAGATTTTCAAACCAGCTGAAATGAGAGAGGAGGGTTCCTGATGGACTGCTACAGGGTGAAAAAACAGATTCATGAAAGTCAACTGTGCCACCCCAGGAAGGGTAATGCCGTGAAAGGGTAGTAGTGGATACATCATGGTTTGGAAATTAGGAAAAAGGTAATTCGGAGCTACAGATTTTCAAACCAGCTGAAATGAGAGAGGAGGGCTCCTGATGGACTGCTAGAGGGTGAAAACACAGTTTCATGAAAGTCAACTTTGGCACCCCACGAAGGGTAATTCCGTGAAAGGGTAATGGTGGATACATCATGGTTTGGAAATAAGCATAAAGGTTGATCGGAGCTATAGGTTTTAAAACCAGCTGAAATGATAGAGGACGTTTTTCTGGTGGAGTTCTAGAGAGTCCAAACACAGTTTCGCGAAAGTCAACTTTGGCACCCCAGGAAGGGTAATCCCGTGAAAGAGTATTAGTGGATACATCATGGTTTGGAAATAGGTAAAAAGGTGAATCGGATCTACAGATTTTCAAACCAGCTGAAATGATAGAGGAGGGTTCCTGATGGAGTGCTAGAGGGTGAAAACAGTTTCATGAAAGTCAACTTTGCCACCCCAGGAAGGGTAATCCCGTGAAAGGATAATGGGGCATACATCATGGTTTGGAAATAGGTAAAAAAGTGAATCGGAGCTAGGGCTCTTAAAACCAGCTGAAATGATAGAGGAGGGTCCCTGATGGAGTGCTAGAGGGTCCAAACACAGTTTCATGAAAGTCAACTTTGGCACCAAAGGATTGGTAATACCGTGAAAGGGTAATAGTGGATACATCATGGTTAGCAAATACGGATAAAGGTGAATCGGAGCTAGAGGTTTTAAAACCAGCTGAAATGATAGAGGTGGGTTCCTGATGGAGTGCTAGAGGGTCAAAACACAGTTTCATGAAAGTCAACGTTGGCACCCCAGGATTGGTAATACCGTGAAAGGGTAATAGTGGATGCATGATGGTTTGGAAGTAGGTAAAAAAGTGAATCGGAGCTACGGCTCTAAAAACCAGCTGAAATGATAGAGGATGGTTCCTGATGGAGTGCTAGAGGGTCAAAACACAGTTTCATGAAAGTCAACTTTGGCACCCCAGGAAGGGTAATTCTGTGAAAGGGTGATAGTGGATACATCCAGTTTGCAAATAGGCATAAAGGTGAATCGGAGCTATAGGTTTCAAAACCAGCTCAAATGATAGAGGAGGGTTCCTGATGGAGTGCTAGAGGGTGAAAACAGTTTCATGAAAGTCAACTTTGGCACCCCAGGAAGGGTCATCCCGTGAAAGGGTAATAGTGGATACATCATGGTTTGGAAATTAGTAAAAAGGTAAATCGGAGCTACAGATTTTGAAACCAGCTGAAATGAGAGAGGTGGGCTCCTGATGGACTGCTAGATTGTGAAAACACAGTTTCATGAAAGTCAACTTTGACACCCCAGGAAGGGTAATTCAGTGAAAGGGTACTGGTGGATACATCATGGTTTGGAAATAAGCAAGAAGGTTAATCGAAGCTATAGGTTTTAAAACCAGATGAAGTGATAGAGGACGTTTTTCTGGTGGAGTGCTAGAGGGTCCAAACACAGTTTCGCGAAAGTCAACTTTGGCACCCCAGGAAGGGTAATCCCGTGAAAGAGTATTAGTGGATACATCATGGTTTGGAAATAGGTAAAAAGGTGAATCGGATCTACAGATTTTCAAACCAGCTGAAATGATAGAGGAGGGTTCCTGATGGAGTGCTAGAGGGTGAAAACAGTTTCATGAAAGTCAACTTTGGCACCCCAGGAAGGGTAATCCCGTGAAAAGATAATGGGGCATACATCATGGTTTGGAAATAGGTAAAAAAGTAAATCGGAGCTAGGGCTCTTAAAACCAGCTGAAATGATAGAGGAGGGTCCCTGATGGAGTGCTAGAGGGTCCAAACACAGTTTCATGAAAGTAAACTTTGGCACCCCTGGATTGGTAATACCGTGAAAGGGTAATAGTGGATACATCATGGTTAGCAAATACGGATAAAGGTGAATCGGAGCTAGAGGTTTCAAAACCAGCTGAAATGATAGATGTGGGTTCCTGATGGAGTGCTAGAGCGTCAAAACACAGTTTCATGAAAGTCAACGTTGGCACCCCAGGATTGGTAATACCGTGAAAGGGTAATAGTGGATGCATGATGGTTTGGAAATAGGTAAAAAAGGGAATCGGAGCTACGGCTCTAAAAACCAGCTGAAATGATAGAGGATGGTTCCTGATGGAGTGCTAGAGGGTCAAAACACAGTTTCATGAAAGTCAACTTTGGCACCCCAGGAAGGGTAATTCTGTGAAAGGGTGATAGTGGATACATCCAGTTTGCAAATAGGCATAAAGGTGAATCGGAGCTATAGGTTTCAAAACCAGCTCAAATGATAGAGGAGGGTTCCTGATGGAGTGCTAGAGGGTGAAAACAGTTTCATGAAAGTCAACTTTGCCACCCCAGGAAGGGTCATCCCGTGAAAGGGTAATAGTGGATACATCATGGTTTGGAAATTAGTAAAAAGGTAAATCGGAGCTACAGATTTTGAAACCAGCTGAAATGAGAGAGGTGGGCTCCTGATGGACTGCTAGATTGTGAAAACACAGTTTCATGAAAGTCAACTTTGACACCCCAGGAAGGGTAATTCAGTGAAAGGGTACTGGTGGATACATCATGGTTTGGAAATAAGCATGAAGGTTAATCGAAGCTATAGGTTTTAAAACCAGCTGAAATGATAGAGGACGTTTTTCTGGTGGAGTGCTAGAGGGTCCAAACACAGTTTCGCGAAAGTCAACTTTGGCACCCCAGGAAGGGTAATCCCGTGAAAGAGTATTAGTGGATACATCATGGTTTGGAAATAGGCAAAAAAGGTGAATCGGATCTACAGATTTTCAAACCAGCTGAAATGATAGAGGAGGGTTCCTGATGGAGTGCTAGAGGGTGAAAACAGTTTTATGAAAGTCAACTTTGGCACCCCAGGAAGGGTAATCTTGTGAAAGGATAATGGGGCATACATCATGGTTTGGAAATAGGTAAAAAAGTGAATCGGAGCTACGGCTCTGAAAACCAGCTGAAATGATAGAGGAGGGTCCCTGAAGGAGTGCTAGAGGGTCCAAACACAGTTTCATGAAAGTCAGCTTTGGCACCCCAGGAAGGGTTATTCTGTGAAAGGGTAATAGTGGATACATCATGGTTTCTAATTAGGTAAAAAGGTGAATCGGAGGAACAGATTTTCAAACCAGCTGAAATAATAGAGTAGGGTTCCTGATGGAGTGCTAGAGGGTGAAAACAGTTTCATGAAAATCAATTTTGCCACCCCAGGAAGGGTAATGCCGTGAAAGAGTAATAGTGGATGCATCATGGTTTGGAAATTAGTAGAAAGGTAATTGGGAGCTACAGATTTTCAAACCAGCTGAAATGAGAGAGGAGGGCTAATGATGGACTGCTAGAGGGTGAAAACACAGTTTCATGAAAGTCAACTTTGGCACCCCAGGAAGGGTAATTCCGTGAAAGGGTAATGGTGGATACATCATGGTTTGGAAATAAGCATAATGGTTAATCGGAGCTATAGGTTTTAAAACCAGCTGAAATGATAGAGGACGTTTTTCTGGTGGAGTTCTAGAGAGTCCAAACACAGTTTCGCGAAAGTCAACTTTGGCACCCCAGGAAGGGTAATCCCGTGAAAGAGTATTAGTGGATACATCATGGTTTGGAAATAGGTAAAAAGGTGAATCGGAGCTAGGGCTCTTAAAACCAGCTGAAATGATAGAGGAGGGTCCCTGATGGAGTGCTAGAGGGTCCAAACACAGTTTCATGAAAGTCAACTTTGGCACCCCAGGATTGGTAATACCGTGAAAGGGTAATAGTGGATACATCATGGTTAGCAAATACGGATAAAGGTGAATCGGAGCTAGAGGTTTTAAAACCAGCTGAAATGATAGAGGTGGGTTCCTGATGGAGTGCTAGAGGGTCAAAACACAGTTTCATGAAAGTCAACTTTGGCACCCCAGGATTGGTAATACCGTGAAAGGGTATTAGTGGATGCATGATGGTTTGGAAGTAGGTAAAAAAGTGAATCGGAGCTACGGCTCTAAAAACCAGCTGAAGTGATAGAGGATGGTTCCTGATGGAGTGCTAGAGGGTGAAAACACAGTTTCATGAAAGTCAACTTTGGCACCCAAGGAAGGGTAATTCTGTGAAAGGGTGATAGTGGATACATCCAGTTTGCAAATAGGCATAAAGGTGAGTCGGAGCTATAGGTTTCAAAACCAGCTCAAATGATAGAGGAGGGTTCCTGATGGAGTACTAGAGGGTGAAAACACAGCTTCATGAAAGTCAACTTTCGCACCCCAGGAAGGGTAATAAATTTAAAGGGTAATAGGTTATAGATCATGGTTTGGAAATAGGTAAAAAGGTGAATCGAAGATACAGATTTTCAAACCAGCTGAAATGATTGAGGAGGGTTCCTGATGGAGTGCTAGAGGGTTCAAACACAGTTTCGTGAAAGTCAACTTTGGCACCCCACGAAGGGTAATCCCGTGAAAAAATAATGGGGGATACATCATGGTTTGGAAATAGGTAAAAAAGTCAATCGGAGCTACATGTGTTGAAACAAGCTGAAATGATAGAGGAGGGTTGCTGATGGAGTGCTAGAGGGTGAAAACACTGTTTCATGAAAGTCAACTTTGCCACAGCAGGAAGGGCAATTCCGATAAAGGGTAATAGTGGATACATCATGGTTAGCAAAAACGGATAAAGGTGATTGGGAGCTAGAGGTTTTAAAACCAGCTCATATGATAGAGGATTGTTCCTGATGGAGTGCTAGAGGGTGAAAACAGTTTCATGAAAGTCAACTTTGGCTCCCCAGGAAGGGTAATGCCGTGAAAGGGTAATAGTGGACTCATCATGGTTTTCTAAATAGGAAAAAAGGTGAATTGGAGCTACAGATTTTCAAACCACCTGAAATAATAGAGGAGGGTTCCTGATGGAGTGCTAAAAGTTCAAAACACAGTTTCATGAAAGTCGTCTTTGGTACCCCAGGAAGGGTATTTCTGTGAAAGGGTAATAGTAGATACATCATGGTTTTGAAATAGGCATAAAGGTGAATCGTAGCTATAGATTTTAAAACCAGCTGAAATGATAGAGGAGGGTTCCTGATGGAGTGCTAGAGGGTGAAAACAGTTTCATGAAAGTCAACTTTGCCACCCCAGGAAGGGTCATGCCGTGAAAGGGTAATAGTGGATACATCATGGTTTGGAAAATAGTAAAAAGGTAAATCGGAGCTACAGATTTTCAAACCAGCTGAAATGAGAGAGGAGGGCTCCTGATGGACTGCTGGATTGTGAAAACACAGTTTCATGAAAGTCAACTTTGACACCCCAGGAAGGGTAATTCAGTGAAAGGGTAATGCTGGATACATCATGGTTTGGAAATAAGCATGGAGGTTAATCGGAGCTATAGGTTTTAAAACCAGCTGAAATGATAGAGGACGTTTTTCTGGTGGAGTGCTAGAGGGTCCAAACACAGTTTCGTGAAAGTCAACTTTGGCACCCCAGGAAGGGTAATCCCGTGAAAGAGTATTAGTGGATACATCATGGTTTGGTAATAGGTAAAAAGGTGAATCGGATCTACAGATTTTCAAACCAGCTGAAATGATAGAGGAGGGTTCCTGATGGAGTGCTAGAGGGTGAAAACAGTTTCATGAAAGTCAACTTTGGCACCCCAGGAAGGGTAATCTTGTGAAAGGATAATGGGGCATACATCATGGTTTGGAAATAGGTAAAAAAGTGAATCGGAGCTACGGCTCTTAAAACCACCTGAAATGATAGAGGAGGGTCCCTGATGGAGTGCTAGAGGGTCCAAACACAGTTTCGTGAAAGTCAACATTGGCACCCCAGGATTGGTAATACCGTGGAAGGGTTATAGTGGATACATCATGGTTAGCAAATACGCATAAAGGTGAATCGGAGCTAGAGGTTTTAAAACCAGCTCAAATGATAGAGGATTGTTCCTGATGGAGTGCTAGAGGGTGAAAACAGTTTCATGAAAGTCAACTTTGGCACCCCAGGAAGGGTAATGCCGTGAAAGGGTAATAGTGGATAGATCATGGTTTTCTAAATAGGAAAAAAGGTGAATTGGAGCTGCAGATTTTCAAACCAGCTGAAATGATAGAGGAGTGTTCCTGATGGAGTGCTAGATTATCCAAAGACAGTTTCATGAAAGTCAACTTTGGCACCCAAGGAAGGGTAATTCTGTGAAAGGGTAATAGTGGATACATCATGGTTTGGAAATAGGCATAAAGGTGAATCGGAGCTATAGGTTTTAAAACCAGCTCAAATGATAGAGGAGTGTTCCTGATGGTGTGCTAGAGGATGCAAACACAGTTTGATGAAAGTCAACTTTGGCACCCCAGGAAGGGTAATTCTGTGAAAGGGTAATAGTGGATACATCATGGTTTGGAAATAGGTGAAAAGGTAAATGGGAGCTACAGATTTTCAAACCAGCTGAAATGAGAGTGGAGGGCTCCTGATGGACTGCTACAGGGTGAAAACACAGTTTCATAAAAGTCAGCTTTGACACCCCAGGAAGGGTAATTCCGTGAAAGGGTAACGGTGGATACATCATGGTTTGGAAATAAGCATAAAGGTTTATCGGAGCTATAGGTTTTAAAACCAGCTGAAATGATAGAGGACGTTTTTCTGTTGGAGTTCTAGAGGGTCCAAACACAGTTTCGCGAAAGTCAACTTTGGCACCCCAGGAAGGGTAATCCCGTGAAAGAGTATTAGTGGATACATCATGGTTTGGAAATAGGTAAAAAGGTGAATCGGATCTAAAGATTTTAAAACCAGCTGAAATGATAGAGGAGGGTTCCTGATGGAGTGTTAGAGGGTGAAAACAGTTTCATGAAAGTCAACTTTGGCACCCCAGGAAGGGTAATCCCGTGAAAGGATAATGGGGCATACATCATGGTTTGGAAATAGGTAAAAAAGTGAATCGGAGCTACGGCTCTTAAAATAAGCTGAAGTGATAGAGGAGGGTCCCTGATGGAGTGCTAGAGGGTCCAAACACAGTTTCATGAAAGTCATCATTGGCACCCGAGGATTGGTAATACCGTGAAAGGGTAATAGTGGATACATCATGGTTAGCAAATACGGATAAAGGTGAATCGGAGCTAGAGGTTTTAAAACCAGCTCAAATGATAGAGGAGTGTTCCTGATGGAGTGCTAGAGGGTCAAAACACAGTTTCATGAAAGTCAACTTTGGCACCCCAGGAAGGGTAGTTCTGTGAAAGGGTCATAGTGGATACATCATCGTTTGGAAATTTTGGAAATAGGTAAAAAGGTGAATCGGAGCTACAGATTTTCAAACCAGCTGAAATGATAGAGGAGGGTTCCTGATGGAGTGCTAGAGGGTCCAAACACAGTTTCATGAAAGTCAACTTTGGCACCCCAGGAAGGGTAATGCCGTGAAAGGGTAATAGTGGATAGATCATGGTTTTCTAAATATAAAAAAAGGTGAATTGGAGCTAGAGATTTTCAAACCAGCTGAAATGATAGAGGAGTGTTCCTGATGGAGTGCTAGATTATCCAAACACAGTTTCATGAAAGTCAACTTTGGCACCCAAGGAAGGGTAATTCTGTGAAAGGGTAATAGTGGATACATCATGGTTTGGAAATAGGTAAAAAGGTGATTCGGAGTTACAGATTTTCAAACCAGCTGAAATAATAGAGGAGGGTTCCTGATGGAGTGCTAAAAGGTCAAAACACAGTTTCATGAAAGTCATCTTTGGTACCCCAGGAAGGGTAATTCTGTGAAAGGGTAGTAGTGGATACATCATGGTTTGGAAATAGGCATAAAGGTGAATCGGAGCTATAGGTTTTAAAACCAGCTCAAATGATAGAGGAGTGTTCCTGATGGTGTGCTAGAGGATGCAAACACAGTTTGATGAAAGTCAACTTTGGCACCCCAGGAAGGGTAATTCTGTGAAAGGGTAATAGTGGATACATCATGGTTTGGAAATAGGTGAAAAGGTAAATGGGAGCTACAGATTTTCAAACCAGCTGAAATGAGAGTGGAGGGCTCCTGATGGACTGCTACAGGGTGAAAACACAGTTTCATAAAAGTCAGCTTTGACACCCCAGGAAGGGTAATTCCGTGAAAGGGTAACGGTGGATACATCATGGTTTGGAAATAAGCATAAAGGTTTATCGGAGCTATAGGTTTTAAAACCAGCTGAAATGATAGAGGACGTTTTTCTGTTGGAGTTCTAGAGGGTCCAAACACAGTTTCGCGAAAGTCAACTTTGGCACCCCAGGAAGGGTAATCCCGTGAAAGAGTATTAGTGGATACATCATGGTTTGGAAATAGGTAAAAAGGTGAATCGGATCTAAAGATTTTAAAACCAGCTGAAATGATAGAGGAGGGTTCCTGATGGAGTGTTAGAGGGTGAAAACAGTTTCATGAAAGTCAACTTTGGCACCCCAGGAAGGGTAATCCCGTGAAAGGATAATGGGGCATACATCATGGTTTGGAAATAGGTAAAAAAGTGAATCGGAGCTACGGCTCTTAAAATAAGCTGAAGTGATAGAGGAGGGTCCCTGATGGAGTGCTAGAGGGTCCAAACACAGTTTCATGAAAGTCATCATTGGCACCCGAGGATTGGTAATACCGTGAAAGGGTAATAGTGGATACATCATGGTTAGCAAATACGGATAAAGGTGAATCGGAGCTAGAGGTTTTAAAACCAGCTCAAATGATAGAGGAGTGTTCCTGATGGAGTGCTAGAGGGTCAAAACACAGTTTCATGAAAGTCAACTTTGGCACCCCAGGAAGGGTAGTTCTGTGAAAGGGTCATAGTGGATACATCATCGTTTGGAAATTTTGGAAATAGGTAAAAAGGTGAATCGGAGCTACAGATTTTCAAACCAGCTGAAATGATAGAGGAGGGTTCCTGATGGAGTGCTAGAGGGTCCAAACACAGTTTCATGAAAGTCAACTTTGTCACCCCAGGAAGGGTAATGCCGTGAAAGGGTAATAGTGGATAGATCATGGTTTTCTAAATATAAAAAAAGGTGAATTGGAGCTAGAGATTTTCAAACCAGCTGAAATGATAGAGGAGTGTTCCTGATGGAGTGCTAGATTATCCAAACACAGTTTCATGAAAGTCAACTTTGGCACCCAAGGAAGGGTAATTCTGTGAAAGGGTAATAGTGGATACATCATGGTTTGGAAATAGGTAAAAAGGTGATTCGGAGTTACAGATTTTCAAACCAGCTGAAATAATAGAGGAGGGTTCCTGATGGAGTGCTAAAAGGTCAAAACACAGTTTCATGAAAGTCATCTTAGGTACCCCAGGAAGGGTAATTCTGTGAAAGGGTAGTAGTGGATACATCATGGTTTGGAAATAGGCATAAAGGTGAATCGGAGCTATAGGTTTTAAAACCAGCTCAAATGATAGAGGAGTGTTCCTGATGGTGTGCTAGAGGATGCAAACACAGTTTGATGAAAGTCAACTTTGGCACCCCAGGAAGGGTAATTCTGTGAAAGGGTAATAGTTTATACATCATGGTTTGGAAATAGGTGAAAAGGTAAATGGGAGCTACAGATTTTCAAACCAGCTGAAATGAGAGTGGAGGGCTCCTGATGGACTGCTACAGGGTGAAAACACAGTTTCATAAAAGTCAGCTTTGACACCCCAGGAAGGGTAATTCCGTGAAAGGGTAATGGTGGATACATCATGGTTTGGAAATAAGCATAAAGGTTTATCGGAGCTATAGGTTATAAAACCAGCTCATATGATAGAGGATTGTTCCTGATGGAGTGCTAGAGGGTGAAAACAGTTTCATGAAAGTCAACTTTGGCTCCCCAGGAAGGGTAATGCCGTGAAAGGGTAATAGTGGACTCATCATGGTTTTCTAAATAGGAAAAAAGGTGAATTGGAGCTACAGATTTTCAAACCACCTGAAATAATAGAGGAGGGTTCCTGATGGAGTGCTAAAAGTTCAAAACACAGTTTCATGAAAGTCGTCTTTGGTACCCCAGGAAGGGTATTTCTGTGAAAGGGTAATAGTAGATACATCATGGTTTTGAAATAGGCATAAAGGTGAATCGTAGCTATAGATTTTAAAACCAGCTGAAATGATAGAGGAGGGTTCCTGATGGAGTGCTAGAGGGTGAAAACAGTTTCATGAAAGTCAACTTTGCCACCCCAGGAAGGGTCATGCCGTGAAAGGGTAATAGTGGATACATCATGGTTTGGAAAATAGTAAAAAGGTAAATCGGAGCTACAGATTTTCAAACCAGCTGAAATGAGAGAGGAGGGCTCCTGATGGACTGCTGGATTGTGAAAACACAGTTTCATGAAAGTCAACTTTGACACCCCAGGAAGGGTAATTCAGTGAAAGGGTAATGCTGGATACATCATGGTTTGGAAATAAGCATGGAGGTTAATCGGAGCTATAGGTTTTAAAACCAGCTGAAATGATAGAGGACGTTTTTCTGGTGGAGTGCTAGAGGGTCCAAACACAGTTTCGCGAAAGTCAACTTTGGCACCCCAGGAAGGGTAATCCCGTGAAAGAGTATTAGTGGATACATCATGGTTTGGTAATAGGTAAAAAGGTGAATCGGATCTACAGATTTTCAAACCAGCTGAAATGATAGAGGAGGGTTCCTGATGGAGTGCTAGAGGGTGAAAACAGTTTCATGAAAGTCAACTTTGGCACCCCAGGAAGGGTAATCTTGTGAAAGGATAATGGGGCATACATCATGGTTTGGAAATAGGTAAAAAAGTGAATCGGAGCTACGGCTCTTAAAACCAGCTGAAATGATAGAGGAGGGTCCCTGATGGAGTGCTAGAGGGTCCAAACACAGTTTCGTGAAAGTCAACTTTGGCACCCCAGGATTGGTAATACCGTGAAAGAGTTATAGTGGATACATCATGGTTAGCAAATACGCATAAAGGTGAATCGGAGCTAGAGGTTTTAAAACCAGCTCAAATGATAGAGGATTGTTCCTGATGGAGTGCTAGAGGGTGAAAACAGTTTCATGAAAGTCAACTTTGGCACCCCAGGAAGGGTAATGCCGTGAAAGGGTAATAGTGGATAGATCATGGTTTTCTAAATAGGAAAAAAGGTGAATTGGAGCTACAGATTTTCAAACCAGCTGAAATGATAGAGGAGTGTTCCTGATGGAGTGCTAGATTATCCAAAGACAGTTTCATGAAAGTCAACTTTGGCACCCAAGGAAGGGTAATTCTGTGAAAGGGTAATAGTGGATACATCATGGTTTGGAAATAGGTAAAAAGGTGAATCGGAGTTACAGATTTTCAAACCAGCTGAAATAATAGAGGAGGGTTCCTGATGGAGTGCTAAAAGGTCAAAACACAGTTTCATGAAAGTCATCTTTGGTACCCCAGGAAGGGTAATTCTGTGAAAGGGTAGTAGTGGATACATCATGGTTTGGAAATAGGCATAAAGGTGAATCGGAGCTATAGGTTTTAAAACCAGCTCAAATGATAGAGGAGTGTTCCTGATGGTGTGCTAGAGGATGCAAACACAGTTTGATGAAAGTCAACTTTGGCACCCCAGGAAGGGTAATTCTGTGAAAGGGTAATAGTGGATACATCATGGTTTGGAAATAGGTGAAAAGGTAAATGGGAGCTACAGATTTTCAAACCAGCTGAAATGAGAGTGGAGGGCTCCTGATGGACTGCTACAGGGTGAAAACACAGTTTCATAAAAGTCAGCTTTGACACCCCAGGAAGGGTAATTCCGTGAAAAGGTAACGGTGGATACATCATGGTTTGGAAATAAGCATAAAGGTTTATCGGAGCTATAGGTTTTAAAACCAGCTGAAATGATAGAGGACGTTTTTCTGTTGGAGTTCTAGAGGGTCCAAACACAGTTTCGCGAAAGTCAACTTTGGCACCCCAGGAAGGGTAATCCCGTGAAAGAGTATTAGTGGATACATCATGGTTTGGAAATAGGTAAAAAGGTGAATCGGATCTAAAGATTTTAAAACCAGCTGAAATGATAGAGGAGGGTTCCTGATGGAGTGCTAGAGGGTGAAAACAGTTTCATGAAAGTCAACTTTGGCACCCCAGGAAGGGTAATCCCGTGAAAGGATAATGGGGCATACATCATGGTTTGGAAATAGGTAAAAAAGTGAATCGGAGCTACGGCTCTTAAAATAAGCTGAAGTGATAGAGGAGGGTCCCTGATGGAGTGCTAGAGGGTCCAAACACAGTTTCATGAAAGTCAACATTGGCACCCGAGGATTGGTAATACCGTGAAAGGGTAATAGTGGATACATCATGGTTAGCAAATACGGATAAAGGTGAAACGGAGCTAGAGGTTTTAAAACCAGCTCAAATGATAGAGGAGTGTTCCTGATGGAGTGCTAGAGGGTCAAAACACAGTTTCATGAAAGTCAACTTTGGCACCCCAGGAAGGGTAGTTCTGTGAAAGGGTCATAGTGGATACATCATCGTTTGGAAATAGGTAAAAAGGTGAATCGGAGCTACAGATTTTCAAACCAGCTGAAATGATAGAGGAGGGTTCCTGATGGAGTGCTAGAGGGTCCAAA
This sequence comes from Haliotis asinina, assembly GCF_037392515.1. NCBI lineage: Eukaryota > Metazoa > Mollusca > Gastropoda > Lepetellida > Haliotidae > Haliotis > Haliotis asinina. The sequence goes on from NC_090295.1 coordinate 26,796,775, forward strand.
CACAGTTTCGTGAAAGTAAACTTTGGCACAACAGAAAGGGTAATTCTGTAAAAGGGTAATAGTGGATACATCATGGTTAGCAAATACGCATAAAGGTGATTCGGAGCTAGAGGTTTTAAAACCAGCTCAAATGATAGAGGATTGTTCCTGATGGAGTGCTAGAGGGTGAAAACAGTTTCATAAAAGTCAGCTTTGGCACCCCAGGAAGGGTAATTCCGAGAAAATGTAATGGGGGATACATCATGGTTTGGAAATAAAAATAAAGGTTAATCGGAGCTATAGGTTTACAAGAACGGTCAAATGATAGAGGAGGGTTCCTGATGGTGTGCTAGAGGATCCAAACACAGTTTCATTAATGTCAACTTTGGCACCCCAGGAAGGATAATTCTGTGAAAGGGTAATAGTGGATTCATCATGGTTTGCAAATAGGTATAAAGATGAATCAGAGCTCCAGCTCTTAAAACTATATGAAGTGATAGAGGAGGGCTCCTGGTGGAGTGCTAAAGCGTGAAAACACAGTTTCATGAAAGTCAACTTTGGCACACCAGGAAGGGTAATTCCTTGAAAGGGTAATAGGGGATACATCATGGTTTGGAAATAGGTGAAAAAGTGAATCTGGGCTACAGCTCTTAAAACCAGCTGAAATGAAAGAGGAGGGTTCCTGATGGAGTGCTAGAGGGTCCAAACACAGTTTCGTGAAAGTCAACTTTGGCACCCCAGGAAGGGTAATCCCGAGAAAGGGTATTAGCGGATACATCATGGTTTGGAAATAGGTAAAAAGGTGAATCGGAGCTACAGATTTTCAAACCAGCTGAAATGATAGAGGAGGGTTCCTGATGGAGTGCTAGAGGGTGAAAACAGTTTCATGAAAGTCAACTTTGGCACCCCAGGAAGGGTAATCTTGTGAAAGGATAATGGGGCATACATCATGGTTTGGAAATAGGTAAAAAAGTGAATCGGAGCTACGGCTCTTAAAACCAGCTGAAATGATAGAGGAGGGTCCCTGATGGAGTGCTAGAGGGTCCAAACACAGTTTCGTGAAAGTCAACTTTGGCACCCCAGGATTGGTAATACCGTGAAAGAGTTATAGTGGATACATCATGGTTAGCAAATACGCATAAAGGTGAATCGGAGCTAGAGGTTTTAAAACCAGCTCAAATGATAGAGGATTGTTCCTGATGGAGTGCTAGAGGGTGAAAACAGTTTCATGAAAGTCAACTTTGGCACCCCAGGAAGGGTAATGCCGTGAAAGGGTAATAGTGGATAGATCATGGTTTTCTAAATAGGAAAAAAGGTGAATTGGAGCTACAGATTTTCAAACCAGCTGAAATGATAGAGGAGTGTTCCTGATGGAGTGCTAGATTATCCAAAGACAGTTTCATGAAAGTCAACTTTGGCACCCAAGGAAGGGTAATTCTGTGAAAGGGTAATAGTGGATACATCATGGTTTGGAAATAGGTAAAAAGGTGAATCGGAGTTACAGATTTTCAAACCAGCTGAAATAATAGAGGAGGGTTCCTGATGGAGTGCTAAAAGGTCAAAACACAGTTTCATGAAAGTCATCTTTGGTACCCCAGGAAGGGTAATTCTGTGAAAGGGTAGTAGTGGATACATCATGGTTTGGAAATAGGCATAAAGGTGAATCGGAGCTATAGGTTTTAAAACCAGCTCAAATGATAGAGGAGTGTTCCTGATGGTGTGCTAGAGGATGCAAACACAGTTTGATGAAAGTCAACTTTGGCACCCCAGGAAGGGTAATTCTGTGAAAGGGTAATAGTGGATACATCATGGTTTGGAAATAGGTGAAAAGGTAAATGGGAGCTACAGATTTTCAAACCAGCTGAAATGAGAGTGGAGGGCTCCTGATGGACTGCTACAGGGTGAAAACACAGTTTCATAAAAGTCAGCTTTGACACCCCAGGAAGGGTAATTCCGTGAAAAGGTAACGGTGGATACATCATGGTTTGGAAATAAGCATAAAGGTTTATCGGAGCTATAGGTTTTAAAACCAGCTGAAATGATAGAGGACGTTTTTCTGTTGGAGTTCTAGAGGGTCCAAACACAGTTTCGCGAAAGTCAACTTTGGCACCCCAGGAAGGGTAATCCCGTGAAAGAGTATTAGTGGATACATCATGGTTTGGAAATAGGTAAAAAGGTGAATCGGATCTAAAGATTTTAAAACCAGCTGAAATGATAGAGGAGGGTTCCTGATGGAGTGCTAGAGGGTGAAAACAGTTTCATGAAAGTCAACTTTGGCACCCCAGGAAGGGTAATCCCGTGAAAGGATAATGGGGCATACATCATGGTTTGGAAATAGGTAAAAAAGTGAATCGGAGCTACGGCTCTTAAAATAAGCTGAAGTGATAGAGGAGGGTCCCTGATGGAGTGCTAGAGGGTCCAAACACAGTTTCATGAAAGTCAACATTGGCACCCGAGGATTGGTAATACCGTGAAAGGGTAATAGTGGATACATCATGGTTAGCAAATACGGATAAAGGTGAAACGGAGCTAGAGGTTTTAAAACCAGCTCAAATGATAGAGGAGTGTTCCTGATGGAGTGCTAGAGGGTCAAAACACAGTTTCATGAAAGTCAACTTTGGCACCCCAGGAAGGGTAGTTCTGTGAAAGGGTCATAGTGGATACATCATCGTTTGGAAATAGGTAAAAAGGTGAATCGGAGCTACAGATTTTCAAACCAGCTGAAATGATAGAGGAGGGTTCCTGATGGAGTGCTAGAGGGTCCAAACACAGTTTCGTGAAAGTAAACTTTGGCACAACAGAAAGGGTAATTCTGTAAAAGGGTAATAGTGGATACATCATGGTTAGCAAATACGCATAAAGGTGATTCGGAGCTAGAGGTTTTAAAACCAGCTCAAATGATAGAGGATTGTTCCTGATGGAGTGCTAGAGGGTGAAAACAGTTTCATAAAAGTCAGCTTTGGCACCCCAGGAAGGGTAATTCCGAGAAAATGTAATGGGGGATACATCATGGTTTGGAAATAAAAATAAAGGTTAATCGGAGCTATAGGTTTACAAGAACGGTCAAATGATAGAGGAGGGTTCCTGATGGTGTGCTAGAGGATCCAAACACAGTTTCATTAATGTCAACTTTGGCACCCCAGGAAGGATAATTCTGTGAAAGGGTAATAGTGGATTCATCATGGTTTGCAAATAGGTATAAAGATGAATCAGAGCTCCAGCTCTTAAAACTATATGAAGTGATAGAGGAGGGCTCCTGGTGGAGTGCTAAAGCGTGAAAACACAGTTTCATGAAAGTCAACTTTGGCACACCAGGAAGGGTAATTCCTTGAAAGGGTAATAGGGGATACATCATGGTTTGGAAATAGGTGAAAAAGTGAATCTGGGCTACAGCTCTTAAAACCAGCTGAAATGAAAGAGGAGGGTTCCTGATGGAGTGCTAGAGGGTCCAAACACAGTTTCGTGAAAGTCAACTTTGGCACCCCAGGAAGGGTAATCCCGAGAAAGGGTATTAGCGGATACATCATGGTTTGGAAATAGGTAAAAAGGTGAATCGGAGCTACAGATTTTCAAACCAGCTGAAATGATAGAGGAGGGTTCCTGATGGAGTGCTAGAGGGTCCAAACACAGTTTCGTGAAAGTCAACTTTGGCACAACAGAAAGGGTAATTCTGTAAAAGGGTAATAGTGGATACATCATGGTTAGCAAATACGCATAAAGGTGATTCGGAGCTAGAGGTTTTAAAACCAGCTCAAATGATAGAGGATTGTTCCTGATGGAGTGCTAGAGGGTGAAAACAGTTTCATAAAAGTCAACTTTGGCACCCCAGGAAGGGTAATTCCGAGAAAATGTAATGGGGGATACATCATGGTTTGGAAATAAAAATAAAGGTTAATCGGAGCTATAGGTTTTCAAGAACGGTCAAATGATAGAGGAGGGTTCCTGATGGTGTGCTAGAGGATCCAAACACAGTTTCATTAACGTCAACTTTGGCACCCCAGGAAGGATAATTCTGTGAAAGGGTAATAGTGGATTCATCATGGTTTGCAAATAGGTATAAAGATGAATCAGAGCTCCAGCTCTTAAAACTATATGAAGTGATAGAGGAGGGCTCCTGGTGGAGTGCTAAAGCGTGAAAACACAGTTTCATGAAAGTCAACTTTGGCACACCAGGAAGGGTAATTCCTTGAAAGGGTAATAGGGGATACATCATGGTTTGGAAATAGGTGAAAAAGTGAATCTGGGCTACAGCTCTTAAAACCAGCTGAAATGAAAGAGGAGGGTTCCTGATGGAGTGCTAGAGGGTCCAAACACAGTTTCGTGAAAGTCAACTTTGGCACCCCAGGAAGGGTAATCCCGAGAAAGGGTATTAGTGGATACATCATGGTTTGGAAATAGGTAAAAAGGTGAATCGGAGCTACAGATTTTCAAACCAGCTGAAATGATAGAGGAGGGTTCCTGATGGAGTGCTAGAGGGTCCAAACACAGTTTCGTGAAAGTCAACTTTGGCACAACAGAAAGGGTAATTCTGTAAAAGGGTAATAGTGGATACATCATGGTTAGCAAATACGCATAAAGGTGATTCGGAGCTAGAGGTTTTAAAACCAGCTCAAATGATAGAGGATTGTTCCTGATGGAGTGCTAGAGGGTGAAAACAGTTTCATAAAAGTCAGCTTTGGCACCCCAGGAAGGGTAATTCCGAGAAAATGTAATGGGGGATACATCATGGTTTGGAAATAAAAATAAAGGTTAATCGGAGCTATAGGTTTTCAAGAACGGTCAAATGATAGAGGAGGGTTCCTGATGGTGTGCTAGAGGATCCAAACACAGTTTCATTAACGTCAACTTTGGCACCCCAGGAAGGATAATTCTGTGAAAGGGTAATAGTGGATTCATCATGGTTTGCAAATAGGTATAAAGATGAATCAGAGCTCCAGCTCTTAAGACTATATGAAGTGATAGAGGAGGGCTCCTGTTGGAGTGCTAAAGCGTGAAAACACAGTTTCATGAAAGTCAACTTTGGCACACCAGGAAGGGTAATTCCTTGAAAGGGTGATAGAGGATACATCATGGTTTGGAAATAGGTGAAAAAGTGAATCTGGGCTACAGCTCTTAAAACCAGCTGAAATGAAAGAGGAGGGTTCCTGATGGAGTGCTAGAGGGTCCAAACACAGTTTCGTGAAAGTCAACTTTGGCACCCCAGGAAGGGTAATCAATTAAAATGGTAATAGGGGATACATCATGGTTTGGAAATAGGTAAAAAGGTGAATCGGAGCTACAGATTTTCAAACCAGCTGAAATGATAGAGGAGGGTTCCTCATGGAGTGCTAGAGGGTCCAAACACAGTTTCGTGAAAGTCAACTTTGGCACAACAGAAAGGGTAATTCTGTAAAAGGGTAATAGTGGATACATCATGGTTAGCAAATACGCACAAAGGTGATTCGGAGCTAGAGGTTTTAAAACCAGCTCAAATGATAGAGGATTGTTCCTGATGGAGTGCTAGAGGTTGAAAACAGTTTCATACAAGTCAACTTTGGCACCCCAGGAAGGGTAATTCCGAGAAAATGTAATGGGGGATACATCATGGTTTGGAAATAAAGATAAAGGTTAATCGGAGCTATAGGTTTTCAAGAACGGTCAAATGATAGAGGAGGGTTCCTGATGGTGTGCTAGAGGATCCAAACACAGTTTCATTAACGTCAACTTTGGCACCCCAGGAAGGATAATTCTGTGAAAGGGTAATAGTGGATTCATCATGGTTTGCAAATAGGTATAAAGATGAATCAGAGCTCCAGCTCTTAAAACTAGATGAAGTGATAGAGGAGGGCTCCTGATGGAGTGCTAAAGCGTGAAAACACAGTTTCATGAAAGTCAACTTTGGCACACCAGGAAGGGTAATTCCTTGAAAGGGTAATAGGGGATACATCATGGTTTGGAAATAGGTGAAAAAGTGAATCTGGGCTACCGCTCTTAAAACCAGCTGAAATGAAAGAGGAGGGTTCCTGATGGAGTGCTAGAGGGTCCAAACACAGTTTCGTGAAAGTCAACTTTGGCACCCCAGGAAGGGTAATCAATTAAAATGGTAATAGGGGATACATCATGGTTTGGAAATAGGTAAAAAGGTGAATCGGAGCTACAGATTTTCAAAGCAGCTGAAATGATAGAGGAGGGTTCCTGATGGAGTGCTAGAGGGTCCAAACACATTTTTGTGAAAGTCAACTTTGGCACCCCAGGAAGGGTAAACCCGTGAAAGGGTAACAGGGAATACATCATGGTTTGGAAATAGGTAAAAAAGTGAATCGGAGCTACAGCTATTGAAACCAGCTGAAATGATAGAGGAGGGTTCCTGATGGAGTGCTACAGGGTGAAAACACAGTTTCATGAAAGTCAACTTTGGCACCCCAGGAAGGGTAATTCTGTAAAAGGGTATTAGTGGATTCATCATGGTTTGCAAATAGGTATAAAGATGAATCAGAGCTCCAGCTCTTAAAACCAGCTGAATTGATGGAGGATTGTTCCTGATGGACTGCTAGAGTTTCCAAACACAGTTTCATGAAAGTCAACTTTGCCACCCCAGGAAGGATAATTCTGTGAAAGGGTAATAGTGGATTCATCATGGTTTGCAAATAGGTATAAAGATGAATCAGAGCTCCAGCTCTTAAAACCAGCTGAATTGATAGAGGAGGGTTCCTGATGGAGTGCTAGAGGGTCCAAACACAGTTTCATGAAAGTCAACTTTGGCACCCCAGGAAGGGTAATCACGTGAAAGGGTAATAGGGGATACATCATGGTTTGGAAATAGGTAAAAAAGTGAATCTGGGCTACAGCTCTTAAAAGCAGCTGAAATGATACAGGAGGGTTCCTGATGGAGTGCTACAGGGTGAAATCACAGTTTCATGAAAGTCAACTTTGGCACCCAAGGAAGGATAATTCTGTGAAAGGGTAATAGTGGATTCATCATGGTTTGCAAATAGGTATAAAGATGAATCAGAGCTCCAGCTCTTAAAACTAGATGAAGTGATAGAGGAGGGCTCCTGATGGAGTGCTAAAGCGTGAAAACACAGTTTCATGAAAGTCAACTTTGGCACACCAGGAAGGGTAATTCCTTGAAAGGGTAATAGGGGATACATCATGGTTTGGAAATAGGTAAAAAAGTGAATCTGGGCTACAGCTCTTAAAACCAGCTGAAATGAAAGAGGAGGGTTCCTCATGGAGTGCTAGAGGGTCCAAACACAGTTTCGTGAAAGTCAACTTTGGCACCCCAGGAAGGGTAATCAATTGAAATTGTAATAGGGGATACATCATGGTTTGGAAATAGGTAAAAAGGTGAATCGGAGCTACAGATTTTCAAAGCAGCTGAAATGATAGAGGAGGGTTCCTGATGGAGTGCTAGAGGGTCCAAACACAGTTTCATGAAAGTCAACTTTGGCACCCCAGGAAGGATAATTCTGTGAAAGGGTAATAGTGGATTCATCATGGTTTGCAAATAGGTACAAAGATGAATCAGAGCTCCAGCTCTTAAAACCAGCTGAATTGATAGAGGAGGGTTCCTGATGGAGTGCTAGAGGGTCCAATCACAGTTTCATGAAAGTCAACTTTGGCACCCCAGGAAGGATGATTCTGTGAAAGGGTAATAGTGGATTCATCATGGTTTGCAAATAGGTATAAAGATGAATCAGAGCTCCAGCTCTTAAAAGCAGCTGAATTGATAGAGGAGGGTTCCTGATGGAGTGCTAGAGGGTCCAAACACAGTTTCATGAAAGTCAACTTTGGCACACCAGGAAGGGTAATTCCTTGAAAGGGTAATAGGGGATACATCATGGTTTGAAATAGGTAAAAAAGTGAATCTGGGCTACAGCTCTTAAAACCAGCTGAAATGAAAGAGGAGGGTTCCTCATGGAGTGCTAGAGGGTCCAAACACAGTTTCGTGAAAGTCAACTTTGGCACCCCAGGAAGGGTAATCAATTGAAATGGTAATAGGGGATACATCATGGTTTGGAAATAGGTAAAAAGGTGAATCGGAGCTACAGATTTTCAAAGCAGCTGAAATGATAGAGGAGAGTTCCTGATGGAGTGCTAGAGGCTCCAAACACAGTTTCGTGAAAGTCAACTTTGGCACCCCAGGAAGGGTAATGAATTGAAATTGTAATAGGGGATACATCATGGTTTGGAAATAGGTAAAAAGGTGAATCGGAGCTACAGATTTTCAAAGCAGCTGAAATGATAGAGGAGGGTTCCTGATGGAGTGCTAGAGGGTCCAAACACAGTTTCATGAAAGTCAACTTTGGCACCCCAGGAAGGATTATTGTGTGAAAGGGTATTAGTGGATTCATCATGGTTTGCAAATAGGTATAAAGATGAATCAGAGCTCCAGCTCTTAAAAGCAGCTGAATTGATAGAGGAGGGTTCCTGATGGAGTGCTAGAGGGTCCAAACACAGTTTCATGAAAGTCAACTTTGGCACACCAGGAAGGGTAATTCCTTGAAAGGGTAATAGGGGATACATCATGGTTTGGAAATAGGTAAAAAAGTGAATCTGGGCTACAGCTCTTAAAACCAGCTGAAATGAAAGAGGAGGGTTCCTGATGGAGTGGTAGAGGGTCCAAACACAGTTTCGTGAAAGTCAACTTTGGCACCCCAGGAAGGGTAATCAATTGAAATGGTAATAGTGGATACATCATGGTTTGGAAATAGGTAAAAAGGTGAATCGGAGCTACAGATTTTCAAAGCAGTTGAAATGATAGAGGAGAGTTCCTGATGGAGTGCTAGAGGGTCCAAACACAGTTTCGTGAAAGTCAACTTTGGCACCCCAGGAAGGGTGAAACCGTGAAAGGGTAACAGGGAATACATCATGGTTTGGAAATAGGTAAAAAAGTGAATCGGAGCTACAGCTATTGAAAAGAGCTGAAATGATAGAGGAGGGTTCCTGATGGAGTGCTACAGGGTGAAAACACAGTTTCATGAAAGTCAACTTTGGCACCCCAGGAAGGATAATTCTGTGAAAGGGTAATAGTGGATTCATCATGGTTTGCAAATAGGTACAAAGATGAATCAGAGCTCCAGCTCTTAAAACCAGCTGAATTGATAGAGGAGGGTTCCTGATGGAGTGCTAGAGGGTCCAATCACAGTTTCATGAAAGTCAACTTTGGCACCCCAGGAAGGATGATTCTGTGAAAGGGTAATAGTGGATTCATCATGGTTTGCAAATAGGTATAAAGATGAATCAGAGGTCCAGCTCTTAAAAGCAGCTGAATTGATAGAGGAGTGTTCCTGATGGAGTGCTAGAGGGTCCAAACACAGTTTCATGAAAGTCAACTTTGGCACCCCAGGAAGGGTAATCAATTGAAAGGGTAATAGGGGATACATCATTTTTTGGAAATAGGTAAAAAGGTGAATCGAAGGTACAGCTCTTAAAACCCGCTGAAATGATAGAGGAGGGTTCCTGATGGAGTGCTAGAGGGTCAAAACACAGTTTCGTGAAAGTCAACTTTGGCACCCCAGGAAGGGTAATCAACTGAAAGGGTAAAAGTGGATACATCATGGTTTGGAAATAGGTAAAAAGGTGAATCGGAGCTACAGATTTTCAAACCAGCTGAAATGATAGAGGAGGGTTCCTGATGGAGTGCTAGAGGGTCCAAACACAGTTTCGTGAAAGTCAACTTTGGCACCCCAGGAAGGGTAAACCCGTGAAAGGGTAACAGGGAATACATCATGGTTTGGAAATAGGTAAAAATGTGAATCAGAGCTCCAGCTCTTAAAACCAGCTGAATTTATAGAGGAGGGTTCCTGATGGAGTGCTAGAGGGTCCAATCACAGTTTCATGAAAGTCAACTTTGGCACCCCAGGAAGGATAATTCTGTGAAAGGGTAATAGTGGATTCATCATGGTTTGCAAATAGGTATAAAGATGAATCAGAGCTCCAGCTCTTAAAAGCAGCTGAATTGATAGAGGAGGGTTCCTGATGGAGTGCTAGAGGGTCCAAACACACTTTCGTGAAAGTCAACTTTGGCACCCCAGGAAGGGTAATCCCGTGAAAGGATAATGGGGCATACATCATGGTTCGGAAATAGGTAAAAAAGTGAATCGGAGCTACGGCTCTTAAAATAAGCTGAAGTGATAGAGGAGGGTCCCTGATGAAGTGCTAGAGGGTCCAAACACAGTTTCATGAAAGTCAACATTGGCACCCGAGGATTGGTGATACCGTGAAAGGGTAATAGTGGATACATCATGGTTAGCAAATACCGATAAAGGTGAATCGGAGCTAGAGGTTTTAAAACCAGCTCAAATGATAGAGGAGTGTTCCTGATGGAGTGCTAGAGGGTCAAAACACAGTTTCATGAAAGTCAACTTTGGCACCCCAGGAAGGGTAGCTCTGTGAAAGGGTCATAGTGGATACATCATGGTTTGGAAATAGGTAAAAAGGTGAATCGGAGTTACAGATTTTCAAACCAGCTGAAATAATAGATGAGGGTTCCTGATGGAGTGCTAAAAATTCAAAACACAGTTTCATGAAAGTCAACTTTGACACCCCAGGAAGGGTAGTTCCGTGAAAGGGTAATGGTGGATACATCATAGTTTGGAAATAAACATAAAGGTTAATCGGAGGTAGAGGTTTTCTAACCAGCTCAAATGATTGAGGAGGGTTCCTGATGGAGTGCTATAGGGTCCAAACACAGTTTCGTGAAAGTCAACTTTGGCACCCCAGGAAGGGTAATCAATTAAAATGCTATTAGAAGATACATCATGGTTTGGAAATAAGTAAAAAAGTGAATCGGAGCTACGGCTCTTAAAACCAGCTCAAATGATAGAGGAAGGTTCCTGATGGAGTGCTAGAGGGTCAAAACACAGTTTCGTGAAAGTCAACTTTGGCACCCCAGGAATGGTCATTCTGTGAAAGGGTAGTAGTGGATACATCATGGCTAGCAAATAGTCATAAAGGTGAATCGGAGCTATAGGTTTTAAAAGCACCTCAAATGATAGAGGAGGGTTCCTGATGGAGTGCTAGAGGGTGAAAACAGTTTCATGAAAGTCAACTTTGGCACCCCACGAAGGGTAATCCCGAGAAAAAATAATGGGGGATACATCATGGTCTGGAAATAGGTAAAAAAGTCAATCGGAGCTACGGCTCTTAAAACCAGCTGAAATGATAGAGGAGGGTTCCTGATGGAGTGCTAGAGGGTCCAAACACAGTTTCGTGAAAGTCAACTTTGGCACCCCAGGAAGGGTAATCCCGAGAAAGGGCATTAGCGGATACATCATGGTTTGGAAATAGGTAAAAAGGTGAATCGGAGCTACAGATTTTCAAACCAGCTGAAATGATAGAGGAGGGTTCCTGATGGAGTGCTAGATGGTCCAAACACAGTTTCGTGAAAGTCAACTTTGGCACAACAGAAAGGGTAATTCTGTAAAAGGGTAATAGTGGATACATCATGGTTAGCAAATACGCATAAAGGTGATTCGGAGCTAGAGGTTTTTAAACCAGCTCAAATGATAGAGGATTGTTCCTGATGGAGTGCTAGAGGGTGAAAACAGTATCATAAAAGTCAACTTTGGCACCCCAGGAAGGGTAATTCCGTGAAAATGTAATGGGGGATACATCATGGTTTGGAAATAAAGATAAAGGTTAATCGGAGCTATAGGTTTTCAAGAACGGTCAAATGATAGAGGAGGGTTCCTGATGGTGTGCTAGAGGATCCAAACACAGTTTCATGAACGTCAACTTTGGCACCCCAGGAAGGATAATTCTGTGAAAGGGTCATAGTGGATACATCATGGTTTGCAAATAGGCAAAAAGGTGAATCGGAGCTATAGGTTTTTAAACCAGCTGAAATGATAGAGGAGGGTTCCTGATGCAGTGCTGGAGGGTCCAAACACAGTTTCATGAAAGTCAACTTTGGCACCCCAGGAAGGATATTTCTGTGAAAGGGTGACAGTGGATACATCATGGTTTGCAAATAGGCAAAAAGGTGAATCGGAGCTATAGGTTTTTAAACCAGCTGAAATGATAGAGGAGGGCTCCTGATGGAGTGCTAGAGCGTGAAAACACAGTTTCATAAAAGTCAACTTTGGCTCACCAGGAAGGGTAATTCCTTGAAAGTGTAATGGTGGATACGTCATAGTTTGGAAATAAGCATAAAGGTTAATCGAAGCTATAGGTTTTAAAACCAGCTGAAATGATAGAGGAGGGTTACTGATGGAGTGCTAGAGGGTCAAAACACAGTTTCATGAAAGTCAACTTTGGCACCCCAGGAAGGGTTTTTGTGTGAAAGGGTGATAGTGGATACATCAAGATTTAAAAATAGGTAAAAAGGTGAATCGGAGCTATAGGTTTCAAAACCAGCTGAAATGATAGAGGATGGTTCCTGATGGAGTGCTAGAGGGTCCAAACACAGTTTCGTGAAAGTCAACTTTGGCACCCCAGGAAGGGTACACCCGTGAATAGGTAACATGGAATACATCATGGTTTGGAAATAGATAAAAAGGTGAATCGGAGGTACAGATTTTCAAACCAGCTGAAATGATAGAGGAGGGTTCCTGATGGAGTGCTAGAGGGTCCAAACACAGTTTCGTGAAAGTCAACTTTGGCACCCCAGGAAGGGTAATCCCGTAAAAGGATAATGGTGGATACATCATGGTTTGGAAACAGGTAAAAAAGTGAATCTGAGCTACAGCTCTTAAAACCAGCTGAAATGATAGAGGAGGGTTCCTGATGGAGTGCTACAGGGTGAAAACACAGTTTCATGAAAGTCAACTTTGGCACCCCAGGAAGGATAATTCTGTGAAAGGGTAATAGTGGATTCATCATGGTTTGCAAATAGGTATAAAGATGAATCAGAGCTCCAGCTCTTAAACCTAGATGAAGTGATAGAGGAGGGCTCCTGATGGAGTGCTAAAGCGTGAAAACACAGTTTCATGAAAGTCAACTTTGGCACACCAGGAAGGGTAATTCCTTGAAAGGGTAATAGGGGATACATCATGGTTTGGAAATAGGTGAAAAAGTGAATCTGGGTTACAGCTCTTAAAACCAGCTGAAATGAAAGAGGAGGGTTCCTGATGGAGTGCTAGAGGGTCCAAACACAGTTTCGTGAAAGTCAACTTTGGCACCCCAGGAAGGGTAATCAATTGAAATGGTAATAGGGGATACATCATGGTTTGGAAATAGGTAAAAAAGTGAATCTGGGCTACAGCTCTTAAAACCAGCTGAAATGATAGAGGAGGGTTCCTGATGGAGTGGTAGAGGGTCCAAACACAGTTTCGTGAAAGTCAACTTTGGCACCCAAGGAAGGGTAATCAATTGAAATGGTAATAGTGGATACATCATGGTTTGGAAATAGGTAAAAAGGTGAATCGGAGCTACAGATTTTCAAAGCAGCTGAAATGATAGAGGAGGGTTCGTGATGGAGTGCTAGAGGGTCCAAACACAGTTTCGTGAAAGTCAACTTTGGCACCCCAGGAAGGATTATTGTGTGAAAGGGTAATAGTGGATTCATCATGGTTTGCAAATAGGTATAAAGATGAATCAGAGCTCCAGCTCTTAAAACCCGCTGAATTGATAGAGGAGGGTTCCTGATGGAGTGCTAGAGGGTCCAAACACAGTTTCATGAAAGTCAACTTTGGCGGCCCAGGAAGGGTAATCACGTGAAAGGGTAATAGGGGATACATCATGGTTTGGAAATAGGTAAAAAAGTGAATCTGGGCTACAGCTCTTAAAACCAGCTGAAATGATAGAGGAGGGTTCCTGATGGAGTGCTACAGGGTGAAAACACAGTTTCATGAAAGTCAACTTTGGCACACCAGGAAGGGTAATTCCTTGAAATTGTAATAGGGGATACATCATGGTTTGGAAATAGGTAAAAAAGTGAATCTGGGCTACAGCTCTTAAAACCAGCTGAAATGAAAGAGGAGGGTTCCTGATGGAGTGGTAGAGGGTCCAAACACAGTTTCGTGAAAGTCAACTTTGGCACCCAAGGAAGGGTAATCAATTGAAATGGTAATAGTGGATACATCATGGTTTGGAAATAGGTAAAAAGGTGAATCGGAGCTACAGATTTTCAAAGCAGCTGAAATGATAGAGGAGGGTTCGTGATGGAGTGCTAGAGGGTCCAAACACAGTTTCGTGAAAGTCAACTTTGGCACCCCAGGAAGGTTAAAACCGTGAAAGGGTAACAGGGAATAAATCATGGTTTGGAAATAGGTAAAAAAGTGAATCGGAGCTACAGCTATTGAAACCAGCTGAAATGATAGAGGAGGGTTCCTGATGGAGTGCTACAGGGTGAAAACACAGTTTCATGAAAGTCAACTTTGGCACCCCAGGAAGGATTATTCTGTGAAAGGGTAATAGTGGATTCATCATGGTTTGCTAATAGGTACAAAGATGAATCAGAGCTCCAGCTCTTAAAACCAGCTGAATTGATAGAGGAGGGTTCCTGATGGAGTGCTAGAGGGTCCAATCACAGTTTCATGAAAGTCAACTTTGGCACCCCAGGAAGGATAATTCTGTGAAAGGGTAATAGTGGATTCATCATGGTTTGCAAATAGGTATAAAGATGAATCAGAGCTCCAGCTCTTAAAACCAGCTGAATTGATAGAGGAGGGTTCCTGATGGAGTGCTAGAGGGTCCAAACACAGTTTCATGAAAGTCAACTTTGGCACCCCAGGAAGGGTAATCAATCGAAAGGGTAATAGGGGATACATCATTGTTTGGAAATAGGTAAAAAGGTGAATCGAAGGTACAGCTCTTAAAACCCGCTGAAATGATGGAGGAGGGTTCCTGATGGAGTGCTAGAGGGTCCAAACACAGTTTCGTGAAAGTCAACTTTGGCACCCCAGGAAGGGTAATCAACTGAAAGGGTAAAAGTGGATACATCATGGTTTGGAAATAGGTAAAAAGGTGAATCGGAGCTACAGATTTTCAAACCAGCTGAAATGATAGAGGAGGGTTACTGATGGAGTGGTAGAGGGTCCAAACACAGTTTCATGAAAGTCAACATTTGGCACCCGAGGAAGGGTGATCAATTGAAATGGTAATAGTGGATACATCATTGTTTGGAAATAGGTAAAAAGGTGAATCGAAGGTACAGCTCTTAAAACCAGCTGAAATGATGGAGGAGGGTTCCTGATGGAGTGCTAGTGGGTCAAAACACAGTTTCGTGAAAGTCAACTTTGGCACCCCAGGAAGGGTAATCAACTGAAAGGGTAAAAGTGGATACATCATGGTTTGGAAATAGGTAAAAAGGTGAATCGGAGCTACAGATTTTCAAACCAGCTGAAATGATAGAGGAGGGTTCCTGATGGAGTGCTAGATTGTCCAAACACAGTTTTGTGAAAGTCAACTTTGGCACCCCAGGAAGGGGAATCCCGAGAAAGTGTAATAGTGGATATATGATGGTTTGGAAATAGGTAAAAAGGTAAATCGAAGCTACAGATTTTGAAACCAGCTGAAATGATAGAGGAGGTTTCCTGATGGAGTGCTAGAGGATCCAAACACAGTTTCGTGAAAGTCAACTTTGGCACCCCAGGAAGGGTAATCAATTGAAATGGCAATAGGGGATACATCATGGTTTGGAAATAGGTAAAAAGGTGAATCGGAGCTATAGGTTTTCGAACCAGCTGAAATGATAGAGGAGGTTTCCTGATGGAGTGCTAGAGGGTCCAAACACAGTTTCGTGAAAGTCAACTTTGGCAACCCAGGAAGGGTAATTCTGTGAAAGGGTGATAGGGGATACATCATGGTTTGGAAATAGGTAAAAAGGTGAATCGGAGCTACAGATTTTCAAACCAGCTGAAATGATAGAGGAGGGTTCCTGATGGAGTGCTAGAGGGTCCAAACACACTTTCGTGAAATTCAACTTTGGCACCCCAGGAAGGGTAATCCCAAAAAAGTGTAGTACTGGATACATCATTGTTTGGAAATAGGTAAAAAGGTGAGTCGAAGCTACAGATTTTCAAACCAGCTGAAATGATGGAGGAGGGTTCCTGATGGAGTGCTAGAGGGTCCAAACACAGATTCATGAAAGTCAACTTTGGCACCCCAGAAAGGGTAATTCTGTGAAAGGATAATAGGGGATACATCATGGTTTGGAAATAGGCATAAAGGTGAATCGGAGCTACAGATTTTCAAACCAGCTGAAATGATAGAGGAGGGTTCCTTATGGAGTGCTAGAGGGTGAAGACAGTTTCCTGAAAGTCAACTTTGGCACCCCACGAAGGAAAATGCCGTGAATTGGTAATAGTGGATGCATCATGGTTTGGAAATTGGTAAAAAGGTAAATCGGGGCTACAGATTTTCAAACCAGCTGAAATGATAGAGGAGGGTTCCTGATGGAGTGCTAGAGGGTCCAAACACAGTTTCGTGAAAGTCAACTTTGGCACCCCAGAAAGGGTAATTAATTGAAAGGGTAATAGGGGATACATCATGGTTTGGAAATAGGTAAAAAGGTGAATCGAAGGTACAGCTCCTAAAACCCGCTGAAATGATAGAGGAGGGTTCCTGATGGAGTGCTAGAGGGTCCAAACACAGTTTCGTGAAAGTCAACTTTGGCACCCCAGGAAGGGTAATTCTGGGAAAGGATAATAGGGGATACATCATGGTTTGGAAATATGTAAAAAGGTGAATCGGAGCTACAGATTTTCAAACCAGCTGAAATGATAGGGGAGGGTTCCTGATGGAGTGCTAGAGGGTCCAAACACAGTTTCGTGAAAGTCAACTTTGGCACCTCACAAAGGGTAATCAATTGAAATAGCAATAGGGGATACATCATGGTTTGGAAATAGGTAAAAAGGTGAATCGAAGGTACAGCTCTTAAAACCCGCTGAAATGATAGAGGAGGTTTCCTGATGGAGTGCTAGAGGGTCCAAACACAGTTTCGTGAAAGTCAACTTTGGCACCCCAGGAAGGGTAATCAACTGAAAGGGTGAAAGTGGATACATCATGGTTTGGAAATAGGTAAAAAGGTGAATCGAAGGTACAGCTCTCAAAACCCGCTAAAATGATGGAGGAGTGTTCTGATGGAGTGCTAGAGGTTCCAAACACAGTTTCGTGAAAGTCAACTTTGGCACCCGAGGAAGGGTAATCAATTGAAATGGCAATAGGGGATACATCATGGTTTGGAAATAGGTAAAAAGGTGAATCGAAGGTACAGGTCTTAAAACCCGCTGAAATGATAGAGGAGGGTTCCTGATGGAGTGCTAGAGGGTCCAAACACAGTTTCGTGAAAGTCAACTTTGGCACCCCAGGAAGGGTAATCAACTGAAAGGGTAAAAGTGGATACATCATGGTTTGGAAATAGGTAAAAAGGTGAATCGAAGGTACAGCTCTTGAAACCAGCTGAAATGATGGAGGAGGGTTCTGATGGAGTGCTAGAGGTTCCAAACACAGTTTCGTGAAAGTCAACTTTGGCACCCCAGGAAGGGTAGTCCCGTGAAAGGGTAAAAGTGGATACATCATGGTTTCGAAATAGGTAAAAAGGTGAATCGGAGCTACAGATTTTCAAACCAGCTGAAATGATAGAGGAGGGTTCCTGATGGAGTGCTAGAGGGTTCAAACACAGTTTTGTGAAAGTCAACTTTGGCACCCCACGAAGGGGAATCCCGAGAAAGTGTAATAGTGGATATATCATGGTTTGGAAATAGGTAAAAAGGTAAATCGAAGCTACAGATTTTGAAACCAGCTGAAATGATAGAGGAGGTTTCCTGATGGAGTGCTAGAGGATCCAAACACAGTTTCGTGAAAGTCAACTTTGGCACCCCAGGAAGGGTAATCAATTGATTTGGCAATAGGGGATACATCATGGTTTGGAAATAGGTAAAAAGGTGAATCGGAGCTATAGGTTTTCGAACCAGCTGAAATGATAGAGGAGGTTTCCTGATGGAGTGCTAGAGGGTCCAAACACAGTTTCGTGAAAGTCAACTTTGGCAACCCAGGAAGGGTAATTCTGTGAAAGGGTGATAGGGGATACATCATGGTTTGGAAATAGGTTAAAAGGTGAATCGGAGCTACAGATTTTCAAACCAGCTGAAATGATAGAGGAGGGTTCCTGATGGAGTGCTAGAGGGTCCAAACACACTTTCGTGAAATTCAACTTTGGCACCCCAGGAAGGGTAATCCCAAAAAAGTGTAATACTGGATACATCATGGTTTGGAAATAGGTAAAAAGGTGAGTCGAAGCTACAGATTTTCAAACCAGCTGAAATGATGGAGGAGGGTTCCTGATGGAGTGCTAGAGGGTCCAAACACAGATTCATGAAAGTCAACTTTGGCACCCCAGAAAGGGTAATTCTGTGAAAGGATAATAAGGGATACATCATGGTTTGGAAATAGGCATAAAGGTGAATCGGAGCTACAGATTTTCAAACCAGCTGAAATGATGGAGAAGGGTTCCTTATGGAGTGCTAGAGGGTGAAGACAGTTTCCTGAAAGTCAACTTTGGCACCCCACGAAGGAAAATGCCGTAAATTGGTAATAGTGGATACATCATGGTTTGGAAATTGGTAAAAAGGTAAATCGGGGCTACAGATTTTCAAACCAGCTGAAATGATAGAGGAGGGTTTCTGATGGAGTGCTAGAGGGTCCAAACACAGTTTCGTGAAAGTCAACTTTGGCACCCGAGGAAGGGAAATCAATTGAAAGGGTGATAGGGAATACATCATGGTTTGGAAATAGGCAAAAAGTTGGCACCCCAGGAAGGGTAATTCCGTGAAAGGGTAATAGTAGATACATCATGGTTTTAAATAGGCATAAAGGTGAATCGGAGCTACTGATTTTCAAACCAGCTCAAGTGGTAGAGGAGGGTTCCTGATGGAGTGCTAGAGGGTGAAAACATTTTCATGAAAGTCAACTTTGGCACCCCAGGAAGGGAAATGCCGTAAAAGGGTAATAGTGGATACATCATGGTTTCCAAATAGACATAAAGGTGAATCGGAGCTACAGATTTTCAAACCAGCTGAAATGATGGAGGGGGGTTCCTGATGGAGTGCTAGAGGGTCCAAACACAGTTTCATGAAAGCCAACTTTGGCACCCCAGGAAGGGTAATTCTGTGAAAGGGTAATAGTAAATATATCATGGTTTCAAAATAGGCATAAAGGTGAATCGGAGCTACAGATTTTCAAACCTGCTCAAGTGGTAGAGGAGGGTTCCTGATTGAGAGCTAGAGGGTGAAAACAGTTTCATGAAAGTCAACTTTGGCACCCCAGGAAGGGTAATGCCGTGAAAGGGTAATAGTGGATACATCATGGTTTCGAAATTAGTAAAAAGGTAAATCGGAGCTCCAGATTTTCAAACCAGCTATAATGATAGAGGAGGGTTCCTGATGGAGTACTAGAGGGTCAAAACACAGTTTCATGAAGGTCAACTTTGGCACCCCAGGAAGGGTAAATCTGTGAAAGGGTAATAGTGAATACATCATAGTTTCCAATTAGGCATAAAGGTGAATCGGAGCTACAGATTTTCAAACCAGCTGAAATGATGGAGGGGGGTTCCTGATGGAGTGCTAGAGGGTCCAAACACAGTTTCATGAAAGTCAACTTTGGCACCCCAGCAAGGGTAATTCTGAGAAAAGGGTAATAGTAGAAACATCATGGTTTCCAAATAAGGATAAAGGTGAATCGGAGCTACAGATTTTCAAACCAGCTCAAGTGGTAGAGGAGGGTTCCTGATGGAGTGCTAGAGGGTCAAAACAGTTTCATGAAAGTCAACTTTGGCACCCCAGGAAGGGTAATGCCGTAAAAGGGTAATAGTGGATACATCATGGTTTGGAAATTAGCAAAAAGGTAAATCGGAGCTCCAGATTTTCAAACCAGCTCAAATGATAGAGGAGGGTTCCTGATGGAGTGCTAGAGGGTCCAAACAAACTTTCGTGAAAGTCAACTTTGGCACCCCAGGAAGGGTAATTACGTGAAAGGGTAATGGTGGATACATCATGGTTTGGAAATAGGTGAAAAGGTGAATCGGAGCGACAGCTCTTAAAACCAGCTGAAATGATAGAGGAGGGTTCCTGATGGAGTGCTAGAGGGTCAAAACAGTTTCATGAAAGTCAACTTTGGCACCCCAGGAAGGGTAATGCCGTAAAAGGGTAATAGTGGATACATCAAGGTTTCCAATTAGGCATAAAGGTGAATCGGAGCTACAGATTTTCAAACCAGCTGAAATGATGGAGGGGGGTTCCTGATGGAGTGCTAGAGGGTCCAAACACAGTTTCATGAAAGTCAACTATGGCACCCCAGGAAGGGTAATGCCGTAAAAGGGTAATAGTGGATACATCATGGTTTGGAAATCAGTGAAAAGGTGAATCGGAGCTACAGCTCTTAAAACCAGCTGAAATGATAGAGGAGGGTTCCTGATGGAGTGCTAGAGGGTCAAAACATAGTTTCATGAAAGTCAACTTTGGCACCCCAGGAAGGATAATTCTGTGAAAGGGTAATAGTGGATTCATCATGGTTTGCAAATAGGTATAAAGATGAATCAGAGCTCCAGCTCTTAAAACCAGCTGAATTGATAGAGGAGGGTTCCTGATGGAGTGCTAGAGGGTCCAATCACAGTTTCATGAAAGTCAACTTTGGCACCCCAGGAAGGATAATTCTGTGAAAGGGTAATAGTGGATTCATCATGGTTTGCAAATAGGTATAAAGATGAATCAGAGCTCCAGCTCTTAAAACCAGCTGAATTGATAGAGGAGGGTTCCTGATGGAGTGCTAGAGGGTCCAAACACAGTTTCATGAAAGTCAACTTTGGCACCCCAGGAAGGGTAATCAATCGAAAGGGTAATAGGGGATACATCATTGTTTGGCAATAGGTAAAAATTTGAATCGAAGGTACAGCTCTTAAAACCCGCTGAAATGATGGAGGAGGGTTCCTGATGGAGTGCTAGAGGGTCCAAACACAGTTTCGTGAAAGTCAACTTTGGCACCCCAGGAAGGGTAATCAACTGAAAGGGTAAAAGTGGATACATCATGGTTTGGAAATAGGTAAAAAGGTGAATCGGAGCTACAGATTTTCAAACCAGCTGAAATGATAGAGGAGGGTTACTGATGGAGTGGTAGAGGGTCCAAACACAGTTTCATGAAAGTCAACATTTGGCACCCCAGGAAGGGTAATCAATTGAAATGGTAATAGTGGATACATCATTGTTTGGAAATAGGTAAAAAGGTGAATCGAAGGTACAGCTCTTAAAACCAGCTGAAATGATGGAGGAGGGTTCCTGATGGAGTGCTAGTGGGTCAAAACACAGTTTCGTGAAAGTCAACTTTGGCACCCCAGGAAGGGTAATCAACTGAAAGGGTAAAAGTGGATACATCATGGTTTGGAAATAGGTAAAAAGGTGAATCGGAGCTACAGATTTTCAAACCAGCTGAAATGATAGAGGAGGGTTCCTGATGGAGTGCTAGATTGTCCAAACACAGTTTTGTGAAAGTCAACTTTGGCACCCCAGGAAGGGGAATCCCGAGAAAGTGTAATAGTGGATATATCATGGTTTGGAAATAGGTAAAAAGGTAAATCGAAGCTACAGATTTTGAAACCAGCTGAAATGATAGAGGAGGTTTCCTGATGGAGTGCTAGAGGATCCAAACACAGTTTCGTGAAAGTCAACTTTGGCACCCCAGGAAGGGTAATCAATTGAAATGGCAATAGGGGATACATCATGGTTTGGAAATAGGTAAAAAGGTGAATCGGAGCTATAGGTTTTCGAACCAGCTGAAATGATAGAGGAGGTTTCCTGATGGAGTGCTAGAGGGTCCAAACACAGTTTCGTGAAAGTCAACTTTGGCAACCCAGGAAGGGTAATTCTGTGAAAGGGTGATAGGGGATACATCATGGTTTGGAAATAGGTAAAAAGGTGAATCGGAGCTACAGATTTTCAAACCAGCTGAAATGATAGAGGAGGGTTCCTGATGGAGTGCTAGAGGGTCCAAACACACTTTCGTGAAATTCAACTTTGGCACCCCAGGAAGGGTAATCCCAAAAAAGTGTAATACTGGATGCATCATGGTTTGGAAATAGGTAAAAAGGTGAGTCGAAGCTACAGATTTTCAAACCAGCTGAAATGATGGAGGAGGGTTCCTGATGGAGTGCTAGAGGGTCCAAACACAGATTCATGAAAGTCAACTTTGGCACCCCAGAAAGGGTAATTCTGTGAAAGGATAATAGGGGATACATCATGGTTTGGAAATAGGCATAAAGGTGAATCGGAGCTACAGATTTTCAAACCAGCTGAAATGATAGAGGAGGGTTCCTTATGGAGTGCTAGAGGGTGAAGACAGTTTCCTGAAAGTCAACTTTGGCACCCCACGAAGGAAAATGCCGTGAATTGGTAATAGTGGATACATCATGGTTTGGAAATTGGTAAAAAGGTAAATCGGGGCTACAGATTTTCAAACCAGCTGAAATGATAGAGGAGGGTTCCTGATGGAGTGCTAGAGGGTCCAAACACAGTTTCGTGAAAGTCAACTTTGGCACCCCAGAAAGGGTAATTAATTGAAAGGGTAATAGGGGATACATCATGGTTTGGAAATAGGTAAAAAGGTGAATCGAAGGTACAGCTCCTAAAACCCGCTGAAATGATAGAGGAGGTTTCCTGATGGAGTGCTAGAGGGTCCAAACACAGTTTCGTGAAAGTCAACTTTGGCACCCCAGGAAGGGTAATTCTGGGAAAGGATAATAGGGGATACATCATGGTTTGGAAATATGTAAAAAGGTGAATCGGAGCTACAGATTTTCAAACCAGCTGAAATGATAGGGGAGGGTTCCTGATGGAGTGCTAGAGGATCCAAACACAGTTTCGTGAAAGTCAACTTTGGCACCTCACAAAGGGTAATCAATTGAAATAGCAATAGGGGATACATCATGGTTTGGAAATAGGTAAAAAGGTGAATCGAAGGTACAGCTCTTAAAACCCGCTGAAATGATAGAGGAGGTTTCCTGATAGAGTGCTAGAGGGTCCAAACACAGTTTCGTGAAAGTCAACTTTGGCACCCCAGGAAGGGTAATCAACTGAAAGGGTGAAAGTGGATACATCATGGTTTGGAAATAGGTAAAAAGGTGAATCGAAGGTACAGCTCTCAAAACCCGCTAAAATGATGGAGGAGGGTTCTGATGGAGTGCTAGAGGTTCCAAACACAGTTTCGTGAAAGTCAACTTTGGCACCCCAGAAAGGGTAATTACGTGAAAGGGTAAAAGCGGATACATCATGGTTTGGAAATATGTAAAAAGGTGAATCGGAGCTACAGATTTTCAAACCAGCTGAAATGATAGAGGAGGGTTCCTGATGGAGTGCTAGAGGGTCCAAACACAGTTTCGTGAAAGTCAACTTTGGCACCCGAGGAAGGGTAATCAATTGAAATGGCAATAGGGGATACATCATGGTTTGGAAATAGGTAAAAAGGTGAATCGAAGGTACAGGTCTTAAAACCCGCTGAAATGATAGAGGAGGGTTCCTGATGGAGTGCTAGAGGGTCCAAACACAGTTTCGTGAAAGTCAACTTTGGCACCCCAGGAAGGGTAATCAACTGAAAGGGTAAAAGTGGATACATCATGGTTTGGAAATAGGTAAAAAGGTGAATCGAAGGTACAGCTCTTGAAACCAGCTAAAATGATGGAGGAGGGTTCTGATGGAGTGCTAGAGGTTCCAAACACAGTTTCGTGAAAGTCAACTTTGGCACCCCAGGAAGGGTAGTCCCGTGAAAGGGTAAAAGTGGATACATCATGGTTTGGAAATAGGTAAAAAGGTGAATCGGAGCTACAGATTTTCAAACCAGCTGAAATGATAGAGGAGGGTTCCTGATGGAGTGCTAGAGGGTTCAAACACAGTTTTGTGAAAGTCAACTTTGGCACCCCAGGAAGGAGAATCCCGAGAAAGTGTAATAGTGGATATATCATGGTTTGGAAATAGGTAAAAAGGTAAATCGAAGCTACAGATTTTGAAACCAGCTGAAATGATAGAGGAGGTTTCCTGATGGAGTGCTAGAGGATCCAAACACAGTTTCGTGAAAGTCAACTTTGGCACCCCAGGAAGGGTAATCAATTGATTTGGCAATAGGGGATACATCATGGTTTGGAAATAGGTAAAAAGGTGAATCGGAGCTATAGGTTTTCGAACCATCTGAAATGATAGAGGAGGTTTCCTGATGGAGTGCTAGAGGGTCCAAACACAGTTTCGTGAAAGTCAACTTTGGCAACCCAGGAAGGGTAATTCTGTGAAAGGGTGATAGGGGATACATCATGGTTTGGAAATAGGTAAAAAGGTGAATCGGAGCTACAGATTTTCAAACCAGCTGAAATGATAGAGGAGGGTTCCTGATGGAGTGCTAGAGGGTCCAAACACACTTTCGTGAAATTCAACTTTGGCACCCCAGGAAGGGTAATCCCAAAAAAGTGTAATAGTGGATACATCATGGTTTGGAAATAGGTAAAAAGGTGAGTCGAAGCTACAGATTTTCAAACCAGCTGAAATGATGGAGGAGGGTTCCTGATGGAGTGCTAGAGGGTCAAAACAGTTTCATGAAAGTCAACTTTGGCACCCCAGGAAGGGTAATGCCGTAAAAGGGTAATAGTGGATACATCAAGGTTTCCAATTAGGCATAAAGGTGAATCGGAGCTACAGATTTTCAAACCAGCTGAAATGATGGAGGGGGGTTCCTGATGGAGTGCTAGAGGGTCCAAACACAGTTTCATGAAAGTCAACTATGGCACCCCAGGAAGGGTAATGCCGTAAAAGGGTAATAGTGGATACATCATGGTTTGGAAATCAGTGAAAAGGTGAATCGGAGCTACAGCTCTTAAAACCAGCTGAAATGATAGAGGAGGGTTCCTGATGGAGTGCTAGAGGGTCAAAACATAGTTTCATGAAAGTCAACTTTGGCACCCCAGGATTGGTAATCCCGTGAAAGGGTAGTAGGGCTTACATCATAGTTTGGAAATAGGTAAAAAGGTGAATCTGAGCGACAGATTTTCAAACCAGCTGAAATGATGGAGGAGGGTTTCTGATGGAGTGCTAGAGGGTCCAAACAAACTTTCGTGAAAGTCAACTTTGGCACCCGAGGAAGGGTAATCAATTGAAAGGGTGATAGGGGATACATCATGGTTTAGAAATAGGTAAAAAGGTGAATCGGAGGTACAGCTCTTAAAACCCGCTGAAATGATAGAGGAGGGTTCCTGATGGAGTGCTAGAGGGTCAAAACAGTTTCATGAAAGTCAACTTTGGCACCCCAGGAAGGGTAATGCCGTAAAAGGGTAATAGTGGATACATCAAGGTTTCCAATTAGGCATAAAGGTGAATCGGAGCTACAGATTTTCAAACCAGCTGAAATGATGGAGGGGGGTTCCTGATGGAGTGCTAGAGGGTCCAAACACAGTTTCATGAAAGTCAACTTTGGCACCCCAGGAAGGGTAATGCCGTAAAAGGGTAATAGTGGATACATCAAGGTTTCCAATTAGGCATAAAGGTGAATCGGAGCTACAGCTCTTAAAACCAGCTGAAATGATAGAGGAGGGTTCCTGATGGAGTGCTAGAGGGTCAAAACATAGTTTCATGAAAGTCAACTTTGGCACCCCAGGATTGGTAATCCCGTGAAAATGTAGTACCTCTTGCATCATGTTTGGAAATAGGTGAAAAGGTGAATCTGAGCTACAGATTTTCATACCAGCTGAAATGATAGAGGAGGGTTTCTGATGGAGTTCTAGAGGGTCCAAACACAGTTTCATGAAAGTCAACTTTGGCACCCCGGGAAGGGTATTCCCGTGAAAGGGTGATAGTGGATACATCATGGTTTGGAAATAGGTAACAAAGTGAATCGAAGCTACGGCTCTTAAAAACAGCTGAAATGATAGAGGAGGGTTCCTGATGGAGTGCTAGAGGGTCCAAACACAGTTTCATGAAAGTCAACTTTGGCACCCCAGGAAGGGTAATTCTGTGAAAGGTTGATAGTGGATACATCATGGTTTGGAAATAGACATAAAGGTGAATCGGAGCTATAGGTTTAAAAACCAGCTCAAATGATAGAGGAGGGTTCCTGATGGAGTGCTAGAGGGTCAAAACACAGTTTCGTGAAAGTCAACTTTGGCACCCCAGGAAGGGTAATCAATTGAAAGGGTGATAGGGGATACATCATGGTTTGGAAATAGGTAAAAAGGTGAATCGGAGGTACAGCTCTCAAAACCCGCTGAAATGATAGAGGAGGGTTCCTGATGGAGTGCTAGAGGGTCCAAACACAGTTTCGTGAAAGTCAACTTCGGCACCCCAGGAAGAGTAATTAATTGAAAGGGTAATAGGGGATACATCATAGTTTGGAAATAGGTAAAAAGGTGAATCTGAGCGACAGATTTTCAAAGCAGCTGAAATGATGGAGAAGGGTTTCTGATGGAGTGCTACAGTGTCGAAACACAGTTTCGTGAAATTCAACTTTGGCACCCGAGGAAGGGTAATCAATTAAAAGGTTGAAAGGGAATGCATCATGGTTTGGAAATAGGTAAAAAGGTGAATCGGAGGTACAGCTCTTAAAACCCGCTGAAATGATAGAGGAGGGTTCCTGATGGAGTGCTAGAGGGTCAAAACATAGTTTCATGAAAGTCAACTTTGGCACCCCAGGATTGGTAATCCCGTGAAAAGGTAGTAGGGCTTACATCATGGTGTGGAAATAGGTGAAAAGGTGAATCTGAGCTACAGATTTTCATACCAGCTGAAATGATAGAGGAGGGTTTCTGATGGAGTTCTAGAAGGTCCAAACACAGTTTTATGAAAGTCAACTTTGGCACCCCAGGAAGGGTAATGCCGTAGAAGGGTAATAGTGGATACATCATGGTTTGGAAATTAGTAAAAAGGTAAATCGGAGCTCCAGATTTTCAAACCAGCTCAAATGATAGAGGAGGGTTCCTGATGGAGTGCTAGAGGGTCCAAACAAACTTTCGTGAAAGTCAACTTTGGCACCCCAGGAAGTGTAATTACGTGAAAGTTTAATGGTGGATACATCATGGTTTGGAAATAGGTGAAAAGGTGAATCGGAGCTACAGCTCTTAAAACCAGCTGAAATGATAGAGGAGGGTTCCTGATGGAGTGCTAGAGGGTCAAAACATAGTTTCATGAAAGTCAACTTTGGCACCCCGGGAAGGGTAATCCCGTGAAAGGGTAATAGTGGATGCATCATGGTTTGGAAGTAGGTAAAAAAGTGAATCGAAACTACGGCTCTTAAAAACAGCTGAAATAATAGAGCAGTGTTCCTGATGGAGTGCTAGATGGTCCAAACACAGTTTCGTGAAAGTCAACTTTTGCGCAACAGGAAGGATAACTCTGTGAAAGGTTGATATTGGATACATCATGGTTTGGAAATAGGCATAAAGGTGAATCGGAGCTATAGGTTTAAAAACCAGCTCAAATGATAGAGGAGGGTTCCTGATGGAGTGCTAGAGGGTCAAAACACAATTTCGTGAAAGTCAACTTTGGCACCCCAGGAAGGGTCATCCCGTGAAATTGTATTAGTGGATACATCCTGGTTTGGAAGTAGGTAAAGGGATGAATCGGAGCTACAGATTTTCAAACCAGCTGAAATAATAGAGGAGGGTTCCTGATGGAGTGCTAGAGGGTCAAAATACAGTTTCATGAAAGTCAACTTTGGCACCCCAGGATTGGTAATACCGTGAAAGGGTAATAGGGGATATATCATGGTTTGGAAATAGGTAAAAAAGTGAATCGGAGCTACGGCTCTTAAAACCAGCTGAAATGATAGAGGAGGTTCCTGATGGAGTACTAGAGGGTCCAAACACAGTTTCATGAAAGTCAACTTTGGCACCCCAGGAAGGGTAATTCTGTGAAAGGGTGATTGTGGATACACCATGGTTTGGAAATAGGCATAAAGGTGAATCGGAGCTATAGGTTTAAAAACCAGCTCAAATTATAGAGGAAGGTTCCTGATGGAGTGCTAGAGGGTCAAAACACAATTTCGTGAAAGTCAACTTTGGCACCCCAGGATTGGTAATCCCGTGAAAAGGTAGTAGGGCTTACATCATGGTGTGGAAATAGGTGAAAAGGTGAATCTGAGCTACAGATTTTCATACCAGCTGAAATGATAGAGGAGGGTTTCTGATGGAGTTCTAGAAGGTCCAAACACAGTTTTATGAAAGTCAACTTTGGCACCCCAGGAAGGGTAATGCCGTAGAAGGGTAATAGTGGATACATCATGGTTTGGAAATTAGTAAAAAGGTAAATCGGAGCTCCAGATTTTCAAACCAGCTCAAATGATAGAGGAGGGTTCCTGATGGAGTGCTAGAGGGTCCAAACAAACTTTCGTGAAAGTCAACTTTGGCACCCCAGGAAGTGTAATTACGTGAAAGTTTAATGGTGGATACATCATGGTTTGGAAATAGGTGAAAAGGTGAATCGGAGCTACAGCTCTTAAAACCAGCTGAAATGATAGAGGAGGGTTCCTGATGGAGTGCTAGAGGGTCAAAACATAGTTTCATGAAAGTCAACTTTGGCACCCCGGGAAGGGTAATCCCGTGAAAGGGTAATAGTGGATGCATCATGGTTTGGAAGTAGGTAAAAAAGTGAATCGAAACTACGGCTCTTAAAAACAGCTGAAATAATAGAGCAGTGTTCCTGATGGAGTGCTAGATGGTCCAAACACAGTTTCGTGAAAGTCAACTTTTGCGCAACAGGAAGGATAACTCTGTGAAAGGTTGATATTGGATACATCATGGTTTGGAAATAGGCATAAAGGTGAATCGGAGCTATAGGTTTAAAAACCAGCTCAAATGATAGAGGAGGGTTCCTGATGGAGTGCTAGAGGGTCAAAACACAATTTCGTGAAAGTCAACTTTGGCACCCCAGGAAGGGTCATCCCGTGAAATTGTATTAGTGGATACATCCTGGTTTGGAAGTAGGTAAAGGGATGAATCGGAGCTACAGATTTTCAAACCAGCTGAAATAATAGAGGAGGGTTCCTGATGGAGTGCTAGAGGGTCAAAATACAGTTTCATGAAAGTCAACTTTGGCACCCCAGGATTGGTAATACCGTGAAAGGGTAATAGGGGATATATCATGGTTTGGAAATAGGTAAAAAAGTGAATCGGAGCTACGGCTCTTAAAACCAGCTGAAATGATAGAGGAGGTTCCTGATGGAGTACTAGAGGGTCCAAACACAGTTTCATGAAAGTCAACTTTGGCACCCCAGGAAGGGTAGTTCTGTGAATGGTGATTGTGGATACACCATGGTTTGGAAATAGGCATAAAGGTGAATCGGAGCTATAGGTTTAAAAACCAGCTCAAATTATAGAGGAAGGTTCCTGATGGAGTGCTAGAGGGTCAAAACACAATTTCGTGAAAGTCAACTTTGGCACCCCAGGAAGGGTCATCCCGTGAAATTGTATTAGTGGATACATCCTGGTTTGGAAATAGGTAACGGGATGAATCGGAGCTACAGATTTTCAAACCAGCTGAAATAATAGAGGAGGGTTCCTGATGGAGTGCTAGAGGGTCAAAATACAGTTTCATGAAAGTCAACTTTGGCACCCCAGGATTGGTAATACCGTGAAAGGTTAATAGGGGATATATCATGGTTTGGAAATAGTAGTATAGGGAATGAGAGTTCTGGACCACTTTTCAAAAACCCCCTCTAAAAAGCCTCATTTACTAAATGAGGCTTTGGTGGGACCCTTAGCTCTTGCTACTATTGCCCCTACTACAAAACCACGCCATCACGTTTACTGTGACTTGGCAGGCGGTAACACTGTGCCGTACGGTACGATCAATAATTCTTCTCTTACAAACCCCCTACCCGGCCCACCCCTCAAGTAGTACAAGTTAGGTTCGTCGGCTTTCATATCCACTTTATCTATGTTGTAAGTTTTGACTGACCATATAGGATCGGTGGCTCGCTTACGGCTATCACCCTCGTGTTCCCCCGGCTGGTATAGATACCTCACTAGGGCCCTATCTGGTATCTGTTTCTCCTTCCCACGCAATGGAGCGGCCGACTCTGCAACTATTGATTTTAGTTTGATAGCGTCTGCCGGTTTCTTACCGGTGAGACGGGTGACTTCATGGTTGATTGCCGACACCACCTTGGGTAACCTCGTGACCCATTCAGTCGATCGTTTTCCAGGGGTGGTCATCTCCCTAGCATACTGATAGCCGAACAAGCGCTCAGCCAAAGTCCTATTAAATCTCTCAACTATGGCTTGGCTGCGATGGGCTCTGGCCGTGCCCCGCCTGACCTTCGTATCGTGTTTGGCTAGCAGTTGTGACACAGCACCCATGAACTCCCGTCCGGGGTCAACTTGCAGCTCTGTTGGCCACGTCAGCGGACTGCGTTTGTATATACGTTCAAATCCTCTGGCTACTTGGGCCGAATCTTTCGTGGTCAAGGGTTCGGCTTCCTTGTAACGACTGGCTACGTCCACTACGGTTAAGGCATACTTGTACCTCTTATCGTGAGGTAGGAACAGTAGGTCTGCCTGGTGAATGCTATTAGGTATGTTAATACCGAACCTCCTTCTAGGTACGTAGCGTGGTGCAGGCAAATAGATCTGCCACAGGGCTTGTTTTTCAAGCCACGCTTTGGCTTCCTCCGGGGGTACTCGCGCTAGTTTAGCTAGCTTATCTACTGCGCTAGCTCCTTTCCAGTACCCACGCGGGCTGTAGTAAATAGACTCAAATTTTTTCATGTCCATACGCGTATGTGTTTATACCATCAATAGCTATCCAACGTTTCGTGTCCATAGGCGACAGGGATGTCTTGTTTATAGTCAGTCCGTATATCTTATGTCCATCACTTCTAAGTGTGTTCATTTTATGTCTAAAGGTACGGGTCTTGAACAGGGCTTCCTTGAATCTGGCGTGTTTGATGTGTTGTTTCACCACATACTTCTTAACCCCCTTAGCCTTCCGGATCTCGCTATTGTCGGCTTTCAGTATGGAGTACATCTTAGGCCTCAAACCTATGTACTCGGCTATGGGCGTGCCAGCACACTCGTCCTTCATCTTACCTAGGACCTTTTTATTTACCGTACTGTGCATGGTATGGGTCTTAGGGTAGTCGCTGGTGTCGTATAAATCGATGTGTTTTTTCATGTCCTCGTACACGTCCTCGGTTCGAATCTCCATCAGCAGGGAATCCGTGTCAGTGTACAGCACTTCACACCTGTCGCCGTACTGTTTCTTGAGCTCGTTGTAGTAAAAGTCGTACATCAGGTGTTTGGATAAATCGAGGATGCTCATCCCCACGTAAACAGGTCGGTTGAATTTTATGTGGCTTTTCTTCATGTGTAGGGCAGCCAGGTCGTCTGTGAATATCTTGCTACGGTTGAATGCCGGACTGGCTATCAATTTCCTGAGCTTGTCTTCCTCACTAGATCTAACCAGCTTCACGGTCACGCGTTTCCTCAGGTTCTCCATAGTCTTACCAAACACCGAGTTGTTCATGAGCTTGTAGAGATTTTTCTCGAAATCACTGGTGGCTTTTTTTCGTAGGTCTGTGTTCATTCTGATGTAGGGCTCCATCCATGGGCTCTGGTCGAACATGAGCACCCTGTGTATTTTGGCCAGCCTCATACCCAACGACAGGTACAGCTGTAGGTTGCGATAGTGAACGATGTACTTGGTCTTATTCATTAAGTTAGGCACGAGTTTTTCAACGTCTGTCACACGACCACCTGACAAGTTATGTTGGTACTCAGACATCCAGTCTGGGTTAACCCTCATACGTTCGGGTGCAAGGGGATAGCTGTTGTGCGATGCGTGTAATGCCTTGGGATACTCTAAGTCAACCTCGAGGATATAACCTTTGTTCGAATCTGGTGCAATGCTCATAACATCAACGTGGGGTACCCATTCGAATCCCCCTGTAGGTAGATACTGACTCATGGCCCAGCCGTACAGGTTATTTGCGTCGAGGTAGAGAATGTGATTGGTTGGTTTGTTAGGATCGTAACCTTTCACGTATTGATTATTTGCTTTAGCGTATCGTTTGGATGCCATGGAAATCCCACCTCGCAAGCCTTTCTCAATGAATAGGTGCATGTCGTAATCTGTGAGCAATTCCAAATTAACTCCGGTCTTTCTAAGCAAGGCGTCCCACGACAGACCTGGGCTGGTGTAATACCATGCGGGGTCGAGTTTATACTGCTTTAAACATGTCCGCCGAAACGTCTCGAACACGTCGGCTAACAGCAGTACATCTGTCCTCAAGTACAGGTCGTGATAATCACCCAGGTTCTTACAACCCAGTTTATTCCATACGTTAATCGCGTGCGAGTAATCGTCTCGTGAGACGGACGCCTCATTCAGCTTGCTATAAAAGCAGTCAATAGGGGGTAGTCTGGTCTCGGTGAACTTGACCCAACTATCCATGTACTCATAGGGGTACACACCCTTCCTCATAAGCAGGGGTCTAGTGTCGACGTCTGTGTATCGATCGGTGATAGGGAAGGTATTGTTAGCCTTGACCAGACTGTCGAGTGACGACAGGAGGAATTGAAACGAGTCAATGAACCTAAGTCCGTTTAAGCTGAAGGAGATGTATCTCTCCATGTTGTTGGGGATGCACGATATATTACCATCGATTTTCGCGATGGCCTGCATGATCAAGTGTGAGTCGTACCCTCTCAAGTTGTGAAAGACAACGGGGATGTTTATTGTCTTAGGGTTGATTTTAAGCTTGAGGTTGCACGCGTTGTGAGCGGCGCCTCTATACTTACCAGTTATGTGACAGTGATCTCTCACCGAATCACCGTTAAGCGGTGAGTCACACACGTGACACTTAGTGCTACTAGCGTGAGCTAGCCTGTCGGCTCGGGTCATACGCATGGGAGCGATTTTATACAATGCATTCCTAATAATTTTTTCTTCCTCCTGCAAACACTTTAGAAACCTTTGAGCCGCGTCAGGACCCCTATACACTACCGGAGCTTTCGTTTCCCCGTCACAACGGACGACGATGTATCCAAAACCGCAGGCTATATGCTCTTGTGTCTTGTGGGTGAAGCTACCCTCACTAGGGGGTGTGGGGGAATCCCCACCCACAACTAAGGCTTCGAAGTCGGCGTATATAATATAAGGTACAGACATTTGGTTCTTGTGGTTACTGAATTTTAGGATATTTTCACCTTCCTTAGGCATGTCGACTCGTATGGCCGTCTGCCCCACACCTTGGCAATCCTCCCGGTGGGATTCTAATAAATCAGCCCGACTGAAACCGTGTAGACATCGTACACAAAAATGTTTTTCCCCATTGTGTTTCGACTGGTCGTGCAACAACCGGCTGAGATGTTTTATCCATGTGTAGTGAAACTTGTCACCTCGCTGGATCATGAATATATTGATAACTTGGCAATCCTTCACCGTGCTGACCCTGTGTACTATTATTGTATTACCTTCGTGCCCAAAGACATTTATAGCCAGATTATTCTGTTTTTCTACTTTAGTGATCTGGGATATGGGGGTGGGTTCATCTATACCATCCCAATTAAGCCCATCATCTTGGGGATAGCTAGAAAGCCTATCTGAATGAGTGGCAGCTGGAAATAAGGCTGACCTG
This sequence comes from Haliotis asinina, assembly GCF_037392515.1. Classification (NCBI taxonomy): domain Eukaryota; kingdom Metazoa; phylum Mollusca; class Gastropoda; order Lepetellida; family Haliotidae; genus Haliotis; species Haliotis asinina. The sequence continues at coordinate 26,830,270 of NC_090295.1, forward strand.
ATAGATATCCTCAGGCAATCGTTTCCTCTATTCTTAACATTTACTATGGCATGTTTGTTCCTATAGTAGGGAGGCAAGGCTAGGTATGACCCGCCTCTGAACGGCACGTATTTAGCTATGTCTAGATAGACGTTATCGATTTTATCTACAGCCCACCCGGACCCCATGTGCGTGTAGCGTTCTAGGTATTCTCGTATCTGCTGAAAACTATTATCGATTGATGCGTCAATGGTCTCTGTATGTGTGGCGACCTCTTGTTTGCCTCGGAAGTAAGGTTGCAAATACTCAGTGACCCCTGTGGTGCCCTCCTTATCGAGCGACATTTTCACTGTGATCTGAAACTTGATACTTCCTAGATTATTTAGTTCCTGGTTGACCTTATCAGCTATCAGAGGCTTGATATCTGTAATGTCTATGTTTCTATCGACGAGCATGCGCCAACCTCTCAAATAGTTGCCTACAGCGCGCTCAGTGCGAACGAACTGCAGGTCAACAGCTCTATTCTGTCGTAATAATTCTACAAGCTGTGGTTTTCTCATACGAGAATACCCGCCTAAACCCAAATCGTGTGCCTCGGCTTTCAGTTGTTTTACAGTGGGACGTGCTACGGGGGCATGTGATAACAATGCGGTTAACCCGGCTCTCCCCAGGTGTGAATAACCCGTGTGTCCAAGCTGTTTTGCTTGAGCTTTTAATTGTTTTACCGTAGGAGGGGCTTCTAAACCTAGTAATCTCAACAATGCTGACTTCCGCATTCTAGAATACCCGATAACACCTCTCTGTTTTGCGACCCTCTTGAGCTCGCGCACAGTAGCCATAGTGTTTACACCTAAGAGAATCAATGTCTAATTGGTCGGCAGTAACTCTTAAAAAATATTTTCTGGTGGCCGGGTACAATTCTATACATTCTGTCAAATCACCCCACGTACCTGGTAAAATATATAGTGTGGCTGTTTCAATCCAGTACTCGCCTTGGGTATAGTATTCCTTGTATTCACTTATACTCGAAAAACGTTCTATATGGTATTGAGACGCGATATCCCGCTCCCATTCGAAGGGGTGAGTATACTTAACACCCTCTTTAATCCATACCACGTCCACTATTATCTTAAATCTGAAGCTGCCCCATAAGGTCAGTTCATATTTGAATATGTTTTCAACAGACATAGCTATACGTAGGTGTGTATAATCTCTAATTGATTCATAGTAACTCTTAAGTGGCTATCTTGAGCAGTCGCCTACGTTCTTTTATGTAGCCTTTTTTATTCTCGTATATGAGTTGATGTCTGACTACGTTCGCTCCGTGAGCTTTACATAAACAGTAGTGTCCTTTAACCCCGATACCACACACAGAACACGTGTAGTTAGGACTTCCCATATGGAAACAACAGAACCCCTGATTCCTGCATTTCCTACCACAGGCCTCGGTCTTCCCCATAAGTATATATTCACATCGGTATGGAGCGGGTCTCATGTTTACTTATATAGGTATTTTAGTTTAATTGCTTAGCAACCAACGCAGTAGCTGCTATACCCAACACTATGAAGCCCAGTTCACGATTCATTTGTCCCTTGGATGGTGTGTAGTACTGAGCGAGTGTGGGTTCATTGAGCGCTTCCAATCGTTTACCAGTTAGTTTGTAGTATTCTTTCATTCCTTCATCGACATCGTTGAATGTTTGAACGGCATGGTTTTCACGCTGGAGTTGTTCGTTAATGAAATCGAGCCTCTGGAGGCGTTTTTTAGCGTACTCGGCCTGTGCTCTTTGTAATTTCTCAGTAGCGAGATCGTGTCGCTTCCTTTCTTCCTGTATTTCAGCCGCGTGATCATCTCGTAGTTTCGAGAAGAGGTAATTACTCCCGGAAAATGCCAGGGCATTCACTAACGCCCCACCGACCATCATAGCTATCGTGGCCATCCCTATATTTATTTCATTATATTATCAGGTATGATCCCTTGTTTTACTAGGATGTCTTTTGTGGCCATCGCCATACCAAGGTTCATTATGAGCATACCCATATCCTGCAGGTTGAAATCTAGTTTGATAGTTGGTTGTTTAAGCACCATTTTAGTCAACCGAGCGTACCCTACTGCTAGACTGGCTACCACTGTGGCGTGGTATGCGTCGTTGACGAACGTTTTCCCCTCAGACATTATGTATATGATATAAAATATTTTAAATTATAACATGATATGCGGGTCTACCATGGGGGATACCCCCATACCCCCACTGTTGGGGGTGGGTGGTGGCTCACTGTGGGAGGGTACCCCCACGTATAACCACGAGATAGCCAAGGCAGCAGTTACGCCTACAGCCAACAACAGTCGGGTTGGGTTAGTCACTTTATGTTGGTTACACCACCGTTTTTTACCGGCAGCTACTCTCTTAGGATTCTTCTGCCTGGTTACTGTAGGGGGTACCACCACTGGGGTCTCCACCGTCACTGGTTCCTGTGAAGGGGGTACCTCCACCGTCACCTCGGGACTCACTGTTTCCTGTGCAGCATCCATCTATACTATTATTATTATTCTTTCTCTCAAATTGACAATGTTTTGCCGTGATAATCGCCGCCGTCACTGGGGCCAACAACATACCATATTTGTGGTACAGCCCGCAGCTGATAGAGCTCACGGCGTGTTCGATAAAAGGGTCTTTCTCGAGGTCCTCCCACAGGTAAAGTCGGCGCTCTGGTGGAATGGGAAGGAAGTGTGATACAATACCGGTGTATATCTGGGCCATAGCCGATCCTATTGTCTTTGTCATTTCTGCTCCGAGCCGGGACTCGTATCTAGCGTACAGCTTATCGATTTCTTCGGCTGACATTTTGTTAATTTTATCTGGAGTGTAGTCTCCAAAGTAATGTTTGGCTTTGCCGCCAACAGCCAACGCCACCAGTTTCTCTCGCTTGGGGGAATCCCCACTGGGGGAACCCTCCAACGACAATTGTTCGAGCAATTCCTCACACTCCATCTTATAATATAACAAGTAAGATTTAGTTTTAACTATATAATACCCGATACAAACAAAACACAGAGAAATGAAGGTTAAGTTGCACACGACAAATACTTCAAATATCATAGCTATGCTTAGCATTTGCTTAGCTTTGCTTAGCTTTGCTTAGCTTTGCTTAGCTTTAGCATACTATATATGCTACTGGTTGGTCGGTCTTTAGAACGAGCTTAGCGTGTTTAGTTTCAGCGAGCTGTTTCTTCACCCGTTCCCGTTCTAATTTACTCATCACATCGTTCTCTCTCAAACACTCCTCGAACGAATCCCTGTCCTTGCAGTGAAATAAGGCCACCCATCGCGTCTGCTCCCTGAGGTCTTTCAACACCGAGTTGAACTTCTGCGTTAGCACCCAGACGCTGTGATTTGCATGCCGGCCGGAGAAGGCCAGGTACGATAGCATGTCTCTCTTTTTTGTTATCTCGCGATTAGCGCTGCAGTCGTCTAGTATGAACAGCGTCGGTTCCCCTTTAAATTTCTCGTGAAGAGCTTTCAACCAGTCCTGCAGGCGTGTTCCAGGGTCGATTTTGTGTACGTCCGGGTCCGTCATCACCCAAGGTCGCGCGTACGTTTTATTCATGCTCAGAGTAGGGCATATGATAACGATGTTATCGAACACATCCTTGTAGTAACCCTCCAACATATCCAACACGAAAACGGTCTTACCACAGCCAGTCTGCCCGCATATGATAGCGCAGTGTGGGTCAGTGGGGAGGGGGAGACCCCCACACCCCCCAGAGGTTGGTAGTTTATTGGGGGGTATGGGGGGGTACCCCCCACTAGTAGATGGCTTGCACGAATCTCCCATTGTCTATATTAAGTTGCGCGTCCATAATAACGTACAGATATAATTTCAACTTACCAGCGGTTTGAGCCTTCTTAGTAATCTGGATGGTTATCCCTTCGCTGCCGTTATCTATACGGCGCCCGCTACCGTGCAGTTTATCATCATCCGTGGATCGCATGTCCAACCATAGGGCGTACTTGGTGGTCAGGTATTCACCGATCTGCACGGAGCCGAGGTCCAGGTCCTTTGTTATGTAATCCCCCACTGGTAGCTTTTTTATCTCATCCCACTGCTGGTGTGGTCTCATACCATGACTGAACAGCTGGTTGGGCACGCCCTCGATGGTAACTTCCACCTTTTCAATCTCGGGGTTGAAAAACTTCTCGCTGTCCCTCCGGAATGGATCGTAATCCTCCACGGGGACGACCAGGATACCTTTCATCGATCGCGCCGGCACGTTAAGGTTGATATTCCACACAGTGTCGCTCTTATCTCGCACGACTGATCTATGCCTCAGTACGCGATCGTACAGGATAGCCATCTTCCCAGAATACTGGTTTCGAACCTGCCTGGCCAGCTCCGGGCTAGTGACCATGTCGAACTCAAGAGAGATGTTGTCTATGGCATAACTGGCCTCATCACCGTTCGGCGTACGCACTACTTTGCTATAGTCGTTAAACGTGAGCTCGTATTCGAGCCTATCACCCAGCGCGGCCTGGTAAAATGGCGCGTGTCCCGTGAGTAACTCGAAGTCGAGCGGCACGCAGAATCGATTTCCGTATGCTAGAGCGATGGCCTTTTCACCGTCCGATAGCTTGTCTTGCTGGTCTGTCGTGAAGACGTACCCTATGCGCGCCCGGGTTGATTTGCTGATACCCTGGTACACATCATTGACTCGTTCTCCCTCGCTTTTCCAGAGATCCCTGTAGCAGTGAAACACGTCGCTGTCGTCGATGCTCAGCACCTCGTTACCGCTGATCTTGACGGTCGTTTTCTTGATGATAGCTCGACCCACGTTCCGCACTAGCTCGCGTTTGTCGTTGTCGGAGGTCAACGTGATATTGAACGCCAGTCGAACAGTGCCTGGTACAATGAGGTCATTCTCACCAAGGTTTGGAAATCTAACCAGCAGAGTTTGATTCTGGTCTATCTTGCTGGGATTGTTGGTGATGGTCACCGACTGACGCACGGCTCTGGCACCTAATGGCTCTCTCAATTTTCTGAAAGGATCTAATTTTCTGCCGTACATTGTTATATAAAAGAAATATATTTTTAATACTAATGGATGAAGATATAGATATGACGGAGATGCCGGGCGCTAGTGCCCAGGCATTCGATGATGAGCAGGAGACCTCATTTACTAGTTCACCATTGAACCAAGAACTCTTGGAAACAACGGTAAATGATTATTTCGAAAGTTTAAGAAGAGATAAAAACTACGTTGAACCACAGGGTCGATACCATAAGGATTTTTTTATTGATACAAAGGGTGTTCTACGCCTTAAGTCTGACCCAGGGGTTGACCTCTTTAACAAGAGCAATAAAAAACCACTGGCCTTGTCAACTCTAGCCAGCCGCTATGGTGTTGAATTTATCCGTAAAAATCTAAACATGAATGATTACGGTGGTGCAATACCTAAGGCCGTTAAAGAAGATCTGCAAGCTACCAGATCCCACCTCACCACTAGAGATGAAATGACACCACAGCGTGCTACAGAAGCCTCAGACAGCATAGAAAAACTGTTGAGCACCTACTGGGACAAACCGTTACCGGGATTTGACTTTCCGGTAAGGGAACTGCGCGGCTTAGACGAAGCCGTGAAACGCGTGCGTGGAGAACTCGTGAACAACATGGGGAAACTGAACGAAATCGACGAGCACATCGCTAGGGAAAAAACCAAACTCAACGAAACTGAAAACGATGATATGAAGCGCCGTATCAATGAACGACTACGCGATTTAGAAGACGAGAGACGTACACGATTGGAATCCGCTTCCTCGAATCGTGAACAGCTTCGATCCCAGATCAGTCGTATTCGGGAAACAATCGATAGAATACTGAATGAGGATACAACTTTAGCCAACAGGATTCGGATATTGTTCCGGGAGCAATGGATCACCATCGCCAGCATTCTGACTGCATTGGGTTTCATTATATCAACCCTGGTGGTGTCACTGGTGGGAGGAACCCCTGTGGGGGTAACTCCCCCCACACCCCCTGGCGGTGGTGTTAAAGACTGGATTAAAAAACTCGGGGAAGGCCTAGCTAAACTGGCTGGTAAAGCCGCCGAAGCCCTTCCCGGCATACTGGGTAGCATCGTCTCGTGGTTGTTGAGCGCTCTGTCTAAAACTGCCATGTGGCTCAGTCAAAACCTGTGGGCAGCCATCGTCGCCGTGGCGGGTCTGGTGTACGTAGCGGCTAAGAAATCTTTAACCAAATAAGTCCCAAAGCTACCCCACCAACCACTAGGGCTGTTTTATTATCAATATGCTGCTGATAGGGGGGTACCCCCACATGCACATGAGGGTGTGTGGGGGACACATGAACTTTAGGCTCCGGGGGTGGCGCCACTATACCCTTTTCACGTGGTGGGATGTGTGGGATATAGGGGGTGTTAATATCGGGGTTGATACCCAACTTTTGGTCCGCCGTGGCTATGACTATTTTGTTGTTATAACCCACCACTTTTTTTACTCTCAGTTGCATATCACTCGGAGCCATGTACAACCCCACGCCGAACACGTAGTTGACTTTCGATCTGGCGTATTCTAACACGTTTTGGTAGCGTTCGATGGCCCGCTGGAGATCAACTGGAGAATTGATAGCATCCTCAACGTTGGAAACGAACTGTGTCTGAGCGTCGTAAGCAGCTCCCGAACCGATGATGTTGGAACGCGTCATCGACTGCGCACCCAACAGCGCCCACACGTACGTTCGAATCGAGTCGTTCAACCTGACTACCCCGGCACGAGTGAATCCTTTCGACGTGTCCAGCATGAACATTTTCCACCCGTCTGAGGTTGACTGCTCCACTTTCTGGACTATGAAAGCAACCCCACCTTTAAAGTTCATACGATCATCCCTCCATTCATTACTCGACAAAGCAAAGTCCTGGCGTAGTAAATCATGTCGTTTCAGTAAATCACTGACTTCTTTCACTGGTTTTGGCCCATCATAAGGAATACCCAACCCGTGGTTCGGCCCCGGCAAACGCCAATCCGTCTTCGGGTCTATTTCGAATTCATTGCAAATACGTTCGTAGGCCCGTCTATCGTACGGGTTGTTTGTTGCGCCCCACGCTTTGTCCTGTGGGAGGGGGGCGCTGATCTCTTTAAGGATACGTCTGACCTGGTAGTACACGTGGAACTTGAACACAGACTGACTCAGCGGCCCACGCCGAGTGTCGGTCAATGTCACACCACACCCCGTTGTAGCGCACCACACGGCAAAGTTGAATTGGTTCTGCCAGAACTGCATAGGGTTGTTGAACCAAGCGTGGACTGCCTCAATGTTAGTCACCGAAAGCTTATACTTATCGAACACATCTAAAAGCTGGGTATTGAAATACAACCCAGGAGCAACCACGATCTTCATGGGGGAGAAATCTACATCCAGTTTAGGGTAAAACACACCAGGGGAATACATTTTAAAACTATTATATAATGAGTATATATACTCTAACATGTACATAACACTTCCAGGAATAACGAGCGGTGAGGCCGTTCAGCTGACGCACGCGATCGATAACACGTCAGGTCAACTCGAAGTCGCACTCTGCGATATCACCTACCTACCACAATGGACTAACATCAATATCAGCAACAATAAGCTGTTCGTCAGTGGGGCTCGCAGCCAGATAACTGACGGCTACTACAGCGTGTGCTCGCTAAACGACGAGGTCTTCAAACCCCTGGGAGCCGAACTCAAGATGAACGACTCAAACGGCACAGTGGTGTTAATCAACAATGGAAGAAACCCTTTGAGGCTCGGCCGACCATTAGCAAGGATGCTCGGTATGTCTCCTGACGAGATAAAACCAACAACAACCGTCACAGGCACGAAGTTACCCGACCTAGTACCGTACCGAGAGCTGTACATTCATCTCGATCAGGTGAGCACAACGTACAACATTCAAGGAGGTCACCCTTCCACTATACTGAGAGCAGTGCCGGTGAAAACTGAGAAATTCAACGACGGTAGAACCGAGTCGTTTTCACCACGGCAGTATAAGAGATTAACCCAGGGCAACATACCTGAGCTGACAATATCGGTGTTAGATATAAATCATAATCCTGTAAATATAGGATACCTCAGCTTAACGCTTCACGTAACATGACCAGCGCACAAGGGCCCGGAGTGAAAAAATGCGTCAATATCGGGATCTCCGACCTCGGAGACACACGCGGTTTCGACGCTCCCGGAGTAGATGGTAAATCGTATGCCTTGCAACTGAAAAACAACATTTACAAACGCGTTGAAATCCCCTCCGGTGGAACCCTAAGTGATATGATAGATACCACAGGAGCAACAGCCAACACTAAGTACGCCCTCGTCAACACCGGTGATGACAACTGGAGAATATACCCATCATTCGGAGGTAAACTGTTCGACTTAGACGATGTTGAGAGCACTACCGTCATCAAAAACAAACCATATATGCTCGTCTTCACCGAAGATGACAAGTGGGTGTTGTTACCCGATAACAAATGGTTTCTCAATATTAGACTCGTCTCCCCTTACGTGTTCACGGATAACAAAGACAACCACCTAAACAAAGTCGTAAACAATGGAACCCTGCTCGTGGCTTACGTCCCAACTCAGAGGCGTAGCATAGTCGTCAGCCCAGTCAACACTATAGCAGCCCACATGCTATCGAGTAAACCGGCCATGCAAAACGTGAAATTGCAGTTGGTGTCTGAATTCGAAGGTGTGGTTAAGATACTAGAGAGTCTACCGGCAAACTCAACACTGTTCATCAAAGTCTACCTAGGGGAACCATCGGTGAATGATGTCGAGATCGTGAAGGGGATCAAACTCGGGTGGGTGAAACGACACCAGTATCAAGTTTGCAACGTTTACGTGCGGGTGGGTGTCGACTCCAAGACCAGTCTGCAGGGGGTCAACGTGATCATAGAAAACAAGATATCACTAATCAATATCTTCCTGCCTGACAACATACACTTCATGGGTATAAAGTTAACCCCTGAATTATTATCAGAAAACCAGTTGGAAATTATATCATAATAGTATAATAATGACTAGTCATCATCCCAACACTACACTTAACGACCTGGGAGATACGGAGGGATTCGATCAGCCTGGTGAGGAAGGTGAATTATACATCCTACACTTCAAAGACAACGTGTACAAACGGGTGCCGTTATCAGATTTTAAAGAACCCAAATGGCTGGTCAACTTAACACCAGCCTCACCTTATATCACAATAGGTGAAAATGCGGTGATCTCTAAGATTAAGAACAACGGTAGTTGGGTCGGGGATTTCATTCCGGAGAGGTCATTAATCATGATGGCTACTGGTCCCGGGAAAAATAGGTTAAGGACTATAGTAACAAATAAATTACCATTTCGCAATAATATATATAACATACATCTTGATATATCCCCCCCTTTCACACTCATCATAGAAGTCTTCTTTTTCTATTTAGGTAATGAAAACACCTCAAAAGAACAACAAATTTTACCCGGGGTGTCACTACACTGGTTTGATGAACACACAGACAAATATTGTCGTATTGTTATACAACAGGATACCCACGGGGCCCCTATAAACCGCTTAATAAGCCTCAGTGGGGTTTTTATTACAACAGGAAATTCTATTAGCCTCTCACCTATTACCCTGATTGATGGTCTAGATCTTGTAGGCTTCAAATACATTGAAAGATTTTTAACTGAACCCCAATTAAAATATCTTTCAAAATATATATTATAGGATGGGTCTGTACCCAGTCGTAGAGGAAGTAGCGAAGACGTTGGAAACCGTAGATGGGTTCCGCTTGAGGCAGTTATGTGATGTGAAACGCCAACTAGAACAAGACCGTGACACGCGGAAAGCTCTATGTAAAAAGTACAATAGAGCTTTCAATATCGTGGACGGGGCTGACACTACCCTTATGGCAACCAGCATGGGACTAGGGGCGGCAGGCGTTGGGTTGTTAACCACCATCGTGGCTGCACCTATAGTGTTAGGTATTGAAATAACGGCTGGGGTGACAGGGTTGGTAGGGTTGGCGCTTAAGTTAGTATCACGCAGACTTAATCGTAAGGCATTGAAACACGATGAGATCAGGGTTCTGGCCGAAGCAAAGCTGAACACAGTTAGTGAGCGTATTTCCACGGCACTCTCTGACAGTAAGATCTCAGAAGAGGAGTTTCGTTCAATCCTATCTGAACTCACAAAATATAACGGAATGAAACAAGATATTCGATCCAAGTCTCGTAAGTCTGCTATCAGCGAGGACGAGAAAAAAAAGTACATAGCACAGGGAATACAAAAAGCCCAGCAAGCCTTTATTATGAACACCAAAGAGATCGTAGGCGGTTCACATTAAACTGTTTCATTGATATAAACATAACATAGGGACGATAGCCGTAAGCGAGCCACCGATCCTATATGGTCAGTCAAAACTTACAACATAGATAAAGTGGATATGAAAGCCGACGAACCTAACTTGTACTACTTGAGGGGTGGGCCGGGTAGGGGGTTTGTAAGAGAAGAATTATTGATCGTACCGTACGGCACAGTGTTACCGCCTGCCAAGTCACGGTAAACGTGATGGCGTGGTTTTGTAGTAGGGGCAATAGTAGCAAGAGCTAAGGGTCCCACCAAAGCCTCATTTAGTAAATGAGGCTTTTTAGAGGGGGTTTTTGAAAAGTGGTCCAGAACTCTCATTATCTATACTACTGAAATAGGTAAAAAAGTGAATCGGAGCTACGGCTCTTAAAACCAGCTGAAATGATAGAGGAGGTTCCTGATGGAGTGCTAGAGGGTCAAAACACAGTTTCATGAAAGTCAACTTTGGCACCCCAGGAAGGGTAATTCTATGAAAGGGTGATAGTGGATACATCATGGTTTGGAAATAGGCATAAAGGTGAATCGGAGCTATAGGTTTAAAAACCAGCTCAAATGATAGAGGAGGGTTCCTGATGGAGTGCTAGAGGGTCAAAACACAGTTTCGTGAAAGTGATCTTTGGTACCCCAGGAAGGGTCATCCCGTGAAATTGTATTAGTGGATACATCCTCGTTTGGAAATAGGTAAAGAGATGAATCGGAGCTACAGATTTTCAAACCAGCTGAAATAATAGAGGAGGGTTCCTGATGGAGTGCTAGAGGGTCAAAACACAGTTTCATGAAAGTCAACTTTGGCACCCGAGGAAGAGTAATCAATTGAAAGGGTGATAGGGGATACATCATGGTTTGGAAATAGGTAAAAAGGTGAATCGGAGGTGCAGCTCTTAAAACCCGCTGAAATGATAGAGGAGGGTTCCTGATGGAGTGCTAGAGGGTCAAAACAGTTTCATGAAAGTCAACTTTGGCACCCCAGGAAGGGTAATGCTGTAAAAGGGTAATAGTGGATACATCAAGGTTTCCAATTAGGCATAAAGGTGAATCGGAGCTACAGATTTTCAAACCAGCTGAAATGATGGAGGGGGGTTCCTGATGGAGTGCTAGAGGGTCCAAACACAGTTTCATGAAAGTCAACTATGGCACCCCAGGAAGGGTAATGCCGTAAAAGGGTAATAGTGGATACATCATGGTTTGGAAATCAGTGAAAAGGTGAATCGGAGCTACAGCTCCTAAAACCAGCTGAAATGATAGAGGAGGGTTCCTGATGGAGTGCTAGAGGGTCCAAACATAGTTTCATGAAAGTCAACTTTGGCACCCCACAATTGGTAATCCCGTGAAAGGGTAGTTGGGCTTACATCATGTTTGGAAATAGGTGAAAAGGTGAATCTGAGCGACAGATTTGCATACCAGCTGAAATGATAGAGGAGGGTTTCTGATGGAGTTCTAGAGGGTCCAAACACAGTTTTATGAAAGTCAACTTTGGCACCCCAGGAAGGGTAATCCCGTGAAAGGGTAATCGTGGATACATCATGGTTTGGAAATAGGTAAAAAAGTGAGTCGAAACTACGGCTCTTAAAAACAGCTGAAATGATAGAGGAGTGTTCCTGATGGAGTGCTACAGGGTCCAAACACAGTTTCGTGAATGTCAACTTTTGCACAACAGGAAGGATAACTCTGTGAAAGGTTGATAGTGGATACATCATGGCTTAGAAATAGGTGAAAAAGTGAATCGAAGCTACGGCTCTTAAAAACAGCTGAAATGATAGAGGAGGGTTCCTGATGGAGTGCTAGAGGGTCCAAACACAGTTTTATGAAAGTCAACTTTGGCACTTGAGGAAGGGTAATCAGTTGAAAGGGTGATAGGGGATACATCATGGTTTGGAAATAGGTAAAAAGGTGAATCGGAGGTACAGCTCTCAAAACCCGCTGAAATGATAGAGGAGGGTTCCTGATGGAGTGCTAGAGGGTCCAAACACAGTTTCGTGAAAGTCAACTTCGGCACCCCAGGAAGAGTAATTAATTGAAAGGGTAATAGGGGATACATCATAGTTTGGAAATAGGTAAAAAGGTGAATCTGAGCGACAGATTTTCAAACCAGCTGAAATGATGGAGAAGGGTTTCTGATGGAGTGCTGCAGGGTCCAAACACAGTTTCGTGAAATTCAACTTTGGCACCCGAGGAAGGGTAATCAATTGAAAGGGTAACAGGGGATACATCATGGTTTGGAAATAGGTAAAAAGGTGAATCGGAGGTACAGCTCTTAAAACCAGCTGAAATGATAGAGGAGGGTTCCTGATGGAGTGCTAGAGGGTCAAAACATAGTTTCATGAAAGTCAACTTTGGCACCCCAGGATGGGTAATCCCGTGAAAAGGTAGTAGGGCTTGCATCATGGTGTGGAAATAGGTGAAAAGGTGAATCTGAGCTACAGATTTTCATACCAGCTGAAATGATAGAGGAGGGTTCCTGATGGAGTGCTAGAGGGTCCAAACAAACTTTAGTGAAAGTCAACTTTGGCACTCCAGGAAGGGTAATTACGTGAAAGTTTAATAGTGGATACATCATGGTTTGGAAATAGGTGAAAAGGTGAATCGGAGCTACAGCTCTTAAAACCAGCTGAAATGATAGAGGAGGGTTCCTGATGGAGTGCTAGAGGGTCAAAACATAGTCTCATGAAAGTCAACTTTGGCACCCCAGGATTGGTAATCCCGTGAAAGGGTAGTAGGGCTTACATCATGGTTTGGAAATAGGTGAAAAGGTGAATCTGAGCTACAGATTTTCATACCAGCTGAAATGATAGAGGAGGGTTTCTGATGGAGTTCTAGAGGGTCCAAACACAGTTTTATGAAAGTCAACTTTGGCACCCCGGGAAGGGTAATCCCGTGAAAGGGTAATAGTGGATGCATCATGGTTTGGAAGTAGGTAAAAAAGTGAATCGAAACTACGGCTCTTAAAAACAGCTGAAATAATAGAGGAGTGTTCCTGATGGAGTGCTAGAGGGTCCAAACACAGTTTCGTGAAAGTCAACTTTTGCACAACAGGAAGGATAACTCTGTGAAAGGTTGATATTGGATACATCATGGTTTAGAAATAGGTAAAAAAGTGAATCGAAACTAGGGCTCTTAAAAACAGCTGAAATGATAGAGGAGGGTTCCTGATGGAGTGCTAGAGGGTCCAAACACAGTTTCATGAAAGTCAACTTTGGCACCCCAGGATTGGTAATACCGTGAAAGGGTAATAGGGGATATATCATGGTTTGGAAATAGGTAAAAAATTGAATCGGAGCTACGGCTCTTAAAACCAGCTGAAATGATAGAGGAGGTTCCTGATGGAGTGCTAGAGGGTCAAAACACAGTTTCATGAAAGTCAACTTTGGCACCCCAGGAAGGGTAATTCTGTGAAAGGGTGATAGTGGATACATCATGGTTTGGAAATAGGCATAAAGGTGAATCGGAGCTATAGGTTTAAAAACCAGCTCAAATGATAGAGGAGGGTTCCTGATGGAGTGCTAGAGGGTCAAAACACAATTTCGTGAAAGTCATCTTTGGTACCGCAGGAAGGGTCATCCCGTGAAATTGTATTAGTGGATACATCCTCGTTTGGAAATAGGTAAAGAGATGAATCGGAGCTACAGATTTTCAAACCAGCTGAAATAATAGAGGAGAGTTCCTGATGGAGTGCTAGAGGGTCAAAACACAGTTTCATGAAAGTCAACTTTGGCACCCGAGGAAGGGTAATCAATTGAAAGGGTGATAGGGGATACATCATGGTTTGGAAATAGGTAAAAAGGTGAATCGGAGGTGCAGCTCTTAAAACCCGCTGAAATGATAGAGGAGGGTTCCTGATGGAGTGCTAGAGGGTCAAAACAGTTTCATGAAAGTCAACTTTGGCACCCCAGGAAGGGTAATGCCGTAAAAGGGTAATAGTGGATACATCAAGGTTTCCAATTAGGCATAAAGGTGAATCGGAGCTACAGATTTTCAAAGCAGCTGAAATGATGGAGGGGGGTTCCTGATGGAGTGCTAGAGGGTCCAAACACAGTTTCATGAAAGTCAACTATGGCACCCCAGGAAGGGTAATGCCGTAAAAGGGTAATAGTGGATACATCATGGTTTGGAAATCAGTGAAAAGGTGAATCGGAGCTACAGCTCCTAAAACCAGCTGAAATGATAGAGGAGGGTTCCTGATGGAGTGCTAGAGGGTCCAAACATAGTTTCATGAAAGTCAACTTTGGCACCCCAGGATTGGTAATCCCGTGAAAGGGTAGTTGGGCTTACATCATGTTTGGAAATAGGTGAAAAGGTGAATCTGAGCGACAGATTTTCATACCAGCTGAAATGATAGAGGAGGGTTTCTGATGGAGTTCTAGAGGGTCCAAACACAGTTTTATGAAAGTCAACTTTGGCACCCCGGGAAGGGTAATCCCGTGAAAGGGTAATCGTGGATACATCATGGTTTGGAAATAGGTAAAAAAGTGAGTCGAAACTACGGCTCTTAAAAACAGCTGAAATGATAGAGGAGTGTTCCTGATGGAGTGCTACAGGGTCCAAACACAGTTTCGTGAATGTCAACTTTTGCACAACAGGAAGGATAACTCTGTGAAAGGTTGATAGTGGATACATCATGGTTTAGAAATAGGTGAAAAAGTGAATCGAAACTACGGCTCTTAAAAACAGCTGAAATGATAGAGGAGGGTTCCTGATGGAGTGCTAGAGGGTCCAAACACAGTTTTATGAAAGTCAACTTTGGCACCCGAGGAAGGGTAATCAATTGAAAGGGTGATAGGGGATACATCATGGTTTGGAAATAGGTAAAAAGGTGAATCGGAGGTACAGCTCTCAAAACCCGCTGAAATGATAGAGGAGGGTTCCTGATGGAGTGCTAGAGGGTCCAAACACAGTTTCGTGAAAGTCAACTTCGGCACCCCAGGAAGAGTAATTAATTGAAAGGGTAATAGGGGATACATCATAGTTTGGAAATAGGTAAAAAGGTGAATCTGAGCGACAGATTTTCAAACCAGCTGAAATGATGGAGAAGGGTTTCTGATGGAGTGCTGCAGGGTCCAAACACAGTTTCATGAAATTCAACTTTGGCACCCGAGGAAGGGTAATCAATTGAAAGGGTAACAGGGGATACATCATGGTTTGGAAATAGGTAAAAATGTGAATCGGAGGTACAGCTCTTAAAACCAGCTGAAATGATAGAGGAGGGTTCCTGATGGAGTGCTAGAGGGTCAAAACATAGTTTCATGAAAGTCAACTTTGGCACCCCAGGATTGGTAATCCCGTGAGAAGTTAGTAGGGCTTGCATCATGGTGTGGAAATAGGTGAAAAGGTGAATCTGACCTACAGATTTTCATACCAGCTGAAATGATAGAGGAGGGTTTCTGATGGAGTTCTAGAAGGTCCAAACACAGTTTTATGAAAGTCAACTTTGGCACCCCAGGAAGGGTAATGCCGTAAAAGGGTAATAGTGGATACATCATGGTTTGGAAATTAGTAAAAAGGTAAATCGGAGCTCCAGATTTTCAAACCAGCTGAAATGATAGAGGAGGGTTCCTGATGGAGTGCTAGAGGGTCAAAATACAGTTTCATGAAAGTCAACTTTGGCACCCCAGGAAGGGTAATTACGTGAAATGGTAATGGTGGATACATCATGGTTTGGAAATAGGTGAAAAGGTGAATCGGAGCTACAGCTCTTAAAACCAGCTGAAATGATAGAGGAGAGTTCCTGATGGAGTGCTAGAGGGTCCAAACATAGTTTCGTGAAAGTCAACTTTGGCACCCCAGAAAGGGTTGTTCAGTGAAAGGTTGATAGTGGATACATCATGGTTTGGAAGTAGGTAAAAAGGTGAATCGGAGCTACAGATTTTCATACCAGCTCAAATGATAGAGGAGAGTTCCTGATGGAGTGCTAGAGGGTCCAAACACAGTTTCGTGAAAGTCAACTTTGGCACCCCCGGAAGGGTAATTCTGTGAAAGTTTAGTTGTGGATACATCATGGTTTGGAAATTGGTAAAAAGGTAAATTTGGAACTACAGATTTTCAAAGCAGCTGAAAGGTCAGAGGAGGGTTCCTGATGGAGTGCTAGAGTGTCCAAAAACAGTTTCGTGAAAGTCAACTTTTGCACAACAGGAAGGGTAGTTGTGTGAAAGGGTAATAGGGGATACATCATGGTTTGGAAATAGGTAAAAAGGTGAATCGGAGCTACAGATTTTCATACCAGCTGAAATGATAGAGGATGGTTCCTGATGGAGTGCTAGAGGGTCCAAACACAGTTTCATGAAAGTCAACTTTGGCACCCCAGGAAGGGTAATTCTGTGAAAGGGTAAAAGTGGATACATCATGGTTTGGAAATAGGTAAAAAGGTGAATCGGAGCTACAGATTTTCATACCAGCTGAAATGATAGAGGATGGTTCCTGATGGAGTGCTAGAGGGTCCAAACACAGTTTCATGAAAGTCAACTTTGGCACCCCAGGAAGGGTAATTCTGTGAAAGGGTAATAGTGGATACATCATGGTTTGGAAATAGGTAAAAAGGTGAATCGGAGCTACAGATTTTCATACCAGCTGAAATGATAGAGGATGGTTCCTGATGGAGTGCTAGAGGGTCCAAACACAGTTTCATGAAAGTCAACTTTGGCACCCCAGGATTGGTAGTTCCGTGAAAGGGTGATAGTGGATACATCATGGTTTGGAAATAGACAAAAAGGTGAATCGCAACTACAGATTTTCAAACCAGCTGAAATGATTGAGGAGGGTCCCTGATGGAGTGCTAGAGGGTCAAAACACAGTTTCATGAAAGTCAACTTTGGCACCCCAGGAAGGGTAATTCTGTGAAAGGGTAATAGTAGATACATCATGGTTTGGAAATAGGCATAAAGGTGAATCGGAGCTATAGGTTTTAAAACCAGCTCAAATGATAGAGGTGGGTTCCTGATTGAGTGGTGGAGGGTGAAAACAGTTTCATGAAAGTCAACTTTGGCACCCCAGGAAGGGTAATGCCGTGAAAGGGTAATAGTGGATACATCATGGTTTGGAAATTAGTAAAAAGGTAAATCGAAGCTACAGATTTTCAAAGCAGCTGAAATGATAGAGGAGGGTTCCTGATGGAGTGCTAGAGGGTCAAAACACAGTTTCATGAAAGTCAACTTTGGCACCCAAGGAAGGGTAATTGTGTGAAAGTGTAATAGGGGATACATCATGGTTTGGAAATAGGCAAAAAGGAGATTCGGAGTTACAGATTTTCAAACCAGCTGAAATAATAGAGGAGGGCTCCTGATGGAGTGTTAAAAGGTCAAAACACACTTTCATGAAAGTCAACTTTGGAACCCCAGGAAGGGTAGTTCTGTGAAAGGGTAATAGTAGATACATCATGGTTTGGAAATAGGCATAAAGGTGAATCGGAGCTATAGGTTTTAAAACCAGCTCAAATGATAGAGGTGGGTTCCTGATTGAGTGGTGGAGGGTGAAAACAGCTTCATGAAAGTCAACTTTGGCACCCCAGGAAGGGTAATGCCGTGAAAGGGTAATAGTGGATACATCATGGTTTGGAAATTAGTAAAAAGGTAAATCGAAGCTACAGATTTTCAAACCACCTGAAATGATATAGGAGGGCTCCTGATGGACTGCTAGAGGGTGAAAACACAGTTGCATGAAAGTCAACTTTGGCACCCCACGAAGGGTAATCCCGTGATAGGATAATGGGGGATACATCATGGTTTGGAAATAACCTTGTAGGTTCATCGGAGCTATAGGTTTTAAAACCAGCTCAAATGATAGAGGAGGTTTTTCCGGTGGAGTGCTAGAGGGTCCAAACACATTTTCCCGAAAGTCAACTTTGACACCTCAGGAAGGGTAATCCCGTGAAAGAGTATTAGTGGATACATCATGGTTTGGAAATAGGTAAGAAGGTGAATCGGATCTACAGATTTTCAAACCAGCTGAAATGATAGAGGAGGGTTCCTGATGGAGTGCTAGAGAGTGAAATCAGTTTCATGAAAGTCAACTTTGGCACCCCACGAAGGGTAATCGCGTGATAGGATAATGGGGGATACATCATGGTTTGGAAATAGGTAAAAAATTGAATCGGAGCTACGGCTCTTAAAACAAGCTCAAATGATAGAGGAGGGTTCCTGATGGAGTTGTAGAGGGTCCAAACACAGTTTCGTGAAAGTCAACTTTGGCACCCCAGGAAGAGTAATCATTTGAAATGGTAATAGGGGATACATCATGGTTTGGAAATATGTAAAAAATTGAATCGGAGCTACAGATTTTCAAACCAGCTGAAATGATAGAGGAAGGTTCCTGATGGAGTGCTATAGGGTCCAAACACAGTTTCATGAAAGTCAACTTTGGCACCCCAGGAAGGGTAATTGTGTGAAAGGGTAATAGGGGATACATCATGGTTTGGAAATAGGTAAAAAGGTGAATCGGAGCTACAGATTTTCAAACCACCTGAAATGATAGAGGAGGGTTCCTGATGGAGTGCTAGAGGGTGAAAACACAGTTTCGTGAAAGTCAACTTTGGCACCCCAGGAAGAGTAATCAATTGAAATGGTAATAGGGGATACATCATGGTTTGGAAATAGGTAAAAAGGTGAATCGGAGCTACAGATTTTCAAACCACCTGAAATGATAGAGGAAGGTTCCTGATGGAGTGCTAGAGGGTCCAAACACAGTTTCGTGAAAATCAACTTTGGCACCCCAGGAAGAGTAATCAATTGAAATGGTAATAGGGGATACATCATGGTTTGGAAATATGTAAAAAGGTAAATCGGAGCTACAGATTTTCAAACCAGCTGAAATGATAGAGGAGAGTTCCTGATGGAGTGCTAGAGGGTGAAAACACAGTTTCGTGAAAGTCAACTTTGGCACCCCAGGAAGGGTAATCAATTTAAATGGTAATAGTGGATACATCATGGTTTGGAAATAGGTAAAAAGGTGAATCGGAGTTACAGATTTTGAAACCAACTGAAATAATAGAGGAGGGTTCCTGATGGAGTGCTAAAAGGTCAAAACACACTTTCATGAAAGTCAACTTTGGTACCCCAGGAAGGCTAATTCTGTGAAAGGGTAATAGTAGATACATCATGGTTTGGAAACAGATAAAAAGGTGAATCGGAGCTACAGAATTTCAAACCAGCTGAAATGATAGAGGAGGGTTCCTGATGGAGTGCTAGAGGGTCCAAACACAGTTTTATGAAAGTCAACTTTGGCACCCCAGGATTGGTAATACCGTGAAAGGGTGATAGTGGATACATCATGGTTTGGAAATAGATAAAAAGGTGAATCGGAGCTACAGATTTTCAAACCAGCTGAAATGATAGAGGAGGGTTCCTGATGGAGTGCTAGAGGGTCCAAACACAGTTTCATGAAAGTCAACTTTGGCACCCCAGGATTGGTAATACCGTGAAAGGGTGATAGTGGATACATCATGGTTTGGAAATAGATAAAAAGGTGAATCGGAGCTACAGATTTTCAAAGCAGCTGAAATGATAGAGGAGGGTTCCTGATGGAGTGCTAGAGGGTCCAAACACAGTTTCATGAAAGTCAACTTTGGCACCCCAGGAAGGGTAATTGTGTGAAAGGGTAATAGGGGATACATCATGGTTTGGAAATAGGTAAAAATGTGAATCGGAGTTACAGATTTTTAAACCAGCTGAAATAATAGAGGAGGGTTCCTGATGGAGTGCTAAAAGGTCAAAACACACTTTCATGAAAGTCAACTTTGGTACCCCAGGAAGGGTAATTCTGTGAAAGGGTAATAGTGGATACATCATGGTTTGGAAACTAGTAAAAAGGTAAATCAGAGTTACAGATTTTCAAACCAGCTGAAATGATAGAGGAGAGTTCCTGATGGAGTGCTAGAGGGTCCAAACACAGTTTCGTGAAAGTCAACTTTGGCACCCTAGTAAGGGTATTCAATTGAAATGGTAATAGTGGATACATCATGGTTTGGAAATAGGTAAAAAGGTGAATCGGAGCTACAGATTTTCAAACCAGCTGAAATGATAGAGGGGGGTTCCTGATGGAGTGCTAGAGGGTCCAAACCCAGTTTCATGAAAATCAACTTTGGCACCCCAGGAAGGGTAATTGTGTGAAAGGGTAATAGGGGATACATCATGGTTTGGAAATAGGTAGAAAGGAGAATCGGAGTTACAGATTTTCAAACCAGCTGAAATAATAGAGGAAGGTTCCTGATGGAGTGCTAAAAGGTCAAAACACACTTTCATGAAAGTCAACTTTGGAACCCAAGGAAGGGTAATTCTGTGAAAGGGTAATAGTAGATACATCATGGTTTGGAAATAGGCATAAAGGTGAATCGGAGCTATAGGTTTTAAAACCAGCTGAAATGATAGAGGAGGCTTCCTGATTGAGTGGTAGAGGGTGAAAACAGTTTCATGAAAGTCAACTTTGGCACCCCAGGAAGGGTAATGCCGTGAAAGGGTAATAGTGGATACATCATGGTTTGGAAATTAGTAAAAAGGTAAATCGGAGTTACAGATTTTCAAACCTCCTGAAATGATAGAGGAGGGCTCCTGATGGACTGCTAGATTGTGAAAACACAGTTTCATGAAAGTCAACTTTGGCACCCCACGAAGGGTAATCCCGTGATAGGATAATGGGGGATACATCATGGTTTGGAAATAAGCTTATAGGTTCATCGGAGCTATAGGTTTTAAAACCAGCTCAAATGATAGAGGAGGTTTTTCTGGTGGAGTGCTAGAGGGTCCAAACACATTTTCCCGAAAGTCAACTTTGACACCCCAGGAAGGGTAATCCCGTGAAAGATTATTAGTGGATACATCATGGTTTGGAAATAGGTAAAAAGGTGAATCGGATCTACAGATTTTCAAACCAGCTAAAATGATAGAGGAGGGTTCCTGATGGAGTGCTAGAGGGTGAAAACAGTTTCATGAAAGTCAACTTTGGCACCCCACGAAGGGTAATCCCGTGAAAGGATAATGGGGGATACATCATGGTTTGGAAATAGGCAAAAAATTGAATCGGATCTACGGCTCTTAAAACAAGCTCAAATGATAGAGGTGGGTTCCTGATGGAGTTGTAGAGGGTCCAAACACAGTTTCGTGAAAGTCAACTTTGGCACCCCAGGAAGAGTAATCATTTGAAATGGTAATAGGGGATACATCATGGTTTGGAAATAGGTAAAAAATTGAATCGGAGCTACAGATTTTCAAACCAATTGAAATGATAGAGGAGGGTTCCTGATGGAGTGCTAGAGGGTCAAAACACAGTTTCATGAAAGTCAACTTTGGCACCCCAGGAAGGGTAATTCTGTGAAAGGGTAACAGTGGATACATCATGGTTTGGAAATAGGCTTGAAGGTGAATCGGAGCTATAGGTTTTTAAACCAGCTAAAATGATAGAGGATTGTTAATGATGGAGTGCTAGAGGGTCCAAACACAGTTTCGTGAAAGTCAACTTTGGCACCCCAGGAAGGGTAATGCCGTGAAAGGGTAATAGCGGATACATCATGGATTGCATATAGGTGAAAACGTGAATCGGAGCTACAGCTCTTAAAACCAGCTCAAATGATAGAGGAGGGTTCCTGATGGAGTGCTAGAGGGTCCAAACACAGTTTCGTGAAAGTCAACTTTGGCACCCGAGGAAGAGTAATCAATTGAAATGGTAACAGGGGATACATCATGGTTTGGAAATATGTAAAAAGGTAAATCGGAGCTACAGATTTTCAAACCAGCTGAAATGATAGAGGAGAGTTCCTGATGGGATGCTATAGGGTCCAAACACAGTTTCGTGAAAGTCAACTTTGGCACCCCAGGAAGGGTAATCAATTGAAATGGTAATAGTGGATACATCATGGTTTGGAAATAGGCATAAAGGTGAATCGGAGCTATAGGTTTTAAAACCAGCTCAAATGATAGAGGAGGGTTCCTGATTGAGTGGTAGAGGGTGAAAACAGTTTCATGAAAGTCAACTTTGGCACCCCAGGAAGGGTAATGCCGTGAAAGGGTAGTAGTGGATACATCATGGTTTGGAAATTAGTAAAAAGGTAAATCGGAGCTACAGATT
Source organism: Haliotis asinina (assembly GCF_037392515.1). Lineage (NCBI taxonomy): Eukaryota > Metazoa > Mollusca > Gastropoda > Lepetellida > Haliotidae > Haliotis > Haliotis asinina. The sequence continues at coordinate 26,852,703 of NC_090295.1, forward strand.
TTCAAACCACCTGAAATGATAGAGGAGGGCTCCTGATGGAGTGCTAGAGTGTGAAAACACAGTTGCATGAAAGTCAACTTTGGCACCCCACGAAGGGTAATCCCGTGATAGGATGATGGGGGATACATCATGGTTTGGAAATAAGCTTATAGGTTCATCGGAGCTATAGGTTTTAAAACCAGCTCAAATGATAGAGGAGGTTTTTCTGGTGGAGTGCTAGAGGGTCCAAACACATTTTCCCGAAAGTCAACTTTGACACCCCAGGAAGGGTAATCCCGTGAAAGAGTATTAGTGGATACATCATGGTTTGGAAATAGGTAAGAAGGTGAATCGGATCTACAGATTTTCAAACCAGCTGAAATGATAGAGGAGGGTTCCTGATGGAGTGCTAGAGGGTGAAAACAGTTTCATGAAAGTCAACTTTGGCACCCCACGAAGGGTAATCCCGTGAAAGGATAATGGGAGATACATCATGGTTGGGAAATAGTTAAAAAATTGAATCGGAGCTACGGCTCTTAAAACAAGCTCAAATGATAGAGGAGGGTTCCTGATGGAGTTGTAGAGGGTCCAAACACAGTTTCGTGAAAGTCAACTTTGGCACCCCAGGAAGAGTAATCATTTGAAATGGCAATAGGGGATACATCATGGTTTGGAAATAGGTAAAAAATTGAATCGGAGCTACAGATTTTTAAACCAGCTGAAATGATAGAGGAGGGTTCCTGATGGAGTGCTATAGGGTCCAAACACAGTTTCATGAAAGTCAACTTTGGCACCCCAGGAAGGGTAATTGTGTGAAAGGGTAATAGGGGATACATCATGGTTTGGAAATAGGTAAAAAGGTGAATCGGAGCTACAGATTTTCAAACCACCTGAAATGATAGAGGAGGGTTCCTGATGGAGTGCTAGAGGGTCCAAACACAGTTTCGTGAAAGTCAACTTTGGCACCCCAGGAAGAGTAATCAATTGAAATGGTAATAGGGGATACATCATGGTTTGGAAATATGTAAAAAGGTAAATCGGAGCTACAGATTTTCAAACCAGCTGAAATGATAGAGGAGAGTTCCTGATGGAGTGCTAGAGGGTCCAAACACGGTTTCGTGAAAGTCAACTTTGGCACCCCAGGAAGGGTAATCAATTGAAATGGTAATAGTGGATACATCATGGTTTGGAAATAGGTAAAAAGGTGAATCGGAGTTACAGATTTTCAAACCAACTGAAATAATAGAGGAGGGTTCCTGATGGAGTGCTAAAAGGTCAAAACACACTTTCATGAAAGTCAACTTTGGTACCCCAGGAAGGGTGATTCTGTGAAAGGGTAATAGTAGATACATCATGGTTTGGAAATAGGTAAAAAGGTGAATCGGAGCTACAGATTTTCAAACCAGCTGAAATGATAGAGGAGGGTTCCTGATGGAGTGCTAGAGGGTCAAAACACAGTTTCATGAAAGTCAACTTTGGCACGCCAGGATTGGTAATACCGTGAAAGGGTGATAGTGGATACATCATGGTTTGGAAATAGATAAAAAGGTGAATCGGAGCTACAGATTTTCAGACCAGCTGAAATGATAGAGGAGGGTTCCTGATGGAGTGCTAGAGGGTCCAAACACAGTTTCATGAAAGTCAACTTTGGCACCCCAGGAAGGGTAATTGTGTGAAAGGGTAATAGGGGATACATCATGGTTTGGAAATAGGTAAAAATGTGAATCGGAGTTACAGATTTTCAAACCAGCTGAAATAATAGAGGAGGGTTCCTGATGGAGTGCTAAAAGGTCAAAACACACTTTCATGAAAGTCAACTTTGGTACCCCAGGAAGGGTAATTCTGTGAAAGGGTAATAGTAGATACATCATGGTTTGGAAATAGGCATAAAGGTGAATCGGAGCTCTAAGTTTTAAAACCAGCTCAAATGATAGAGGAGGGTTCCTGATTGAGTGCTAGAGGGTCCAAACACAGTTTCGTGAAAGTCAACTTTGGCACCTCAGAAAGGGTAATCAATTGAAATGGTAATAGTGGATACATCATGGTTTGGAAATAGGTAAAAAGGTGAATCGGAGCTACAGATTTTCAAACCAGCTGAAATGATAGAGGGGGGTTCCTGATGGAGTGCTAGAGGGTCCAAACCCAGTTTCATGAAAGTCAACTTTGGCACCCCAGGAAGGGTGATTGTGTGACAGGGTAATAGGGGATACATCATGGTTTGGAAATAGGTAAAAAGGAGAATCGGAGTTACAGATTTTCAAACCAGCTGAAATAATTGAGGAGGGTTCCTGATGGAGTGCTAAAAGTTCAAAACACACTTTCATGAAAGTCAACTTTGGAACCCCAGGAAGGGTAATTGTGTGAAAGGGTAATAGTAGATACATCATGGTTTGGAAATAGGCATAAAGGTGAATCGGAGCTATAGGTTTTAAAACCAGCTCAAATGATAGAGGATGGTTCCTGATGGAGTGCTAGAGGGTGAAAACAGTTTCATGAAAGTCAACTTTGGCACCCCAGGAAGGGTAATGCCGTGAAAGGGTGATAGTGGATACATCATGGTTTGGAAATTAGTAAAAAGGTAAATCGGAGCTACAGATTTTCAAACCACCTGAAATGATAGAGGAGGGCTCCTGATGGACTGCTAGAGGGTGAAAACACAGTTGCATGAAAGTCAACTTTGGCACCCCACGAAGGGTAATCCCGTGATAGGAAAATGGGAGATACATCATGGTTTGGAAATAAGCTTATAGGTTCATCGGAGCTATAGGTTTTAAAACCAGCTCAAATGATAGAGGAGGTTTTTCTGGTGGAGTGCTAGAGGGTCCAAACACATTTTCCCGAAAGTCAACTTTGACGCCCCAGGAAGGGTAATCCCGTGAGAGAGTGTTAGTGGATACATCATGGTTTGGAAATAGGTAAGAAGGTGAATCGGATCTACAGATTTTCAAACCAGCTGAAATGATAGAGGAGGGTTCCTGATGGAGTGCTAGAGGGTGAAAACAGTTTCATGAAAGTCAACTTTGGCACCCCACGAAGGGTAATCCCGTGATAGGATAATGGGGGATACATCATGGTTTGGAAATAGGTAAAAAGTTGAATCGGAGCTACAGCTCTTAAAACAAGCTCAAATGATAGAGGAGGGTTCCTGATGGAGTTGTAGAGGGTCCAAACACAGATTCGTGAAAGTCAACTTTGGCACCCGAGGAAGGGTAATCAATTGAAATGGTATTAGGGGATACATCATGGTTTGGAAATAGGTAAAAAGGTGAATCGGAGCTACAGATTTTCAAACCAGCTGAAATGATAGAGGAGGGTTCCTGATGGAGTGCTAGAGGGTCCAAACCCAGTTTCATGAAAGTCAACTTTGGCACCCCAGGAAGGGTAATTGTGTGAAAGGGTAATAGGGGATACATCATGGTTTGGAAATAGGTAAAAAGGTGAATCGGAGTTACAGATTTTCAAACCAGCTGAAATAATAGAGGAGGGTTCCTGATGGAGTGCTAAAAGGTCAAAACACACTTTCATGAAAGTCAACTTTGGCACCCCAGGACGGGTAATTCTGTGAAAGGGTAATAGGGGATACATCATGGTTTGGAAATAGGCATAAAGGTGAATCGGAGCTATAGGTTTTAAAACCAGCTCAAATGATAGAGGAGGGTTCCTGATTGAGTGGTAGAGTTTGAAAACAGTTTCATGAAAGTCAACTTTGGCACCCCAGTAAGGGTAATCCCGTGAAAGGGTAATAGTGGATACATCATGGTTTGGAAATTAGTAAAAAGGTAAATCGGAGCTACAGACTTTCAAACCAGCTGAAATGATAGAGGAGAGTTCCTGATGGAGTGCTAGAGGGTCCAAACACAGTTTCGTGAAAGTCAACTTTGGCACCCCAGGAAGGGTAATCAATTGAAATGGTAATAGGGGATACATCATGGTTTGGAAATAGGTACAAAGGTGAATCGGAGCTACAGATTCTCAAACCAGCTGAAATGATAGAGGGGGGTTCCTGATGGAGTGCTAGAGGGTCCAAACCCAGGTTCATGAAAGTCAACTTTGGCACCCCAGGAAGGGTAATTGTGTGAAAGGGTAATAGTAGATACATCATGGTTTGGAAAAATTTAAAAAGGTGAATCGGAGTTACAGATTTTCAAACCAGCTGAAATAATAGAGGAGGGTTCCTGATGGAGTGCTAAAAGGTCAAAACACACTTTCATGAAAGTCAACTTTGGAACCCCAGGAAGGGTAATTCTGTGAAAGGGTAATAGTGGATACATCATGGTTTGGAAATAGGTAAGAAGGTGAATCGGATCTACAGATTTTCAAACCAGCTGAAATGATAGAGGAGGGTTCCTGATGGAGTGCTAGAGGGTGAAAACAGTTTCATGAAAGTCAACTTTGGCACCCCACGAAGGGTAATCCCGTGATAGGATAATGGGGGATACATCATGGTTTGGAAATAGGTAAAAAATTGAATCGGAGCTACGGCTATTAAAACAAGCTCAAATGATAGAGGAGGGTTCCTGATGGAGTTGTAGAGGGTCCAAACACAGTTTCATGAAAGTCAACTTTGGCACCCCAGGAAGAGTAATCATTTGAAACGGTAATAGGGGATACATCATGGTTTGGAAAAAGGTAAAAAATTGAATCGGAGCTACAGATTTTCAAAAAACCAGCTGAAATGATAGAGGAGGGTTCCTGATGGAGTGCTAGATTGTCCAAACACAGTTTCATGAAAGTCAACTTTGGCACCCCAGGAAGGGTAATTGTGTGAAAGGGTAATAGGGGATACATCATGGTTTGGAAATAGGTAAAAATGTGAATCGGAGTTACAGATTTTCAAACCAGCTGAAATAATAGAGGAGGGTTCCTGATGGAGTGCTAAAAGGTCAAAACACACTTTCATGAAAGTCAACTTTGGTACCCCAGGAAGGGTAATTCTGTAAAAGGGTAATAGTAGATACATCATGGTTTGGAAATGGGCATAAAGGTGAATCGGAGCTATAGGTTTTAAAACCAGCTCAAATGATAGAGGAGGGTTCCTGATTGAGTGGTAGAGGGTGAAAACAGTTTCCTGAAAGTCAACTTTGGCACCCCAGGAAGGGTAATCCAGTGAAAAGGGTAACAGTGGATACATCATGGTTTGGAAATAGGTAAAAAGGTTAATCGGAGCTACAGATTTTCAAACCAGCTCAAATGATGCAGAAGGGTTCCTGATGGAGTGCTAGAAGGTCCAAACACACTTTCGTGAAAGTCAACGTTGGCACCCTAGGAAGGGTTTTTACGTGAAAGGGTAATGGTGGACACATCATGGTTTGGAAATAGGTGAAAAGGTGAATCGGAGCTACAGCTCTTAAAACCAGCTGAAATGATAGAGGAGGATTCCTGATGGAGTGCTAGAGGGTCCAAACATAGTTTCATGAAAGTCAACTTTGGAACCCCAGGATTGGTAATCCCGTGAAAGGGTAGTAGGGCTTACATCATGGTTTGGAAATAGGTGAAAAGGTGAATCTGAGCTACAGATTTTCATACCAGTTGAAATGATAGAGGAGGGTTTCTGATGGAGTTCTAGAGTGTCCAAACACAGTTTCATGAAAGTCAACTTTGGCACCCCGGGAAGGGTAATCCAGTGAAAGGGTAGTAGTGGATACATCATGGTTTGGAAATAGGTAAAAAAGTGAATCGAAACTAAGGCTCTTAAAAACAGCTGAAATGATAGAGGAGTGTTCCTGATGGAGTGCTAGAGGCTCCAAACACAGTTTCGTGAAAGTCAACTTTGGCACAACAGGAAGGATAACTCTGTGAAAGGTTGATAGTGGATACATCATGGTTTAGAAATAGGTCAAAAGGTGAATCGGAGCTACAGATTTTCATACCAGTTGAAATGACAGAGGAGGGTTCCTGATGGAGTGCTAGAGGGTCCAAACACAGTTTCGTGAAAGTCAACTTTGGCACCCCAGGAATAGTAATCAATTGAAATGGTAATAGTGGATACATCATGGTTTAGAAATAGGTAAAAAAGTGAATCGAAACTACGGCTCTTTAAAACAGCTGAAATGATAGAGGAGGGTTCCTGATGGAGTGCTAGAGGGTCCAAACACAGTTTCATGAAAGTCAACTTTTGCACAACAGGAAGGATAACTCTGTGAAAGGTTGATAGTGGATACATCATGGTTTAGAAATAGGTAAAAAAGTGAATCGAAACTACGGCTCTTAAAAACAGCTGAAATGATAGAGGGGGGTTCCTGATGGAGTGCTAGAGGGTCCAAACACAGTTTCGTGAAAGTCAACTTTGGCACCCCAGGATTGGTAATCCCGTGAAAGGGTAATAGGGCTTACATCATGGTTTGGAAATAGGTGAAAGGGTGAATCTGAGCTACAGACTTTTATACCAGCTGAAGTGATAGAGGAGGGTTTCTGATGGAGTTTTAGAGTGTCCAAACACAGTTTTATGAAAGTCAACTTTGGCACTCCGGGAAGGGTAATTGTGTGAAAGGGTAATAGTGGATACATCATGGTTTGGAAAATGTTAAAAAGGTGAGACGGAGCTGCAGATTTTCAAACCAGCTGAAATGATAGAGAAGGGTTCCTGATGGAGTGCTAGAGGGTTCAAACACAGTTTCATCAAAGTCAACTTTGGCACCCCAGGAAGGGTAATCCAGTGAAAAGGGTAATAGTGGATACATCATGGTTTGGAAATAGGTCAAAAGGTGAATCGGAGCTACAGATTTTCAAACCAGCTCAAATGATGGAGAAGGGTTCCTGATGGAGTGCTAGACGGTCCAAACACACTTTCGTGAAAGTCAACTTTGGCACCCCAGGAAGGGTAATTCTGTGAAAGGGTAATAGTGGATACATCATGGTTTGGAAATTGGTAAAAAGGTGAATCGAAGCTACATATTTTCAAACCAGCTGAAATGATAGAGGAGGATTCCTGATGGAGTGCTAGAGGGTCCAAACACAGTTTCGTGAAAGTCAACTTTGGCACCCCAGGATTGGTAATACCGTGAAAGGGTAATAGTGGATACATCATGGTTAGCAAATACGCATAAAGGTGAATCGGAGCTAGAGGTTTTAAAACCAGCTCAAATGATAGAGAATTGCTCCTGATGGAGTGCTAGAGGGTGAAGACAGTTTCATGAAAGTCAACTTTGGCACCCCAGGAAGAGAAGTGCCGTGAAAGGGTAATAGTGGATGCATCATAGTTTGGAAACTGGTAAAAAGGTAAATCGGAACTACAGATTTTCAAACCAGCTCAAATGATGGAGAAGGGTTCCTGATGGAGTGCTAGAGGATTCAAACACAGTTTCGTGAAAGTCAACTTTGGAACCCCAGGATTGGTAATACCGTGAAAGGGTAATAGTGGATACATATGGTTTGGAAATAAGTAAAAAAGTGAATCGGAGCTACAGCTCTTAAAACAAGCTGAAATGACAGAGGAGGGTTCCTGATGGAGTGCTAGAGGGACCAAACACAGTTTTGTGAAATTCAACTTTGGCACCCCAGGAATAGTAATCAATTGAAATGGTAATAGGGGATACATCATGGATTGCAAATAGGTAAAAAGGTAAATCGGAGCTACAGATTTTCAAACCAGCTGAAATGATAGAGGAGAGTTCCTGATGGAGTGCTAGAGGGTCCAAACACAGTTTCATGAAAGTCAACTTTGGCACCCCAGGAAGGGTAATTGTGTGAAAGGGTAATAGGGGATACATCATGGTTTGGAAATAGGTAAAAGGGTGAATCGGAGCTACAGATTTTCATACCAGTTGAAATGATAGAGGAGGGTTTCTGATGGAATTCTAGAGTGTCCAAACACAGTTTTATGAAAGTCAACTTTGGCACCCCGCTAAGGGTAATCCCGTGAAGGGGTAGTAGTGGATACATCATGGTTTGGAAATAGGTAAAAAAGTGAATCGAAACTACGGCTCTTAAAAACAGCTGAAATGATAGAGGAGTGTTCCTGATGGAGTGCTAGAGGCTCCAAACACAGCTTCGTGAAAGTCAACTTTTGCACAACAGGAAGGATAACTCTGTGAAATGTTGATAGTGGATATATCATGGTTTAGAAATAGGTGAAAAAGTGAATCGAAACTACGGCTCTTAAAAACAGCTGAAATGATAGAGGAGGGTTCCTGATGGAGTGCTAGAGGGTCCAAACACAGTTTCATGAAAGTAAACTTTGGCACCCCAGGAAGGGTAATTCTGTGAAAGGGTAACAGTGGATACATCATGGTTTGGAAATAGGCTTAAAGGTAAAACGGAGCTATAGGTTTTTAAACCAGCTAAAATGATAGAGGATTGTTCCTGATGGAGTGCTAGAGGGTCCAAACACAGTTTCTTGAAAGTCAACTTTGGCACCCCAGGAAGGGTAATCCCGTCAAAGGGTAAGAGCGGATACATCATGGATTGCAAATAGGTGAAAACGTGAATCGGAGCTACAGCTCTTAAAACCAGCTGAAATGATAGAGGAGGGTTCCTGATGGAGTGCTAGAGGGTCCAAACACAGTTTCGTGAAAGTCAACTTTGGCACCCCAGGAAGAGTAATCAATTGAAATGGTGATAGGGGATACATCATGGTTTGGAAATACGGATAAAGGTGAATCGGAGATAGAGGTTTTAAAACCAGCTGAAATGATAGAGGAGTGTTCCTGATGGAGTGCTAGAGGGTCAAAACACAGTTTCATGAAAGTCAACGTTGGCACCCCAGGATTGGTAATACCGTGAAAGGGTAATAGTGGATGCATGAGAGCTTGGAAATAGGTAAAAAAGTGAATCGGAGCTGCGGCTCTAAAAATCAGCTGAAATGATAGAGGGGGTTCCTGATGGAGTGCTAGAGGGTCAAAACCCAGTTTCATGAAAGTCAACTTTGGCACCCCAGGAAGGGTAATTGTGTGAAAGGGTAATAGTGGATACATTATGGTTTGGAAATAGGTAAAAAAGTGAGTCGAAACTACGGCTCTTAAAACCAGCTGAAATGATAGAGGGGGGTTCCTGATGGAGTGCTTGAGGTTCCAAACACAGTTTCATGAAAGTCAACTTTGGCACCCCAGGAAGGGTAATTCTGTGAAAGGGTAATAGTAAATACATCATGGTTTCTAAATAGGCATAAAGTTGAATTGGAGCTATAGGTTTTGAAACCAGCTCAAGTGGTAGAGGAGGCTTCCTGATTGAGAGCTAGAGGGTGAAAACAGTTTCATGAAAGTCAACTTTGGCACCCCAGGAAGGGTAATTCTGTGAAAGGGTAATAGTGGATACATCATGGTTTGGAAATTGGTAAAAAGGTGAATCGAAGCTACATATTTTCAAACCAGCTGAAATGATAGAGGAGGATTCCTGATGGCGTGCTAGAGGGTCCAAACATAGTTTCGTGAAAGTCAACTTTGGCACCCCAGGATTGGTAATACCGTGAAAGGGTAATAGTGGATACATCATGGTTAGCAAATACGCATAAAGGTGAATCGGAGCTAGAGGTTTTAAAACCAGCTCAAATGATAGAGGATTGCTCCTGATGGAGTGCTAGAGGGTGAAGACAGTTTTATGAAAGTCAACTTTGGCACCCCAGGAAGGGAAGTGCCGTGAAAGGGTAATAGTGGATGCATCATGGTTTGGAAACTGGTAAAAAGGTAAATCGGAACTACAGATTTTCAAACCAGCTCAAATGATGGACAAGGGTTCCTGATGGAGTGCTAGAGGATTCAAACACAGTTTCGTGAAAGTCAACTTTGGCACCCCAGGATTGGTAATACCGTGAAAGGGTAATAGTGGATACATCATGGTTTGGAAATAAGTAAAAAAGTGAATCGGAGCTACAGCTCTTAAAACAAGCTGAAATGACAGAGGAGGGTTCCTGATGGAGTGCTAGAGGGTCCAAACACAGTTTCGTGAAAGTCAACTTTGGCACCCCAGGAATAGTAATCAATTGAAATGGTAATAGGGGATACATCATGGTTTGGAAATAGGTAAAAAGGTAAATCGGAGCTACAGATTTTTAAACCAGCTGAAATGATAGAGGAGAGTTCCTGATGGAGTGCTAGAGGGTCCAAACACAGTTTCATGAAAGTCAACTTTGGCACCCCAGGAAGGGTAATTGTGTGAAAGGGTAATAGGGGATACATCATGGTTTGGAAATAGGTAAAAAATTGAATCGGAGCTACAGATTTTCAAACCACCTGAAATGATAGAGGAGCGGTCCTGATGGAGTGCTAGAGGGTCCAAACACAGTTTCATGAAAGTCAACTTTGGCACCCCAGGATTAGTAATACCGTGAGAGAGTGATAGTGGATACATCATGGCTTGGAAAAAGATAAAAAGGTGAATCGGAGCTACAGCTCTTAAAACCAGCTCAAATGATAGAGGAGGGTTCCTGATGGAGTGCTAGAGGGTCCAAACACAGTTTCATGAAAGTAAACTTTGGCACCCCAGGAAGGGTAATTCTGTGAAAGGGTAACAGTGGATACATCATGGTTTGGAAATAGGCTTAAAGGTGAATCGGAGCTATAGGTTTTTAAACCAGCTAAAATGATAGAAGATTGTTCCTGATGGAGTGCTAGAGGGTCCAAACACAGTTTCTTGAAAGTCAACTTTGGCACCCCAGGAAGGGTAATCCCGTGAAAGGGTAAGAGCGGATACATCATGGATTGCAAATAGGTGAAAACGTGAATCGGAGCTACAGCTCTTAAAACCAGCTGAAATGATAGAGGAGGGTTCCTGATGGAGTGCTAGAGGGTCCAAACACAGTTTCGTGAAAGTCAACTTTGGCACCCCAGGAAGAGTAATCAATTGAAATGGTAATAGGGGATACATCATGGTTTGGAAATACGGATAAAGGTGAATCGGAGCTAGAGGTTTTAAAACCAGCTGAAATGATAGAGGAGTGTTCCTGATGGAGTGCTAGAGGGTCAAAACACAGTTTCATGAAAGTCAACTTTGACACCCCAGGATTGGTAATACCGTGAAAGGGTAATAGTGGATGCATGAGAGTTTGGAAATAGGTAAAAAAGTGAATCGGAGCTACGGCTCTAAAAATCAGCTGAAATGATAGAGGAGGGTTCCTGATGGAGTGCTAGAGGGTCCAAACACAGTTTCATGAAAGTCAACTTTGGCACCCCAGGAAGGGTAATTGTGTGAAAGGGTAATAGTGGATACATCATGGTTTGGAAATTGGTAAAAAGGTGAGTCGGAGCTGCAGATTTTCAAACCAGCTGAAATGATAGAGAAGGGTTCCTGATGGAGTGCTAGAGGGTTCAAACACAGTTTCATGAAAGTCAACTTTGGCACCCCAGGAAGGGTAATTCTGTGAAAGGGTAATAGTGAATACATCATGGTTTCCAAATAGGCATAAAGGTGAATCGGAGCTACAGATTTTCAAACCAGCTGAAATGATAGAGGGGGGTTCCTGATGGAGTGCTATAGGGTCCAAACACAGTTTCATGAAAGTCAACTTTGGCACCCCAGGAAGGGTAATTCTGTGAAAGGGTAATAGTAAATACATCATGGTTTCCAAATAGGCATAAAGTTGAATTGGAGCTATAGGTTTTGAAACCAGCTCAAGTGGTAGAGGAGGGTTCCTGATGGAGTGCTAGAGGGTCCAAACACAGTTTCTTGAAAGTCAACTTTGGCACCCCAGGAAGGGTAATCCCGTGAAAGGGTAATAGCGGATACATCATGGATTGCAAATAGGTGAAAACGTGAATCGGAGCTACAGCTCTTAAAACCAGCTGAAATGATAGAGGAGGGTTCCTGATGGAGTGCTAGAGGGTCAAAACATAGTTTCATGAAAGTCAACTTTGGCACCCCAGGATTGGTAATCCCGTGAAAGGGTAATAGTGGATACATCATGGTTAGCAAATACGTATAAAGGTGAATCGGAGCTAGAGGTTTTAAAACCAGCTCAAATGATAGAGGATTGCTCCTGATGGAGTGCTAGAGGGTGAAGACAGTTTTATGAAAGTCAACTTTGGCACCCCAGGAAGGGAAGTGCCGTGAAAGGGTAATAGTGGATGCATCATGGTTTGGAAACTGGTAAAGAGGTAAATCGGAACTACAGATTTTCAAACCAGCTCAAATGATGGACAAGGGTTCCTGATGGAGTGCTAGAGGATTCAAACACAGTTTCGTGAAAGTCAACTTTGGCACAACAGGAAGGATAACTCTGTGAAAGGTTGATAGTGGATACATCATGGTTTAGAAATAGGTAAAAAAGTGAATCGAAACTACGGCTCTTAAAAACAGCTGAAATGATAGAGGGGGGTTCCTGATGGAGTGCTAGAGGGTCCAAACACAGTTTCGTGAAAGTCAACTTTGGCACCCCAGGATTGGTAATCCCGTGAAAGGGTAGTAGGGCTTACATCATGGTTTGGAAATAGGTGAAAAGGTGAATCTGAGCTACAGATTTTTATACCAGCTGAAATGATAGAGGAGGGTTTCTGATGGAGTTCTAGAGTGTCCAAACACAGTTTTATGAAAGTCAACTTTGGCACCCCGGGAAGGGTAATCCCGTGAATGGGTAGTAGTGGATACATCATGGTTTGGAAATAGGTAAAAAAGTGAATCGAAACTACGGCTCTTAAAACCAGCTGAAATGATAGAGGAGGGTTCCTGATGGAGTGCTAGAGGGTCCAAACACAGTTTCACGAAAGTCAACTTTGGCACCCCAGGAAGGGTAATTCTGTGAAAGGGTGATAGTGGATACATCCAGTTTGCAAATAGGCATAAAGGTGAATCGGAGTTATAGGTTTCAAAACCAGCTCAAATGATAGAGGAGGGTTCCTGATGGAGTGCTAGAGGGTGAAAACACAGTTTCATGAAAGTCAACTTTCGCACCCCAGGAAGAGTAATCAATTCAAAGGGTAATAGGTTATAGATCATGGTTTGGAAATAGGTAAAAAGGTGAATCGAAGATACAGATTTTCAAACCAGCTGAAATGATGGAGGAGGGTTCCTGATGGAGTGCTAGAGGGTCAAAACACAGTTTCATGAAAGTCAACTTTGGCACCCCAGGAAGGGTAATTCTGTGAAAGGGTGATAGTGGATACATCCAGTTTGCAAATAGGCATAAAGGTGAATCGGAGTTATAGGTTTCAAAACCAGCTGAAATGATAGAGGAGGGTTCCTGATGGAGTACTAGAGGGTCCAAACACAGTTTCATGAAAGTCAACTTTGGCACCCCAGGAAGGGTAATAAACTCAAAGGGTAATAGGTTATAGATCATGGTTTGGAAATAGGTAAAAAGGTGAATCGAAGATACAGATTTTCAAACCAGCTGAAATGATAGAGGAGGGTTCCTGATGGAGTGCTAGAGGGTCCAAACACAGTTTCTTGAAAGTCAACTTTGGCACCCCAGGAAGGGTAATCCCGTGAAAGGGTAGTAGTGGATAGATCATGGTTTGGAAATAGGTAAAAAAGTGAATCGAAACTACGGCTCTTAAAAACAGCTGAAATGATAGAGGAGGGTTCCTGATGGAGTGCTAGAGGGTCCAAACACAGTTTCATGAAAGTCAACTTTTGCACAGCAGGAAGGATAACTCTGTGAAAGGTTGATAGTGGATACATCATGGTTTAGAAATAGGTGAAAAAGTGAATCGAAACTACGGCTCTTAAAAACAGCTGAAATGATAGAGGGGGGTTCCTGATGGAGTGCTAGAGGGTCCAAACACAGTTTCGTGAAAGTCAACTTTGGCACCCCAGGATTGGTAATCCCGTGAAAGGGTAATAGGGCTTACATCATGGTTGAGAAATAGGTGAAAAGGTGAATCTGAGCTACAGATTTTTATACCAGCTGAAATGATAGAGGAGGGTTTCTGATGGAGTTCTAGACTGTCCAAACACAGTTTCATGAAAGTCAACTTTGGCACCCCGGGAAGGGTAATCCCGTGAAAGGGTAGTAGTGGATACATCATGGTTTGGAAATAGGTAAAAAAGTGAATCGAAACTACGGCTCTTAAAAACAGCTGAAATGATAGAGGAGGGTTCCTGATGGAGTGGTAGAGGTTCCAAACACAGTTTCATGAAAGTCAACTTTGGCACCCCAGGAAGGGTAATTGTGTGAAAGGGTAATAGTGGATACATCATGGTTTGGAAATTGGTAAAAAGGTGAGTCGGACCTGCAGATTTTCAAACCAGCTGAAATGGTAGGGAAGGGTTCCTGATGGAGTGCTAGAGGGTTCAAACACAGTTTCATGAAAGTCAACTTTGGCACCCCAGGAAGGGTAATAAACTCAAAGGGTAATAGGTTATAGATCATGGTTTGGAAATAGGTAAAAAGGTGAATCGAAGATACAGATTTTCAAACCAGCTGAAATGATAGAGGAGGGTTCCTGATGGAGTGCTAGAGGGTCCAAACACAGTTTCTTGAAAGTCAACTTTGGCACCCCAGGAAGGGTAATCCCGTGAAAGGGTAGTAGTGGATAGATCATGGTTTGGAAATAGGTAAAAAAGTGAATCGAAACTACGGCTCTTAAAAACAGCTGAAATGATAGAGGAGGGTTCCTGATGGAGTGCTAGAGGGTCCAAACACAGTTTCATGAAAGTCAACTTTTGCACAGCAGGAAGGATAACTCTGTGAAAGGTTGATAGTGGATACATCATGGTTTAGAAATAGGTGAAAAAGTGAATCGAAACTACGGCTCTTAAAAACAGCTGAAATGATAGAGGGGGGTTCCTGATGGAGTGCTAGAGGGTCCAAACACAGTTTCGTGAAAGTCAACTTTGGCACCCCAGGATTGGTAATCCCGTGAAAGGGTAATAGGGCTTACATCATGGTTGAGAAATAGGTGAAAAGGTGAATCTGAGCTACAGATTTTTATACCAGCTGAAATGATAGAGGAGGGTTTCTGATGGAGTTCTAGACTGTCCAAACACAGTTTCATGAAAGTCAACTTTGGCACCCCGGGAAGGGTAATCCCGTGAAAGGGTAGTAGTGGATACATCATGGTTTGGAAATAGGTAAAAAAGTGAATCGAAACTACGGCTCTTAAAAACAGCTGAAATGATAGAGGAGGGTTCCTGATGGAGTGGTAGAGGTTCCAAACACAGTTTCATGAAAGTCAACTTTGGCACCCCAGGAAGGGTAATTGTGTGAAAGGGTAATAGTGGATACATCATGGTTTGGAAATTGGTAAAAAGGTGAGTCGGACCTGCAGATTTTCAAACCAGCTGAAATGGTAGGGAAGGGTTCCTGATGGAGTGCTAGAGGGTTCAAACACAGTTTCATGAAAGTCAACTTTGGCACCCCAGGAAGGGTAATTCTGTGAAAGGGTAGTAGTGGATACATCATGGTTTCCAAATAGGCATAATGGTGAATCGGAGCTACAGATTTTCAAACCAGCTGAAATGATAGAGGGGGGTTCCTGATGGAGTGCTATAGGGTCCATACACAGTTTCATGAAAGTCAACTTTGGCACCCCAGGAAGAGTAATTCTGTGAAAGGGTAATAGTAAATACATCATGATTTCCAAATAGGCATAAAGTTGAATTGGAGCTATAGGTTTTGAAACCAGCTCAAGTGGTAGAGGAGGGTTCCTGATTGAGAGCTAGAGGGTGAAAACAGTTTCATGAAAGTCAACTTTGGCACCCCAGGAAGGGTAATTCTGTGAAAGGGTAACACTGGATACATCATGGTTTGGAAATTGGTAAAAAGGTGAATCGGAGCTACATATTTTCAAACCAGCTGAAATGATAGAGGAGGATTCCTGATGGAGTGCTAGAGGGTCCAAACACAGTTTCGAGAAAGTCAACTTTGGCACCCCAGGATTGGTAATACCGTGAAAGGGTAATAGTGGATGCATCATGGTTAGCAAATACGCATAAACGTGAATCGAAACTAGAGGTTTTTAAACCAGCTAAAATGATAGAGGATTGTTCCTGATGGAGTGCTAGAGGGTGAAGACAGTTTCATGAAAGTCAACTTTGGCACCCCAGGAAGGGAAGTGCCGTGAAAGGGTAATAGTGGATGCATCATGGTTTGGAAACTGGTAAAAAGGTAAATCGGAACAACAGATTTTCAAACCAGCTAAAATGATGGAGGAGGGTTCCTGATGGAGTGCTAGAGGATTCAAACACAGTTTCGTGAAAGTCAACTTTGGCACAACAGGATTGGTAATACCGTGAAAGGGTAATAGTGGATACATCATGGTTTGGAAATAAGTAAAAAAGTGAATCGGAGCTACAGCTCTTAAAACAAGCTGAAATGACAGAGGAGGGTTCCTGATGGAGTGCTAGAGGGACCAAACACAGTTTTGTGAAATTCAACTTTGGCACCCCAGGAATAGTAATCAATTGAAATGGTAATAGGGGATACATCATGGATTGCAAATAGGTAAAAAGGTAAATCGGAGCTACAGATTTTCAAACCAGCTGAAATGATAGAGGAGAGTTCCTGATGGAGTGCTAGAGGGTCCAAACACAGTTTCATGAAAGTCAACTTTGGCACCCCAGGAAGGGTAATTGTGTGAAAGGGTAATAGGGGATACACCATGGTTTGGAAATAGGTAAAAAATTGAATCGGAGCTACAGATTTTCATACCAGTTGAAATGATAGAGGAGGGTTTCTGATGGAATTCTAGAGTGTCCAAACACAGTTTCGTGAAAGTCAACTTAGGCACCCCAGGAAGAGTAATCAATTGAAATGGTAATAGGGGATACATCATGGTTTGGAAATAGGTAAAAAGGTGAATCGGAGCTACAGATTTTCAAACCACCTGAAATGATAGAGGAGAGTTCCTGATGGAGTGCTAGAGGGTCCAAACACATTTTCTTGAAAGTCAACTTTGGCACCCCAGGAAGGGTAATCAATTGAAATGGTAATAGTGGATACATCATGGTTTGGAAATAGGTGAAAAGGTGAATCGGAGCTACAGATTTTCAAACCAGCTGAAGTGATAGAGGAGGGTTCCTGATGGAGTGCTAGAGGGTCCAAACACAGTTTCATGAAAGTCAACTTTGGCACCCCAGGAAGGGTAATTGTGTGAAAGGGTAATAGGGGATACATCATGGTTTGGAAATAGGTAAAAAGGTGAATCGGAGTTACAGATTTTCAAACCAGCTGAAATAATAGAGGAGGGTTCCTGATGGAGTGCTAAAAGGTCAAAACACACTTTCATGAAAGTAAACTTTGGTACCCCAGCAAGGGTAATTCTGTGAAAGGGTAACAGTGGATACATCATGGTTTGGAAATAGGCTTAAAGGTGAATCGGAGCTATAGGTTTTTAAACCAGCTAAAATGATAGAGGATTGTTCCTGATGGAGTGCTAGAGGGTCCAAACACAGTTTCTTGAAAGTCAACTTTGGCACCCCAGGAAGGGTAATCCCGTGAAAGGGTAATAGCGGATACATCATGGATTGCAAATAGGTGAAAACGTGAATCGGAGCTACAGCTCTTAAAACAAGCTGAAATGATAGAGGAGGGTTCCTGATGGAGTGCTACAAGGTCCAAACACAGTTTCGTGAAAGTCAACTTTGGCACCCCAGGAAGAGTAATCAATTGAAATGGTAATAGGGGATACATCATGGTTTGGAAATAGGTAAAAAGGTAAATCGGAGCTGCAGATTTTCAAACCAGCTGAAATGATAGAGGAGAGTTCCTGATGGAGTGCTAGAGGGTCCAAACACAGTTTCGTGAAAGTCAACTTTGGTGGATGTTGTGGTGTACTCATGTATGCCGTTGGCGGTGCACCATGCATTGGTGGATGTTATGGTGTACTCATGTATGTCAGTGCCGGTGTGCCATGCATTGGTGGATGTGATGGTTATGTCTCATGTATGCATGTGGTGGTGCTCCATGCATTGGTGGATGTTATGGTGTACTCATGTATGCCGGTGGTGCACCATGCATTGGTGGATGTTGTGGTGTACTCATGTATGTCAGTGCCGGTGTGCCATGCATTGGTGGATGTGATGGTTATGTCTCATGTATGCCTCTGGCGGTGCACCATGCATTGGTGGATGTTGTGGTGTAGTAATGTATATCAGTAATGGGGTACCATTTATTGGTGGATGTGATGGTTTTGTCTCTGGTATGAGACTGGAGGTGCGCCATGCATTGGTGGATGTGATGGTGGTGTACTCATGTATGTCGGTGGAGGTGCCCCATGTCGGTGGGGGTGTGTCATCCATTGGTGGATGTGATGGCTTTCTCTCATTTATCCATGTGGTGGTGCTCCATGCATTGGTGGATGTTATGGTGTACTCATGTATGCCGGTGGTGCACCATGCATTGGTGGATGTTGTGGTGTACTCATGTATGTCAGTGCCGGTGTGCCATGCAGTGGTGGATGTGATGGTTATGTCTCATGTATGCCTGTGGAGATGCACCATGCATTGGTGGATGTTGTGGTGTAGTCATGTATATGAGTGGTTGGGTACCATTCATTGGTGGATGTGATGGTTTTGTCTCTTGTATGAGACTGGAGGTGCGCCATGCATTGGTGGATGTGATGGTGGTGTACTCATGTATGTCGGTGGAGGTGCCCCATGTCGGTGGGGGTGTGTCATCCATTGGTGGATGTGATGGTTTTCTCTCATGTATGCATGTGGTGGTGCTCCATGGATTCGTGGATGTTATGGTGTACTCATGTATGCCGGTGGTGCACCATGCATTGGTGGATGTTGTGGTGTACTCATGTATGTCAGTGCCGGTGTGCCATGCATTGGTGGATGTGATGGTTATGTCTCATGTATGCCTGTGGAGGTGCACCATGCATTGGTGGATGTTGTGGTGTACTCATGTATATCAGTAATGGGGTACCATTTATTGGTGGATGTGATGGTTGTGTCTCTTGTGTGAGACTGGAGGTGCGCCATGCATTGGTGGATGTGATGGTGGTGTACTCATGTATGTCGGTGGAGGTGCCCCATGTCGGTGGGGGTGTGTCATCCATTGGTGGATGTGATGGTTTTCTTTCATGTATGCATGTGGTGGTGCTCCATGCATTGGTGGATGTGATGGTGTACTCATGTATGCCGTTGGCGGTGCGCCATGCATTGGTGGATGTTATGGTGTACTCATGTATGCCGGTGGTGCACCATGCATTGGTGGATGTTGTGGTGTACTCATGTATGTCAGTGCCGGTGTGCCATGCATTGGTGGATGTGATGGTTATGTCTCATGTATGCCTGTGGAGGTGCACCATGCATTGGTGGATGTTGTGGTGTACTCATGTATATCAGTAATGGGGTACCATTTATTGGTGGATGTGATGGTTGTGTCTCTTGTATGAGACTGGAGGTGCGCCATGCATTGGTGGATGTGATGGTGGTGTACTCATGTATGTCGGTGGAGGTGCCCCATGTCGGTGGGGGTGTGTCATCCATTGGTGGATGTGATGGTTTTCTCTCATGTATGCATGTGGTGGTGCTCCATGCATTGGTGGATGTTATGGTGTACTCATGTATGCCGGTGGTGCACCATGCATTGGTGGATGTTGTGGTGTACTCATGTATATCAGTAATGGGGTACCATTTATTGGTGGATGTGATGGTTGTGTCTCTTGTATGAGACTGGAGGTGCGCCATGCATTGGTGGATGTGATGGTGGTGTACTCATGTATGTCGGTGGAGGTGCCCCATGTCGGTGGGGGTGTGTCATCCATTGGTGGATGTGATGGTTTTCTTTCATGTATGCATGTGGTGGTGCTCCATGCATTGGTGGATGTGATGGTGTACTCATGTATGCCGTTGGCGCTGCGCCATGCATTGGTTGATGTTATGGTGTACTCATGTATGCCGGTGGTGCACCATGCATTGGTGGATGTTGTGGTGTACTCATGTATGTCAGTGCCGGTGTGCCATGCATTGGTGGATGTGATGGTTATGTCTCATGTATGCCTGTGGAGGTGCACCATGCATTGGTGGATGTTGTGGTGTAGTCATATATATGAGTGGTTGGGTACCATTCATTGGTGGATGTGATGGTTTTGTCTCTTGTATGAGACTGGAGGTGCGCCATGCATTGGTGGATGTGATGGTGGTGTACTCATGTATGTCGGTGGAGGTGCCCCATGTCGGTGGGGGTGTGTCATCCATTGGTGGATGTGATGGTTTTCTCTCATGTATGCATGTGGTGGTGCTCCATGCATTGGTGGATGTTATGGTGTACTCATGTATGCCGTTGGCGGTGCACCATGCATTGGTGGATGTTGTGGTGTACTTATGTATGTCAGTGCCGGTGTGCCATGCAGTGGTGGATGTGATGGTTATGTCTCATGTATGCCTGTGGAGGTGCACCATGCATTGGTGGATGTTGTGGTGTAGTCATGTATATCAGTGGTATGGTACCATTCATTGGGGATGTGATGGTTGTGTCTCTTGTATGAGACTGGAAGTGCACCATGCATTGGTGGATGTGATGGTGGTGTACTCATGTATGCCGTTGGTGGTGCACCATGGATTGGTGGATGTTGTGGTGTAGTGATGTACGTCAGTGGTGGTGTGCCATTCATTGGTGGATGTGATGGTTTTGTCTCCTGTATGAGGCTGGCGGTGCACCATGCATTGGTGGATGTTGTGGTGAACTCATGTATGCCGGTGGCGGTGCACCATGCATTGGTGGATGTTGTGGTGTACTCATGTATACCAGTGGCGGTGTGCCATGCATTGGTGGATGTTATGGTGTACTCATGTATGCCGGTGGTGGTGCACCATGCATTGGTGGATGTTGTGGTGTACTCATGTATGTCAGTGCCGGTGTGCCATGCATTGGTGGATGTGATGGTTATGTTTCATGTATGCCTCTGGCGGTGCACCATGGATTGGTGGATGTTGTGGTGTAGTCATGTATATCAGTGGTGGGGTACCATTTATTGGTGGATGTGATGGTTATGTCTCTTGTATGAGGCTGGAGGTGCCCCATGCATTGGTGAATGTGATGGTTATGTCTCATGTATGCCTGTGGCTTTGCACCATGCATTGGTGGATGTTGTGGTGTAGTCATGGATATCAGTGGTGGAGTACCATTCATTGGTTGATGTGATGGTTATGTCTCTTGTATGAGGCTGGAGGTGTGTCATGTATTGGTGGATGTGATGGAGGTGTACTCATGTATGTCGGTGGAGGTGCCCCATGTAGGTGGGGGTGTGCCATGCATTGGTGGATGTTGTGGTGTACTCATGTATGCCAGTGGCGGTGTGCCATGCAGTGGTGGATGTTATGGTGTACTCATGTATGCCGGTGGTGGTGCACCATGCATTGGTGGATGTTGTGGTGTACTCATGTATGTCAGTGCCGGTGTGCCATGCATTGGTGGATGTGATGGTTATGTTTCATGTATGCCTCTGGCGGTGCACCGTGCATTGGTGGATGTTGTGGTGTAGTCATGTATATCATTTATTGGTGGATGTGATGGTTATGTCTCTTGTATGAGACTGGAGGTGCCCCATGCATTGGTGGATGTGATGGTTATGTCTCATGTATGCCTGTGGCGGTGCACCATGCATTGGTGGATGTTGTGGTGTAGTCATGGAT
Organism: Haliotis asinina; assembly: GCF_037392515.1. Lineage (NCBI taxonomy): Eukaryota > Metazoa > Mollusca > Gastropoda > Lepetellida > Haliotidae > Haliotis > Haliotis asinina. The sequence goes on from NC_090295.1 coordinate 26,874,135, forward strand.
ATCAGTGGTGGGGTACCATTCATTGGTTGATGTGATGGTTATGTCTCTTGTATGAGGCTGGAGGTGTGTCATGCATTGGTGGATGTGATGGTGGTGTACTCATGTATGTCGGTGGAGGTGCCCCATGTCGGTGGGGGTGTGCCATGCATTGGTGGATGTGATGGTTATGTCTCTTGTATGAGGCTGGCTGTGCCCCATGCATTGGTGGATGTTGTGGTGTACTCATGTATGCCTGTGGCGGTGCGCCATGGATTGGTGGATGTTATGGTGTACTCATGTATGTCAGTGCCGGTGTACCATGCATTGGTGGATGTGATGGTTATGTCTCTTGTATGAGGCTGGCGGTGCCCCATGCATTGGTGGATGTTGTGGTGAACTCATGTATGCCGTTGGTAGTGCCCCATGCATAGGTTGATGTTGTGGTGTACTCATGTATGTCGGTGGTGGTGCGCCATGCATGGGTGGATGTTTTGGTGTCCCATGTAATGCCGGTGGTGGTGCACCATGTATTGGTGAATGTTATGGTGGTGTCTCATTTACATGTATTGTGGTGTACGATGTTGAGATGATCGTTTTAACTTTAAACAAAACGTAAACCAGTCTTAGTGAAATTAATGTTTCGAATCCACGTCATTTTATCTTGCAACTGAAAATTTAAGTCTTAGAATTTTATTCAACTTAGGATAAAAGTTGTTTAACAAACGATTATAGATTCAAATCGTTATTACCAGTTTGTATTTCAAGGAGGTAAGCGCAGCAGTTAGAACAGTGAAACAAGTGCACGTGCGGTACGTGATGAGCGTTAACTTAGACCAACCCAATTTCTCGACGTTTTATTTAATGTGCACCCCAAACCCCCTGTAATACAAACAAAGAAAGTGATTTGAAATTACGATCGTTTGTTTAACAACTTTCATCTTAAGTTGAATAAAATTCTCACAATTAAATGTTCAATTGGCAAGGTATAAAATTATAAGAAATTTGCCATCGTAATTTCATTTAATTCGATTTACGTTTTTGTTTAAAGAGACATTCATCGGTACGCTTTCGCGGCAAACGGACTGTAATCACGAATAACACGAGTGAGTCACGAAAGCGATGAGCAGTGATAAGCACATCACAATTTACAACATTCCCACCCACGGACGACAGTTTGTTTTAATTCAGTTACATTGAATGTTCCATACCCCTATGTCACTTTGGGTTTAACTTGTAATTTTAAATTTACAATGGGTTATACCTGTATTGCATTAGCCGTTGATTATGTTTTAGCTATATTGTCTTACATAAATAAATCTGTAATTAATAAAAGAAAAGTTTGTTTCGTTTTGTTTCAGTAATGAATATTATCAGGTCTTACTTGGCTCACGCTAAATAAGAAAACATGCCTCTGTGCAAACACTTGTGATTGAGGTGCTGTCAGTAGCTCTAAGCCTTTGTTTCGGGTTCGGCGACTGGGATTAGGTTACGTAAGCGAGCGACCCGAAGCGAGCGACTGAAGCCCACCTATAGTGATGTGAAATATTCGTCGTGGGGACAGAAAGTCTTGAAATCCTGTAGAGGTAGGACGACTTCAAGGATTCTTCGGAAGGGCGACAGAGGACCATACAGGTAGGTGTTTCCATATCTATTTGGAAGAAAATATGCATCTTCATGGATATTTGTTTAATATACAGTGCACACTCATTCTCTCATAGTACACAGCCATTTAGGTATAGATGGGAAAGGTTGACACTGGTTTCTGCATGTAAACGGAGTGGTAGTGTAGCCTAGTTGTTCAAGTGTTGGCACGTCATGTTCAGTACCATTGTTCGAGTCCTCACTTAAATACTATGTCCAACGCCCACTTATGGGGCAAGTCGTAGGAATATTCCCCAAAGCGGCAGAAAACCACACTTACTCGCTGTTGTTAATCCAATCTACAAACGCGAGAAATGTGATTACTGATGCTTATGCATGACTCATTTCTTTCAGACGCAGGAACCCTGGCACACTCTGGATTTGGTGTTGTGTCACTCTAAACCCTTCCACCTGGACTTTAGTACACTGACTTTCCGAGGGTCCGATGGGATGAGCTTTTGTCTCATGGTGGCTCCATTGTGCGTCTGCTCTCCGCGTAGCCCCCTGCCGAGCGCACATGGAGTAGGTTCGGTGCTAGGGCCTGACTGTACAGTCAGGATGGTTGTTACAGCAACCCAGCTAGTTTAGGGTTGGCACACTCTGTGGCCCCAGTCTTTTCAGCACCCCCAGTAGACCCAATGCTGACTGCACTTGACTGGTAGATTAGGGGTTAGTGTAGATAGGGCCCCCTTCGTGCATGCCCTGTACGATGCTATCTATAGATAGTATAACTTAGTGTTAACCCACCATTCCGTCCTTCAATAGGTAGTTCGAGGCAAAGCAAGTCCCGGATGGTCACTTTGAAAGTCAGTGTACTGGCCACCTGCTGGTAAAGCATTCACTATTTCAGTTTAAAACTTAAATTAAATTTTGTTTTTCACGTCCCGACATATTTGCTTTGCATTTAAATGTAAGGGGATCGTCGAATAACCGAATGGTTAAAGCGTTCGCTCATGACGCTCCAAACAACCCTATTTCGATTTCCCATATCTGAATGATGTGTGAAGCATCTATTTGTAGTTACTCACCGTGATATAGCTAGTATATTGCTGAACGCGGTGTAAAAAGTACACTCATGCAGTCATAATCTGTGTGACAAGCATAAATTATGTAAAGTGTTCTTTGCCTTTTTAAGTAGAACCGTTGTTTACGCATGCAACTGTTCCTTTCAAACAATCTTTTGAATAAACCATAACATGCAATGCATCCTTGTTTATCATGACGTCTACTGCAAAATTACAACTTGAGTTTCATGTTTGAGATTTTACGTGTAAGCATATAAGTTGCATTTATGCACACAGTAAGTGCCAGCGATGTAAACTATATTCTCTTTACTGTTATGAGCAGGGATGCCATCTACCTGGGGGCGGAAATGGACCCTGAAGTCCCCCAGAGGCAGGACGACTGCCGAGAAGATATTCCGTGGACAGAAGTGGATCAAGGTCTCTTCTGGCGGCAGGACAACGACCACAAAGCCGTCAGACTACCAGGAAGGCAAGTTCTCCAAACTATCTTTTGAAGACAACATACAATATATTCTTGTTGACAATGACGTCATGAGCAAGTTACAACTTGTGTTTCAGGTTACAGCGTTTTCCTGACCACAAAGCATATGCTTTTAATATTTATTATCCATGTAGTAAGTATCAGTGATATGAAACATTAACCTATTCGTTATCGTTACTATTAGGAACGTGGATACCATCGTCCTGGGGGCGGAAATGGACCCTGAAGTCCCCCAGAGGCAGGACGACTGCCAAGAAGATATTCCATGGATAGACGTGGACCATGGATTCTTCGGAAGGGTGACAGAGGACCAGACAGGCAGGTGTTTTCAACTCATTTTGGAAGAAAATATTTGCTTCATATATAGTGCACACTAATTCTCTCATACTATACAGCCATTTAGGAGTGAGTGAGTTTAGTTTTACGCCGCACTCAGCAATATTCAGCTATAAGGTGACGGTCTGTAAATAATCGAGTCTGGACAAGACAATCCAGTGATCAACAACACGAGCATCGATCTGCTCAAATGGGAACCGATGACATGTTTCAACCAAGAAGTCAGCGAGTCTGACCACCCGATCCCGTTAGTCGCCTCTTACGACCAGGATAGTCACAGCCATTTAGGTATAGATGGGAAAGGTTGATACTGGTTTCTGCATGTAAACGGAGTGGTAGTGTAGCCTAGTTGTTCAAGTGTTGGCACGTCATGTTCAGTACCATTGTTCGAGTCCTCACTTAAATACTATGCCCCACGCCCAATTATGAGGCTCGTCGTTGCAAAATTGCCCAAAGCGGCAGAAAACCACACTTACTCGCTGTTGTTAATACAATCTACATCCGAGAGAAATGTGATTACTGATGCTTATGCATGACACATTTCTTTCAGACGCAGGAACCCTGGCACACTCTGGATTTGGTGTTGTGTCACTCTAAACCTGTCCACCTGGACTTTAGTACACAGACTTTCCGAGGGTCCGATGGGATGAGCTTTCGTCTCATGGTGGCTCCATTGTGCGTCTGCTCTCCGCGTAGCCCCCTGCCGAGCGCACATGGAGTAGGTTCGGTGCTAGGGCCTGACTGTACAGTCAGGATGGTTGTTACAGCAACCCAGCTAGTTTAGGGTTGGCACACTCTGTGGCCCCAGTCTTTTCAGCACCCCCAGTAGACCCAATGCTGACTGCACTTGACTGGTAGATTAGGGGTTAGTGTAGATAGGGCCCCCTTCGTGCATGCCCTGTACGATGCTATTTATAGATAGTATAACTTAGTGTTAACCCACCATTCCGTCCTTCAATAGGTAGTTCGAGGCAAAGCAAGTCCCGGATGGTCACTTTGAAAGTCAGTGTACTGGCCTGGCCACCTGCTGGTAAAGCATTCACTATTTCAGTTTAAAACTTAGATGAAATTTTGTTTTTCACGTCCCGATATATTTGCTTTGCATTTAAATGTAAGGGGATCGTCGAATAACCGAATGGTTAAAGGGTTCGCTCATGACGCTCCAAACAACCCTATTTCGATTTTCAAGATCTGAATGATGTGTGGAGCCGATATTTGTTGTTTCTCCCCGTGATATAGCTGCTATGCTGGTAAGACGACACTCATGCAGTCTTAATATGTGCTGGAAGTATAAATTATGATACATAATACCGTTTACTTTTATTAACAGAGGCCACTGTGTTCTTCCAAACGATCTTTTAAAGAAAACATAAAGTGCCTCCTTGTGTACAATGACGTCTACTGCTAAGTCACAACTTGATTTTTGTGTTTGAGATATGTTCTCGTGGAATCATATGTTTTGCATTTATGCACACAGTACACATGATGTAAAATATGTTTACCTTTATTATCAGGAGCGTGGATGCCATCTACCTGGGGGCGGAAACGGACCCTGAAGTCCCCCAGAGGCAGGACGACTGCCGAGAAGATATTCCGTGGACAGAAGTGGATCAAGGTCTCTTCAGGAGCAGCATGTGGATGTTTTACTGTTCGGACATTTTGTGACAATGTACTCTGCGTGTCTACTACTGTAAACCCTCCAGTAGATTAGGTAGCGTTGCATACGTTGAGGGAACACGGTTCCAGAGTTTTTTTTCTCAAAAATGTTTTTTATCTCTGGTTTTGCGTGTCGGGCTTCAGTTACCTTTGACCTTGTTCAAATCTCAAATTTGATCAAGATCAATTTAGACACACAATCTGCGACAACAACGTTGGTGTTTATGTTCGAGGATTTGGTACTGTTCCATGTTGGGAATGATGACATTAATAAAACATAATCCGCACAGCTGGTCCAATTGTACTTGTTTGTTTTGCTGTTTTGTTTGTGAAACTTGTGAACTCGAGAAGAATTGTTTTTGTCCATGGAAATCGGATGTACACGACTTTATCGCCTTGTAGGAGTGCTTGTTTTTAGCCATACACTGCCATGCACTGCTAAACACCGCCAACACAGAAACACATCCCGAAACAAGTCCAACGTTAAAACAATAGATCAATACACGGGGGTATTCTAATGTCTACAAACCAGAACTTACAATACAAAAGCCTATCAACATTACTAGATCACATCGCACAGACCTTTAGTTCAATGTATTTACTAAACAACCCAGTGGTGTCTGTAGATGAGACAAGACATTAAATGAAAAGCTCCCACCAACATCCAACAGTCTAGAATATTACATTGCGCAAGTAAACAACCAAGGGCATGTTTGCCAATCATATTCCTTTACCAGTTGACCATGGTTAGAGCATTTGTGATGGTCAGCGTATCCCTATTCTGGTGTTCTGATGTCGAGAGATGCTGCTCTCCATGGATTGGTTGAACTGACACAGAGTAAATGCAGTAAAGTCAGTATGCCATCAGAGAGAGATCTATATCAAAGCAGATAAACTGAACAAATTGTAAGCTTCTGAATGTATCAAAAGTGATTAACAGTTATCTGACAGACCATTTGAATAGCTACTACGAGAGCTTAGAGGCAGTTATCGATCGTGAAGCATAGTTTTCTAATACTTTGGATACTGCTATTTCATCAAATAGTTAAGGAATGTATAGCTTTTATTAACCATAACATTGAAGTTTGTTTTTTTCTAAACTGAGTTAAACATGTGACACCAAATGAATTGTTTGTTAGTTCTCTGCTCTGTATAGGCACTAAAACTACAATGGTGGCCATCTTGGCAGCCATTTTTGAATTCTGGGTAATATCAAGTTGTTCCATGTAGAAGTAAACAGGAAACAAAATCTCGTCTCAAATAGTAAGCTGTGAAACATTATAATATCACGACATGACCATACAAAATCACCTGTTTTGTGCCCGAGTCACCACTCTAGAAGATACAAGTGTCAAAAAAACATAAAAAGTATCAACATTGGCCGTAAATGGACACATTCGGTGTTAATTTTTGTGTAAATGTAACTGCCGAGAAGACAATTCAAAATGGCGGTCATTTTCATTATTTTCAAAAGCAAATATATGTCACAAAACATATACACCCTTTAGCAATACACAAAAGTCACAATGACAGTTATCAGATTGATATTAGTAAAACTATCCATGATTAACTTTGAGATGTTGTCGGCCAGCAAACCAAATGTCATGAAAATGCTCACAGACCTCCACCACATAAAATGGCCTGTGAAAACCTGAGTATTAAAGGCCTTTTCATGAGCCAAAGACATCATACTAACTGAAGATAGTGTCAAACAAAGTCAGTACTGGGGAGACTACGACATCAGATTTTTCAGCTGCCTCCTCCTGTACTACTTCAATACCCTTGGATACAGCAAAAGGGTTCACCTTTTACGGTGTCTTGTCAGGAGTCTCGATCACAAGGAAAAGAGGCCAATACTCAATCGATGCAGAAGGTCTGTATCAGTAGGGTCAATTTCAAGTGGACATTTTTGGCTTTTGGGCGGAATTTCATAGGTGTAAGCCATGGTTAGTGTAATATGGTTCATCATCCGAGCCACCCACCCACCACGGAGTATCACAAGGACAATGCTAAAAGCATGTGGGTCTCCAACTTACAGCACCAAGGATACCCGGATAATCTACTCCAACAGAATAATTAATATTAATATTTCTACCAGATTGGCCCATGAGCCATATTAACTACGAGGTCGAAAATATCGGGGTTCATATTTTTCATACGACGACCTAGGGGAAAATATTACTTTCGCATGGTGAGGTGATGTCGAGAGCAATGCAAGGACGCCACGTCTCCTCTATAACGTTGCGTTCTAAATGAGGCCATTGTGGAAAACCAGCCCATATTTGAAAGTTGAGTTTGATAATAGATAGGCACACGCGTGCCTAAATATCTGTATATCCTTAGCTTCCGTTCGGGAAATACCAACATTCCAAATTGTGTCGTAAACATAGTTTCACATTAATTAGCAACAGTCTTATCAATAATAAACGTATTGCATCGTGCTTACGTCAACTTTCAGGGTGTACTGCACTCTGTAGACAGGTGTATGTTGGCACCCCAGAAAGGGTAATCCCGTGAATGGGTAATAGTGGATACATCATGGTTTGGAAATAGGTAAAAAGGTGAATCGGAGCTACAGATTTTCAAACCAGCTGGAATGATAGAGGAGGGTTCCTGATAAAGTGCTAGAGGGTCCAAACACAGATTCGTGAAAGTCAACTTTAGCACCCTAGAAAGGGTAATCCCGTGAAAGGGTAAAAGTGGATACATCATGGTTTGGAAATAGGTAAAAAGGTGAATCGGAGCTACAGATTTTCAAACCAGCTGAAATAATGGAGGAAGGTTCCTGATGGAATGCTAGAGGGTCCAAACACAGTTTCGTGAAAGTCAACTTTGGCACCCCAGGAAGGGTAATTCTGTGAAAGGGTAATAGGGGATACATCATGGTTTGGAAATAGGTAAAAAGGTGAATCGGAGCTACAGATTTTCAAACCAGCTGAAATGATAGAGGAGGGTTCCTGATTGAGTGCTAGAGGGTGAAGACAGTTTCATGAAAGTCAACTTTGGCACCCCAGGAAGGGAAATGCCGTGAAAGGGTAATAGTGGATACATCATGGTTTGGCAATTGGTAAAAAGGTAAATCGGAGCTACAGATTTTCAAACCAGCTGAAATAATGGAGGAGGGTTCCTGATGGAGTGCTAGAGGGTCCAAACACAGTTTCGTGAAAGTCAACTTTGGCACCTCAGGAAGGGTAATCAATTGAAAGGGTAATAGGGGATACATCATGGTTTGGAAATAGGTACAAAGGTGAATCGGAGCTATAGGTTTCAAAATCAGCTGAAATGATAGAGGAGGGTTCCTGATGGAGTGCTAAAAGGTCAAAACACAGTTTCATGAAAGTCAATTTTGGCAACCCAGGAAGGGTAGTTTCATGAAAGGGTAAAAGGGGATACATCATGGTTTGGAAATAGGCAAAAAAGTGAATCTGGGCTACAGCTCTTAAAACCAGCAGAAATGATAGAGGAGGGTACCTGATGGAATGGTAGAGGGTCCAAACACAGTTTCGTGAAAGTCAACTTTGGCACCCCAGGAAGGGTAATCCCGTGAAAGTGTAATAGTGGATACATCATGGTTTGGAAATAGGTAAAAAGGTGAATCGGAGCTATAGGTTTTCGAACCAGCTGAAATGATAGAGGAGGGTTCCTGATGGAGTGCTAGAGGATCCAAACACAGTTTCGTGAAAGTCAACTTTGGCACCCCAGGAAGGGTAATCAATTGAAATGGCAATAGGGGATACATCATGGTTTGGAAATAGGTAAAAAGGTGAATCGGAGCTATAGGTTTTCGAACCAGCTGAAATGATAGAGGAGGGTTCCTGATGGAGTGCTAGAGGGTCCAAACACAGTTTCGTGAAAGTCAACTTTGGCAACCCAGGAAGGGTAATGCCGTAATTGGGTAATAGTGGATACATCATGGTTTCCAATTAGGCATAAAGGTGAATCGGAGCTACAGATTTTCAAACCAGCTGAAATAATGGAGGGGGGTTCCTGATGGAGTGCTAGAGGGTCCAAACACACTTTCGTGAAATTCAACTTTGGCACCCCAGGAAGGGTAATCCCAAAAAAGTGTAATACTGGATACATCATGGTTTGGAAATAGGTGAAAAGGTGAATCTGAGCTACAGATTTTCATACCAGCTGAAATGATAGAGGAGTTTTTCTGATGGAGTTCTAGAGGGTCCAAACACAGTTTCATGAAAGTCAACTTTGGCACCCCAGAAAATGTAATTCTGTGAAAGGATAATACGGGATACATCATGGTTTGGAAATAGGCATAAAGGTGAATCGGAGCTACAGATTTTCAAACCAGCTGAAATGATAGAGGAGGGTTCCTTATGGAGTGCTAGAGGGTGAAGACAGTTTCCTGAAAGTCAACTTTGGCACCCCAGGAAGGGAAATGCCGTGAATTGGTAATAGTGGATACATCATGGTTTGGAAATTGGTAAAAAGGTAAATCGGAGCTACAGATTTTCAAACCAGTTGAAATGATGGAGGAGGGTTTCTGATGGAGTGCTAGAGGGTCCAAACACGGTTTCGTGAAAGTCAACTTTGGCACCCCAGAAAGGGTAATTAATTGAAAGGGTAATAGGGGATACATCATAGTTTGGAAATAGGTAAAAAGGTGAATCGGAGCGAGAGATTTTCAAACCAGCTGAAATGATGGAGGAGGGTTTCTGATGGAGTGCTGCAGGGTCCAAACACAGTTTCGTGAAAGTCAACTTTGGAACCCGAGGAAGGGTAATCAATTGAAAGGGTGATAGGGGATACATCATGGTTTGGAAATAGGTAAAAAGGTGAATCGGAGGTACAGCTCTTAAAACCCGCTGAAATGATAGAGGAGGGTTCCTGATGGAGTGCTAGAGGGTCAAAACAGTTTCATGAAAGTCAACTTTGGCACCCCAGGAAGGGTAAATCTGTGAAAGGGTAATAGTGGATACATCATGGTTTCCAATTAGGCATAAAGGTGAATCGGAGCTACAGATTTTCAAACCAGCTGAAATGATGGAGGGGGGTTCCTGATGGAGTGCTAGAGGGTCCAAACACAGTTTCATGAAAGTCAACTATGGCACCCCAGGAAGGGTAATGCCGTAAAAGGGTAATAGTCGATACATCATGGTTTGGCAATTAGTAAAAAGGTAAATCGGAGCTACAGCTCTTAACACCAGCTGAAATGATAGAGGAGGGTTCCTGATGGAGTGCTAGAGGGTCCAAACACAGTTTCGTGAAAGTCAACTTTGGCACCCCAGGAAGGGTAATCAATTGAAATGGCAATAGGGGATACATCATGGTTTGGAAATAGGTAAAAAGGTGAATCGGAGCTATAGGTTTTCGAACCAGCTGAAATGATAGAGGAGGGTTCCTGATGGAGTGCTAGAGGGTCCAAGCACAGTTTCGTGAAAGTCAACTTTGGCAACCCAGGAAGGGTAATGCCGTAATTGGGTAATAGTGGATACATCATGGTTTCCAATTAGGCATAAAGGTGAATCGGAGCTACAGATTTTCAAACCAGCTGAAATAATGGAGGGGGGTTCCTGATGGAGTGCTAGAGGGTCCAAACACACTTTCGTGAAATTCAACTTTGGCACCCCAGGAAGGGTAATCCCAAAAAAGTGTAATACTGGATACATCATGGTTTGGAAATAGGTGAAAAGGTGAATCTGAGCTACAGATTTTCATACCAGCTGAAATGATAGAGGAGTTTTTCTGATGGAGTTCTAGAGGGTCCAAACACAGTTTCATGAAAGTCAACTTTGGCACCCCAGAAAGGGTAATTCTGTGAAAGGATAATACGGGATACATTATGGTTTGGAAATAGGCATAAAGGTGAATCGGAGCTACAGATTTTCAAACCAGCTTAAATGATAGAGGAGGGTTCCTTATGGAGTGCTAGAGGGTGAAGACAGTTTCCTGAAAGTCAACTTTGGCACCCCAGGAAGGGAAATGCCGTGAATTGGTAATAGTGGATACATCATGGTTTGGAAATTGGTAAAAAGGTAAATCGGAGCTACAGATTTTCAAACCAGCTGAAATGATGGAGGAGGGTTTCTGATGGAGTGCTAGAGGGTCCAAACACGGTTTCGTGAAAGTCAACTTTGGCACCCCAGAAAGGGTAATTAATTGAAAGGGTAATAGGGGATACATCATAGTTTGGAAATAGGTAAAAAGGTGAATCTGAGCGAGAGATTTTCAAACCAGCTGAAATGATGGAGGAGGGTTTCTGATGGAGTGCTGCAGGGTCCAAACACAGTTTCGTGAAAGTCAACTTTGGAACCCGAGGAAGGGTAATCAATTGAAAGGGTGATAGGGGATACATCATGGTTTGGAAATAGGTGAAAAGGTGAATCGGAGGTACAGCTCTTAAAACCCGCTGAAATGATAGAGGAGGGTTCCTGATGGAGTGCTAGAGGGTCCAAACACAGTTTCATGAAAGTCAACTATGGCACCCCAGGAAGGGTAATGCCGTAAAAGGGTAATAGTCGATACATCATGGTTTGGCAATTAGTAAAAAGGTAAATCGGAGCTACAGCTCTTAACACCAGCTGAAATGATAGAGGAGGGTTCCTGATGGAGTGCTAGAGGGTCAAAACATAGTTTCATGAAAGTCAACTTTGGCACCCCAGGATTGGTAATCCCTCGAAAGGGTAGTAGGGCTTACATCATGTTTGGAAATAGGTGAAAAGGTGAATCTGAGCTACAGATTTTCATACCAGCTGAAATGATGGAGGAGGGTTTCTGATGGAGTTCTAGAGGGTCCAAACACAGTTTTATGAAAGTCAACTTTGGCACCCCGGGAAGGGTAATCCCGTGAAAGGGTAATAGTGGATACATCATGGTTTGGAAATAGGTAAAAAAGTGAATCGAAACTACGGCTCTTAAAAACAGCTGAAATGATAGAGGAGTGTTCCTGATGGAGTGCTACAGGGTCCAAACACAGTTTCGTGAAAGTCAACTTTTGCACAACAGGAAGGATAACTCTGTGAAAGGTTGATAGTGGATACATCATGGTTTAGAAATAGGTGAAAAAGTGAATCGAAACTACGGCTCTTAAGAAGAGCTGAAGTGATAGAGGAGGGTTCCTGATGGAGTGCTACAGGGTCCAAACACAGTTTCATGAAAGTCAACTTTGGCACCCGAGGAAGGGTAATTCTGTGAAAGGGTGATACTGGATACATCATGGTTTGGAAATAGGCATAAAGGTGAATCGGAGCTATAGGTTTAAAAACCAGCTCAAATGATAGAGGAGGGTTGCTGATGGAGTGCTAGAGGGTGAAAACAGTTTCATGAAAGTCAACTTTGGCACCCCAGGAAGGGTAATTCTGTGAAAGGGTAATAGTAGATACATCATGGTTTCCAAATAGGCATAAAGGTGAATCGGAGCTACTGATTTTCAAACCAGCTCAAGTGGTAGAGGAGGGTTCCTGATGGAGTGCTAGAGGGTGAAAACAGTTTCTTGAAAGTCAACTTTGGCAACCCAGGAAGGGTAATGCCGTAAAAGGGTAATAGTGGATACATCATGGTTTGGAAATACGGATAAAGGTAGATCGGAGCTACAGATTTTCAAACCAGCTGAAATGATAGAGGGGGGTTGCTGATGGAGTGCTAGAGGGTCCAAACACAGTTTCATGAAAGTCAACTTTGGCACCCCAGGAAGGGTAATTCTGTGAAAGGGTAATAGTAAATACATCATGGTTTCCAAATAGGCATAAAGTTGAATTGGAGCTATAGGTTTTGAAGCCAGCTCAAGTGGTAGAGGAGGGTTCCTGATTGAGAGCTAGAGGGTGAAAACAGTTTCATGAAAGTCAACTTTGGCACCCCAGGAAGGGTAATGGCATGAAAGGGTAATAGTGGATACATCATGGTTTCGAAATTAGTAAAAAGGTAAATCGGAGCTCCAGATTTTCAAACCAGCTATAATGATAGAGGAGGGTTCCTGATGGAGTGCTAGAGGGTCAAAACACAGTTTCATGAAAGTCATCTTTGGCACCCCAGGAAGGGTAAATCTGTGAAAGGGTAATAGTGGATACATCATGGTTTCCAATTAGGCATAAAGGTGAATCGGAGCTACAGATTTTCAAACCAGCTGAAATGATGGAGGGGGGTTCCTGATGGAGTGCTAGAGGGTCCAAACACAGTTTCATGAAAGTTAACTTTGGAACCCCAGGAAGGGTAATTCTGAGAAAAGGGTAATAGTAGAAACATCATGGTTTCCAAATAGACATAAAGGTGAATCGGAGCTACAGATTTTCAAACCAGCTCAAGTGGTAGAGGAGGGTTCCTGATGGAGTGCTAGAGGGTGAAAACAGTTTCATGAAAATCAACTTTGGCACCCCAGGAAGGGTAATGCCGTAAAAGGGTAATAGTGGATACATCATGGTTTGGAAATACGGATAAAGGTGCATCGGAGCTACAGATTTTCAAACCAGCTGAAATGATAGAGGGGGGGTCCTGATGGAGTGCTAGAGGGTCCAAACACAGTTTCATGAAAGTCAACTTTGGCACCCCAGGAAGGGTAGTTCTGTGAAAGGTTAATAGTGGATACATCATGGTTTCCAATTAGGCATAAAGGTGAATCGGAGCTACAGATTTTCAAACCAGCTGAAATGATAGAGGGGGGTTCCTGATGGAGTGCTAGAGGGTCCAAACACAGTTTCATGAAAGTCAACTTTGGCACCCCAGAAAGGGTAATTCTGTGAAAGGGTAATAGGAAATACATCATGGTTTCCAAATAGGCATAAAGTTGAAATGGAGCTATAGGTTTTGAAACCAGCTCAAGTGGTAGAGGAGGGTTCCTGATTGAGAGCTAGAGGGTGAAAACAGTTTCATGAAAGTCAACTTTGGCACCCCAGGAAGGGTAATGCCGTGAAAGGGTAATAGTGGATACATCATGGTTTCAAAATTAGAAGAAAGGTAAATCGGAGCTCCAGATTTTCAAACCAGCTATAATGATAGAGGAGGGTTCCTGATGGAGTACTAGAGGGTCAAAACACAGTTTCATGAAAGTCAACTTTGGCACCCGAGGAAGGGTAATCAATTGAAAGGGTGATAGGGGATACATCATGGTTTGGAAATAGGTAAAAAGGTGAATCGGAGGTACAGCTCTCAAAACCCGCTGAAATGATAGAGGAGGGTTCCTGATGGAGTGCTAGAGGGTCCAAACACAGTTTCGTGAAAGTCAACTTCGGCACCCCAGGAAGAGTAATTAATTGAAAGGGTAATAGGGGATACATCATAGTTTGGAAATAGGTAAAAAGGTGAATCTGAACGACAGATTTTCAAACCAGCTGAAATGATGGAGAAGGGTTCCTGATGGAGTGCTACAGGGTCCAAACACAGTTTCGTGAAAATTCAACTTTGGCACCCGAGGAAGGGTAATGAATTGAAAGGGTAATAGTGGATACATCATGGTTTCGAAATTAGTAAAAAGGTAAATCGGAGCTCCAGATTTTCAAACCAGCTATAATGATAGAGGAGGGTTCCTGATGGAGTACTAGAGGGTCAAAACACACTTTCATGAAAGTCAACTTTGGCACCAGAGGAAGGGTAAATCTGTGAAAGGGTAATGGTGGATACATCATGGTTTGGAAATAGGTGAAAAGGTGAATCGGAGCTACAGATCTTAAAACCAGCTGAAATGATAGAGGAGGGTTCCTGATGGAGTGCTAGAGGGTCCAAACACAGTTTCGTGAAAGTCAACTTTTGCACAACAGGAAGGATAACTCTGTGAAAGGTTGATAGTGGATACATCATGGTTTGGAAATAGGTAAAAAAGTGAATCGAAACTACGGCTCTTAAAAACAGCTGAAATGATAGAGGAGGGTTCCTGATGGAGTGCTAGAGGGTCAAAACATAGTTTCATGATAGTCAACTTTGGCACCCCAGGATTGGTAATCCCGTGAAAGGGGTAGTAGGGCTTACATCATGGTTTGGAAATAGGTGAAAAGGTGAATCTGAGCTACAGATTTTCATACCAGCTGAAATGATAGAGGAGGGTTTCTGATGGAGTTCTAGAGGGTCCAAACACAGTTTTATGAAAGTCAACTTTGGCACCCCGGGAAGGGTAATCCCGTGAAAGGGTAATAGTGGATACATCATGGTTTGGAAATAGGTAAAAAAGTGAATCGAAACTACGGCTCTTAAAAACAGCTGAAATGATAGAGGAGTGTTCCTGATGGAGTGCTAGAGGGTCCAAACACAGTTTCGTGAAAGTCAACATTTGCACAACAGGAAGGATAACTCTGTGAAAGGTTGATAGTAGATACATCATGGTTTAGAAATAGGTAAAAAAGTGAATCGAAACTACGGCTCTTAAAAACAGCTGAAATGATAGAGGAGGGTTCCTGATGGAGTGCTAGAGGGTCAAAACACAGTTTCATGAAAGTCAACTTTGGCACCCCAGGAAGGGTAATTCTGTGAAAGGTTAATAGTGGATACATCATGGTTTCCAAATAGACATAAAGGTGAATCGGAGCTACAGATTTTCAAACCAGCTGAAATGATGGAGGGGGGTTCCTGATGGAGTGCTAGAGGGTCCAAACACAGTTTCATGAAAGTCAACTTTGGCACCCCAGGAAGGGTAATTCTGTGAAAGGGTAATAGTAGAAACATAATGGTTTCCAAATAGGCATAAAGGTGAATCGGAGCTACAGATTTTCAAACCAGCTCAAGTGGTAGAGGAGGGTTCCTGATGGAGTGCTAGAGGGTCAAAACAGTTTCATGAAAGTCAACTTTGGCACCCAAGGAAGGGTAATGCCGTAAAAGGGTAATAGTGGATACATCATGGTTTGGAAATTAGTAAAAAGGTAAATCGGAGCTCCAGATTTTCAAACCAGCTCAAATGATAGAGGAGGGTTCCTGATGGAGTGCTAGAGGGTCCAAACAAATTTTCGTGAAAGTCAACTTTGGCACCCCAGGAAGGGTAATTACGTGAAAGGGTAATGGTGGATACATCATGGTTTGGAAATAGGTGAAAAGGTGAATCGGAGCTACAGCTCTTAAAACCAGCTGAAATGATAGAGGAGGGTTCCTGATGGAGTGCTAGAGGGTCAAAACATAGTTTCATGAAAGTCAACTTTGGCACCCCAGGATTGGTAATCCCTTCAAAGGGTAATAGGGCTTACATCATGGTTTGGAAATAGGTGAAAAGGTGAATCTGAGCTACAGATTTTCATACCAGCTGAAATGATGGAGGAGGGTTTCTAATGGAGTTATAGAGGGTCCAAACACAGTTTTATGAAAGTCAACTTTGGCACCCCAGGAAGGGTAATCCCGTGGAATTGTATTAGTGGATACATCCTGGTTTGGAAATAGGTAAAGAGATGAATCGGAGCTACAGATTTTCAAACCAGCTGAAATAATAGAGGAGGGTTCCTGATGGAGTGCTAGAGGGTCAAAACACAGTTTCATGAAAGTCAACTTTGGCACCCCAGGATTGGTAATACCGTGAAAGGGTAATAGGGGATATATCATGGTTTGGAAATAGGTAAAAAAGTGAATCGGAGCTACGGCTCTTAAAACCAGCTGAAATGATAGAGGAAGGTTCCTGATGGAGTGCTAGAGGGTCCAAACACAGTTTCATGAAAGTCAACTTTGGCACCCCAGGAAGGGTAATTCTGTGAAAGGGTGATTGTGGATACATCATGGTTTGGAAATAGGCATAAAGGTGAATCGGAGCTATAGGTTTAAAAACCAGCTCAAATGATAGAGGAGGGTTCCTGATGGAGTTCTAGAGGGTCAAAACACAATTTCATGAAAGCCAACTTTGGCACCCCAGGAAGGGTCATCCCGTGAAATTGTATTAGTGGATACATCCTGGTTTGGAAATAGGTAAAGAGATGAATCGGAGCTACAGATTTTCAAACCAGCTGAAATGATAGAGGAGGGTTCCTGATATAGTGCTAGAGGGTCCAAACACAGTTTCATGAAAGTCAACTTTGGCACCCCAGGATTGGTAATACCATGAAAGGGTGATGGTGGATACATCATGGTTTGGAAATAGATAAAAAGGTGAATCGGAGCTACAGCTCTTAAAACCAGCTCAAATGATAGAGGAGGGTTCCTGATGGAGTGCTAGAGGGTCCAAACACAATTTCATGAAAGTCAACTTTGGCACCCCAGGAAGAGTGATTGTGTGAAAGGGTAATAGGGGATACATCATGGTTTGGAAATAGGTAAAAAGGTGAATCGGAGTTACAGATTTTCAAACCAGCTGAAATAATAAAGGAGGGTTCCTGATGGAGTGCTAAAAGGTCAAAAAACAATTTCATGAAAGTCAACTTTGGCACCCCAGGAAGGGCAATTCTGTGAAAGTGTAATAGTAGATACATCATGGTTTGGAAATAGGTAAAAAGGTGAATCGGAGCTACAGATTTTCAAACCACCTGAAATGATAGAGGAGTGTTCCTGATGGAGTGCTAGAGGGTCCAAACACAGTTTCATGAAAGTCAACTTTGGCACCCCAGGATTGGTAATACCGTGAAAGGGTGATAGTGGATACATCATGGTTTGGAAATAGATAAAAAGGTGAATCGGAGCTACAACTCTTGAAACCAGCTGAAATGACAGAGGAGGGTTCCTGATGGAGTGCTAGAGGGTCCAAACACAGTTTCGTGAAAGTCAACTTTGGCACCCCAGGAAGGGTAATCAATTGAAATGGTAATAGTGCATACATCATGGTTTGGAAATAGGTAAAAAGGTGAATCGGAGATACAGATTTTCAAACCAGCTGAAATGATAGAGGAGGGTTCCTGATGGAGTGCTAGAGGGTCCAAACACAGTTTCATGAAAGTCAACTTTGGCACCCCAGGATTGGTAATACCGTGAAAGGGTTATAGGGGATACATCATGGTTTGGAAATAGGTAAAAAAGTGAATCGGAGCTACGGCTCTTAAAACCAGCTGAAATGATAGAGGAGGTTCCTGATGGAGTGCTAGAGGGTCCAAACACAGTTTCATGAAAGTCAACTTTGGCACCCCAGGAAGGGTAATTCTGTGAAAGGGTGATTGTGGATACATCATGGTTTGGAAATAGGCATAAAGGTGAATCGGAGCTATAGGTTTGAAAACCAGCTCAAATGATAGAGGAGGGTTCCTGATGGAGTTCTAGAGGGTCAAAACACAATTTCGTGAAAGTCAACTTTGGCACCCCAGGAAGGGTCATCCCGTGAAATTGTATTTGTGGATACATCCTGGTTTGGAAATAGGTAAAGAGATGAATCGGAGCTACAGATTTTCAAACCAGCTGAAATAATAGAGGAGGGTTCCTGATGGAGTGCTAGAGGGTCAAAACACAGTTTCATGAAAGTCAACTTTGGCACCCCAGGATTGGTAATACCGTGAAAGGGTAATAGGGGACATATGATGGTTTGGAAATAGGTAAAAAAGTGAATCGGAGCGACGGCTCTTAAAACCAGCTGAAATGATAGAGGAGGTTCCTGATGGAGTGCTAGAGGGTCAAAACACATTTTCATGAAAGTCAACTTTGGCACCCCAGGAAGGGTAATTCTGTGAAAGGGTGATTGTGGATACATCATGGTTTGGAAATAGGCATAAAGGTGAATCGGAACTATAGGTTTAAAAACCAGCTGAAATGATAGAGGAGGGTTCCTGATGGAGTGCTAGAGGGTCAAAGCACAGTTTCGTGAATGTCAACTTTGGCACCTCAGGAAGGGTCATCCCGTGAAATTGTATTAGTGGATACATCCTGGTTTGGAAATAGGTAAAGAGGTGAATCGGAGCTACAGATTTTCAAACCAGCTGAAATAATAGAGGAGGGTTCCTGATGGAGTGCTAGAGGGTCAAAACACAGTTTCATGAAAGTCAACTTTGGCACCCCAGGATTGGTAATACCGTGAAAGGGTAATAGGGGATATATCATGGTTTGGAAATAGGTAAAAAAGTGAATCGGAGCTACGGCTCTTAAAACCAGCTGAAATGATAGAGGAGGTTCCTGATGGAGTGCTAGAGGGTCCAAACACAGTTTCATGAAAGTCAACTTTGGCACCCCAGGAAGGGTAATTCTGTGAAAGGGTGATTGTGGATACATCATGGTTTGGAAATAGGCATAAAGGTGAATCGGAGCTATAGGTTTAAAAACCAGCTCAAATGATAGAGGAGGGTTCCTGATGGAGTTCTAGAGGGTCCAAACACAATTTCGTGAAAGTCAACTTTGGCACCCCAGGAAGGGTCATTCCGTGAAATTGTATTAGTGGATACATCCTGGTTTGGAAATAGGTAAAGAGATGAATCGGAGCTACAGATTTTCAAACCAGCTGAAATGATAGAGGAGGGTTCCTGATATAGTGCTAGAGGGTCCAAACACAGTTTCATGAAAGTCAACTTTGGCACCCCAGGATTGGTAATACCATGAAAGGGTGATGGTGGATACATCATGGTTTGGAAATAGATAAAAAGGTGAATCGGAGCTACAGCTCTTAAAACCAGCTCAAATGATAGAGGAGGGTTCCTGATGGAGTGCTAGAGGGTCCAAACACAATTTCATGAAAGTCAACTTTGGCACCCCAGGAAGAGTGATTGTGTGAAAGGGTAATAGGGGATACATCATGGTTTGGAAATAGGTAAAAAGGTGAATCGGAGTTACAGATTTTCAAACCAGCTGAAATAATAAAGGAGGGTTCCTGATGGAGTGCTAAAAGGTCAAAACACAATTTCATGAAAGTCAACTTTGGCACCCCAGGAAGGGTAATTCTGTGAAAGGGTAATAGTAGATACATCATGGTTTGGAAATAGGTAAAAAGGTGAATCGGAGCTACAGATTTTCAAACCACCTGAAATGATAGAGGAGTGTTCCTGATGGAGTGCTAGAGGGTCCAAACACAGTTTCATGAAAGTCAACTTTGGCACCCCAGGATTGGTAATACCGTGAAAGGGTGATAGTGGATACATCATGGTTTGGAAATAGATAAAAAGGTGAATCGGAGCTACAACTCTTGAAACCAGCTGAAATGACAGAGGAGGGTTCCTGATGGAGTGCTAGAGGGTCCAAACACAGTTTCGTGAAAGTCAACTTTGGCACCCCAGGAAGGGTAATCAATTGAAATGGTAATAGTGCATACATTATGGTTTGGAAATAGGTAAAAAGGTGAATCGGAGATACAGATTTTCAAACCAGCTGAAATGATAGAGGAGGGTTCCTGATGGAGTGCTAGAGGGTCCAAACACAGTTTCATGAAAGTCAACTTTGGCACCCCAGGATTGGTAATACCGTGAAAGGGTTATAGGGGATACATCATGGTTTGGAAATAGGTAAAAAAGTGAATCGGAGCTACGGCTCTTAAAACCAGCTGAAATGATAGAGGAGGTTCCTGATGGAGTGCTAGAGGGTCCAAACACAGTTTCATGAAAGTCAACTTTGGCACCCCAGGAAGGGTAATTCTGTGAAAGGGTGATTGTGGATACATCATGGTTTGGAAATAGGCATAAAGGTGAATCGGAGCTATAGGTTTGAAAACCAGCTCAAATGATAGAGGAGGGTTCCTGATGGAGTTCTAGAGGGTCAAAACACAATTTCGTGAAAGTCAACTTTGGCACCCCAGGAAGGGTCATCCCGTGAAATTGTATTAGTGGATACATCCTGGTTTGGAAATAGGTAAAGAGATGAATCGGAGCTACAGATTTTCAAACCAGCTGAAATAATAGAGGAGGGTTCCTGATGGAGTGCTAGAGGGTCAAAACACAGTTTCATGAAAGTCAACTTTGGCACCCCAGGATTGGTAATACCGTGAAAGGGTAATAGGGGACATATGATGGTTTGGAAATAGGTAAAAAAGTGAATCGGAGCGACGGCTCTTAAAACCAGCTGAAATGATAGAGGAGGTTCCTGATGGAGTGCTAGAGGGTCAAAACACATTTTCATGAAAGTCAACTTTGGCACCCCAGGAAGGGTAATTCTGTGAAAGGGTGATTGTGGATACATCATGGTTTGGAAATAGGCATAAAGGTGAATCGGAACTATAGGTTTAAAAACCAGCTCAAATGATAGAGGAGGGTTCCTGATGGAGTGCTAGAGGGTCAAAGCACAGTTTCGTGAATGTCAACTTTGGCACCTCAGGAAGGGTCATCCCGTGAAATTGTATTAGTGGACACATCCTGGTTTGGAAATAGGTAAAGAGGTGAATCGGAGCTACAGATTTTCAAACCAGCTGAAATAATAGAGGAGGGTTCCAGATGGAGTGCTAGAGGGTCCAAACACAGTTTCGTAAAAGTCAACTTTGGCACCCTAGAAAGGGTAGTTCAGTGAAAGGTTGATAGTGGATACATCATGGTTTGGAAGTAGGAAAAAAGGTGAATCGGAGCTACAGATTTTCATACCAGCTCAAATGATAGAGGAGAGTTCCTGATGGAGTGCTAGAGGGTCCAAACACAGATTCGTGAAAGTCAACTTTGGCACCCCCGGAAGGGTAATTCTGTGAAAGGGTAATAGTGGATACATCATGGTTTAGATATAGGTAAAAATGTGAATCGAAACTACGGCTCTTAAAAACAGCTGAAATGATAGAGGAGGGTTCCTGATGGAGTGCTAGAGGGTGAAGATAGTTTCATGAAAGTCAACTTTGGCACCCCAGGAAGGGTAATGCCGTGAAAGGGTAGTTGTGGATACATCATGGTTTGGAAATTGGTAAAAAGGTAAATCTGGAACTAAAGATTTTCAAATCAGCTGAAATGTCAGAGGAGGGTTCCTGATGGAGTGCTAGAGGGTCCAAAAACAGTTTCGTGAAAGTCAACTTTTGCACAACAGGAAGGAAAACGCTATGAAAGGTTGATAGTGAATACATCATGGTTTAGAAATAGGTAAAAAAGTGAATCGACACTACGGCTCTTAAAAACAGCTGAAATGATAGAGGAGGGTTCCTGATGGAGTGCTAGAGGGTCCAAACACAGTTTCGTGAAAGTCATCTTTGGCACCCCAGGAAGGGTAATTGTGTGAAAGGGTAAAAGTGGATACATCATGGTTTGGAAATTGGTAAAAAGGTGAATCGGAGCTACAGATTTTCAAACCAGCTGAAATGATAGAGCAGGGTTCCTGATGGAGTGCTAGAGGGTCCAAACACAGTTTCATGAAAGTCAACTTTGGCACCCCAGGAAGGGTCATCAATTGAAATGGCAATTGGGGATACATCATGGTTTGGAAATAGGTAAAAAGGTGAATCGGAGCTACAGATTTTCAAACCAGCTGAAATGATAGAGGAGGGTTCCTGATGGCGTGCTAGAGGGTCCAAACACAGTTTCGTGAAAGTCAACTTTGGCACCCCAGGAAGAGTAATCAATTGAAATGGTAATAGGGGATACATCATGGTTTGGAAATAGGTAAAAAATTGAGTCGGACCTACAGATTTTCAAACCACCTGAAATGATAGAGGAGGGTTCCTGATGGAGTGCTAGAGGGTCCAAACACAGTTTCATGAAAGTCAACTTTGGCACCCCAGGAAGGGTAATCAATGGAAGTGGCAATTGGGGATACATCATGGTTTGGAAATAGGTAAAAAGGTGAATCGGAGCTACAGACTTTCAAACCAGCTGAAATGATAGAGGAGGGTTCCTGATGGAGTGCTAGAGGGTCCAAACACAGTTTCGTGAAAGTCAACTTTGGCACCCCAGGAAGAGTAATCAATTGAAATGGTAATAGGGGATACATCATGGTTTGGAAATAGGTAAAAAATTGAATCGGACCTACAGATTTTCAAACCACCTGAAATGATAGAGGAGGGTTCCTGATGGAGTGCTAGAGGGTCAAAACACAGTTTCATGAAAGTCAACTTTGGCACCCCAGGATTGGTAATACCGTGAGATAGTGACAGTGGATACATCATGGTTTGGAAATCGATAAAAAGGTGAATCGGAGCTACAGCTCTTAAAACCAGCTGAAATGATAGAGGAGGGTTCCTGATGGAGTGCTAGAGGGTCCAAACACAGTTTCATGAAAGTCAACTTTGGAACCCAGGATTGGTAATTCTGTGAAAGGGTAATAGTAGATACATCATGGTTTGGAAATAGGCATCAAGGTGAATCGGAGCTATAGGTTTTTAAACCAGCTAAAATGATAGAGGATTGTTCCTGATGGAGTGCTAGAGGGTCAAAACACAGTTTCTTGAAAGTCAACTTTGGCAACACAGGAAGGGTAATCCCGTGAAAGGGTAATTGCGAATACATCATGGATTGCAAATAGGTGAAAACGTGAATCGGAGTTACAGCTCTTAAAACAAACTGAAATGATAGAGGAGGGTTCCTGATGGAGTGCTGGAGGGTCCAAACACAGTTTCGTGAAAGTCAACTTTGGCACCCGAGAAAGGGTAATCATTTGAAATGGTAATAGGGGATACATCATGGTTTGGAAATAGGTAAAAAGGTGAATCGGAGCTACAGATTTTCAAACCAGCTGAAATGATAGAGGAGTGTTCCTGATGGAGTGCTAGAGGGTCCAAACACAATTTCATGAAAGTCAACTTTGGCACCCCAGGAAGGGTAATTGTGTGAAAGGGTAATAGGGAATACATCATGGTTTGGAAATAGGTAAAAAGGTGAATCGGAGCTACAGATTTTCAAACCAGCTGAAATAATAAAGGAGGGTTCCTGATGGAGTGCTAAAAGGTCAAAACACAATTTCATGAAAGTCAACTTTGGCACCCCAGGAAGGGTAATTCTGTGAAAGGGTAATAGGGGATACATCATGGTTTGGAAATAGGTAAAAAGGTGAATTGGAGCTACAGCTCTTAAAACCAGCTCAAATGATAGAGGAGGGATCCTGATGGAGTGCTAGAGGGTCCAAACACAGTTTCATGAAAGTCAACTTTGGCACCCCAGGATTGGTAATACCGTGAGATAGTGATAGTGGATACATTATGGTTTGGAAATAGATTAAAAGGTGAATCGGAGCTACAGCTCTTAAAACCAGCTCAAATGATAGAGGAGGTTTCCTGATGGAGTGCTAGAGGGTCCAAACACAGTTTCATGAAATTCAACTTTGGCACCCCAGGAAGGGTAATTCTGTGAAAGGGTAACAGTGGATACATCATGGATTGCAAATAGGTGAAAACGTGAATCGGAGTTACAGCTCTTAAAACAAGCTGAAATGATAGAGGAGGGTTCCTGATGGAGTGCTAGAGCTCCAAACACAGTTTCTTGAAAGTCAACTTTGGCACCCCAGGAAGGGTAATCCCGTGAAAGGGTAATAGCGGATACATCATGGATTGCAAATAGGTGAAAACGTGAATCGGAGTTACAGCTCTTAAAACAAGCTGAAATGATAGAGGAGGGTTCCTGATGGAGTGCTAGAGGGTCCAAACACAGTTTCGTGAAAGTCAACTTTGGCACCCCAGGAAGGGTAATCCAGTGAAAGGGTAATAGTGGATACATCATGGATTGCAAATAGGTGAAAACGTGAATCGGAGTTACAGCTCTTAAAACCAGCTGAAATGATAGAGGAGGGTTCCTGATGGAGTGCTAGAGGGTCCAAACACAGTTTCGTGAAAGTCAACTTTGGCACCCCAGGAAGGGTAATCAATTGAAATGGTAATAGTGGATACATCATGGTTTGGAAATAGGTAAAAAGGTGAATCGGAGCTACAGATTTTCAAACCAGCTGAAATGATAGAGGAGGGTTCCTGATGGAGTGCTAGAGGGTGCAAACACAATTTCATGAAAGTCAACTTTGGCACCGCAGGAAGGGTAATTGTGTGAAAGGGTAATAGGGGATACATCATGGTTTGGAAATAGGTTAAAAGGTGAATCGGAGCTACAGATTTTCAAACCAGCTGAAATAATAAAGGAGGGTTCCTGATGGAGTGCTAAAAGGTCAAAACACAATTTCATGAAAGTCAACTTTGGCACCCCAGGAAGGGTAAGTCTGTGAAAGGGTAATAGTAGACACATCATGGTTTGGAAATAGGTAAAAAGGTGAATCGGAGCTATAGATTTTCAAACCAGCTGAAATGATAGAGGAGGGTTCCTGATATAGTGCTAGAGGGTCCAAACACAGTTTCATGAAAGTCAACTTTGGCACCCCAGGATTGGTAATACCGTGAAAGGGTGATGGTGGATACATCATGGTTTGGAAATAGATAAAAAGGTGAATCGGAGCTACAGCTCTTAAAACCAGCTCAAATGATAGAGGAGGGTTCCTGATGGAGTGCTAGAGGGTCCAAACACAATTTCATGAAAGTCAACTTTGGCACCCCAGGAAGGGTGATTGTGTGAAAGGGTAATAGGGGATACATCATGGTTTGGAAATAGGTAAAAAGGTGAATCGGAGTTACAGATTTTCAAACCAGCTGAAATAATAAAGGAGGGTTCCTGATGGAGTGCTAAAAGGTCAAAACACAATTTCATGAAAGTCAACTTTGGCACCCCAGGAAGGGTAATTCTGTGAAAGGGTAATAGTAGATACATCATGGTTTGGAAATAGGTAAAAAGGTGAATCGGAGCTACAGATTTTCAAACCACCTGAAATGATAGAGGAGTGTTCCTGATGGAGTGCTAGAGGGTCCAAACACAGTTTCATGAAAGTCAACTTTGGCACCCCAGGATTGGTAATACCGTGAAAGGGTGATAGTGGATACATCATGGTTTGGAAATAGATAAAAAGGTGAATCGGAGCTACAACTCTTGAAACCAGCTGAAATGATAGAGGAGGGTTCCTGATGGAGTGCTAGAGGGTCCAAACACAGTTTCGTGAAAGTCAACTTTGGCACCCCAGGAAGGGTAATCAATTGAAATGGTAATAGTGGATACATCATGGTTTGGAAATAGGTAAAAAGGTGAATCGGAGATACAGATTTTCAAACCAGCTGAAATGATAGAGGAGGGTTCCTGATGGAGTGCTAGAGGGTCCAAACACAGTTTCATGAAAGTCAACTTTGGAACCCCAGGAAGGGTTATTCTGTGAAAGGGTAATAGTAGATACATCATGGTTTGGAAATAGGCATAAAGGTAAATCGGAGCTACAGATTTTCAAACCAGCTGAAATGATAGAGGAGGGCTCCTGATGGACTGCTAGAGGGTGAAAACACAGTTGCATGAAAGTCAACTTTGACACCCCAGGAAGGGTAATTCCGTGAAAGGGTAATGGTGGATACATCATGGTTTGGAAATAAGCATAAAGGTTAATCGGAGCTATAGGTTTTAAAACCAGCTCAAATGATAGAGGAGGTTTTTCTGGTGGAGTGCTAGAGGGTCCAAACACATTTTCCCGAAAGTCAGCTTTGACACCCCAGGAAGGGTAATTCTGTGAAAGGGTAACAGTGGATACATCATGGTTTGGAAATAGGCTTAAAGGTGAATCGGAGCTATAGGTTTTTAAACCAGCTAAAATGATAGAGGATTGTTCCTGATGGAGTGCCAGAGGGTCCAAACACAGTTTCTTCAAAGTCAACTTTCGCACCCCAGGAAGGGTAATCCAGTGAAAGGGTAATAGCGGATACATCATGGATTGCAAATAGGTGAAAACGTGAATCGGAGTTAAATGATAGAGGAGGGTTCCTGGTGGAGTGCTAGGGGGTCCAAACACAGTTTCGTGAAAGTCAACTTTGGCACCCCAGGAAGGGTAATCAATTGAAATGGTAATAGTGGATACATCATGGTTTGGAAATAGGTA
The DNA here is from genome assembly GCF_037392515.1 of Haliotis asinina. Taxonomy (NCBI): domain Eukaryota; kingdom Metazoa; phylum Mollusca; class Gastropoda; order Lepetellida; family Haliotidae; genus Haliotis; species Haliotis asinina. The sequence continues at coordinate 26,900,856 of NC_090295.1, forward strand.
AAAAGGTGAATCGGAGCTACAGATTTTCAAACCAGCTGAAATGATAGAGGAGGGTTCCTGATGGAGTGCTAAAAGGTCAAAACGCACTTTCATGAAAATCAACTTTGGCACCCCAGGATTGGTAATACCGTGAAAGGGTGATAGTGGATACATCATGGTTTGGAAATAGATAAAAAGGTGAATCGGAGCTACAGATTTTTAAACCAGCTGAAATGATAGAGGAGGGTTCCTGATGGAGTGCTAGAGGGTCCAAACACAGTTTCATGAAAGTCAACTTTGGCACCCCAGGATTGGTAATACCGTGAAAGGGTGATAGTGGATACATCATGGTTTGGAAACAGATAAAAAGGTGAATCGGAGCTACAGATTTTCAAACCAGCTGAAATGATAGAGGAGGGTTCCTGATGGACTGCTAGAGGGTGAAAACACAGTTGCATGAAAGTCAACTTTGACACCCCAGGAAGGGTAATTCTGTGAAAGGGTAATAGTAGATACATCATGGTTTGGAAATAGGTAAAAAGGTGAATCGGAGCTACAGCTCTTAAAACCAGCTAAAATGATAGAGGATTGTTCCTGATGGAGTGCTAGATTGTCCAAACACAGTTTCATGAAAGTCAACTTTGGCACCCCAGGATTGGTAATTCTGTGAAAGGGTAATAGTGGATACATCATGGTTTGGAAAGAGGCTTAAAGGTGAATCGGAGCTATAGGTTTTTAAGCCAGCTAAAATGATAGAGGATTGTTCCTGATGGAGTGCTAGAGGGTCCAAACACAGTTTCTTGAAAGTCAACTTTGGCACCCCAGGATTGGTAATTCTGTGAAAGGGTAATAGTAGATACATCATGGTTTGGAAATAGGCATCAAGGTGAATCGGAGCTATAGGTTTTTAAACCAGCTAAAATGATAGAGGATTGTTCCTGATGGAGTGCTAGAGGGTCAAAACACAGTTTCTTGAAAGTCAACTTTGACACCCTAGGAAGAGTAATCCCGAGAAAGTGTAATAGCGGATACATCATGGATTGCAAATAGGTGAAAACATGAATCGGAGCTACAGCTCTTAAAAGAAGCTGAAATGATAGAGGAGGGTTCCTGATGGAGTGCTAGAGTGTCCAAACACAGTTTCATGAAAGTCAACTTTGGCACCCCAGGAAGAGTAATCATTTGAAATGGTAATAGGGGATACATCATGGTTTGGAAATAGGTAAAAAATTGAATCGGAGCTACAGATTTTCAAACCACCTGAAATGATAGAGGAGGGTTCCTGATGGAGTGCTAGAGGGTCCAAACACAGTTTCGTGAAAGTCAACTTTGGCACCCCAGGAAGAGTAATCAAATGAAATGGTAATAGGGGATACATCATGGTTTGGAAATATGTAAAAAGGTAAATCGGAGCTACAGATTTTCAAACCAGCTGAAATGATAGAGGAGAGTTCCTGATGGAGTGCTAGAGGGTCCAAACACAGTTTCTTGAAAGTCAACTTTGGCACCCCAGGATTGGTAATTCTGTGAAAGGGTAATAGTAGATACATCATGGTTTGGAAATAGGTAAAAAGGTGAATCGGAGCTACAGCTCTTAAAACCAGCTGAAATGATAGAGGATTGTTCCTGATGGAGTGCTAGATTGTCCAAACACAGTTTCATGAAAGTCAACTTTGGCACCCCAGGATTGGTAATTCTGTGAAAGGGTAATAGTGGATACATCATGGTTTGGAAATAGGCTTAAAGGTGAATCGGAGCTATAGGTTTTTAAGCCAGCTAAAATGATAGAGGATTGTTCCTGATGGAGTGCTAGAGGGTCCAAACACAGTTTCTTGAAAGTCAACTTTGGCACCCCAGGATTGGTAATTCTGTGAAAGGGTAATAGTAGATACATCATGGTTTGGAAATAGGCATCAAGGTGAATCGGAGCTATAGGTTTTTAAACCAGCTAAAATGATAGAGGATTGTTCCTGATGGAGTGCTAGAGGGTCAAAACACAGTTTCTTGAAAGTCAACTTTGACACCCTAGGAAGAGTAATCCCGAGAAAGTGTAATAGCGGATACATCATGGATTGCAAATAGGTGAAAACATGAATCGGAGCTACAGCTCTTAAAAGAAGCTGAAATGATAGAGGAGGGTTCCTGATGGAGTGCTAGAGTGTCCAAACACAGTTTCATGAAAGTCAACTTTGGCACCCCAGGAAGAGTAATCATTTGAAATGGTAATAGGGGATACATCATGGTTTGGAAATAGGTAAAAAATTGAATCGGAGCTACAGATTTTCAAACCACCTGAAATGATAGAGGAGGGTTCCTGATGGAGTGCTAGAGGGTCCAAACACAGTTTCGTGAAAGTCAACTTTGGCACCCCAGGAAGAGTAATCAAATGAAATGGTAATAGGGGATACATCATGGTTTGGAAATATGTAAAAAGGTAAATCGGAGCTACAGATTTTCAAACCAGCTGAAATGATAGAGGAGAGTTCCTGATGGAGTGCTAGAGGGTCCAAACACAGTTTCATGAAAGTCAACTTTGGCACCCCAGGATTAGTAATACCATGAAAGGGTGATAGTGGATACATCATGGTTTGGAAACAGCTAAAAAGGTGAATCGGAGCTACAGCTCTTAAAACCAGCTCAAATGATACAGGAGGGTTCCTGATGGAGTGCTAGAGGGTCCAAACACAGTTTCGTGAAAGTCATCTTTGGCACCCCAGGAAGGGTAATCAATTGAAATGGTAATAGTGGATACATCATGGTTTGGAAATAGGTAAAAAATTGAATCGGAGCTACAGATTTTCAAACCACCTGAAATGATAGAGGAGGGTTCCTGATGGAGTGCTAGAGGGTCCAAACACAGTTTCTTGAAAGTCAACTTTGGCACCCCAGGATTGGTAATACTGTGAGAGAGTGATAGCGGATACATCATGGATTGCAAATAGGTGAAAACATGAATCGGAGCTACAGCTCTTAAAACAAGCTGAAATGATAGAGGAGGGTTCCTGATGGAGTGCTAGAGGGTCCAAACACAGTTTCGTGAAAGTCAACTTTGGCACCCCAGGAAGAGTAATCAATTGAAATGGTAATAGGGGATACATCATGGTTTGGAAATATGTAAAAAGGTGAATCGGAGCTACAGACTTTCAAACCAGCTGAAATAATAGAGGAGAGTTCCTGATGGAGTGCTAGAGGGTCCAAACACAGTTTCGTGAAAGTCAACTTTGGCACCCCATTAAGGGTAATCAATTGAAATGGTAATAGTGGATACATCATGGTTTGGAAATAGGTAAAAAATTGAATCGGAGCTACAGATTTTCAAACCACCTGAAATGATAGAGGAGGGTTCCTGATGGAGTGCTAGAGGGTCCAAACACAGTTTCATGAAAGTCAACTTTGGCACCCCAGGATTGGTAATACCGTGAGAGAGTGATAGTGGATACATCATGGTTTGAAAATATTTAAAAAGGTGAATCGGAGCTACAGATTTTCAAACCAGCTGAAATGATAGAGGAGGGATCCTGATGGACTGCTAGAGGTTGAAAACACAGTTGCATGAAAGTCAACTTTGACACCCCAGGAAGTGTAATTCCGTGAATGGGTAATGGTGGATACATCATGGTTTGGAAATAAGCATTAAGGTTAGTCAGAGCTATAGGTTTTAAAACCAGCTCAAATGATAGAGGAGGTTTTTCTGGTGGAGTGCTAGAGGGTCCAAACACATTTTCCCGAAAGTCAACTTTGACACCCCAGGAAGGGTAATTATGTGAAAGGGTAACAGTGGATACATCATGGTTTGGAAATAGGCTTAAAGATGAATCGGAGCTATAGGTTTTCAAACCAGCTAAAATGATAGAGGATTGTTCATGATGGAGTGCTAGAGGGTCCAAACACAGTTTCTTGAAAGTCAACTTTGGCACCCCAGGAAGGGTAATCCCGTGAAAGGGTAATAGTGGATACATCATGGATTGGAAATAGGTGAAAACGTGAATCGGAGCTACAGCTCTTAAAACAAGCTGAAATGATAGAGGAGGGTTCCTGATGGAGTGCTAGAGGGTCCAAACACAGTTTCATGAAAGTCAACTTTGGCACCCCAGGATTGGTAATTCTGTGAAAGGGTAATAGTGGATACATCATGGTTTGGAAATAGGCATAAAGGTGAATCGGAGCTATAGGTTTTTAAACCAGCTAAAATGATAGAGGATTGTTCCTGATGGAGTGCTAGAGGGTCAAAACACAGTTTCATGAAAGTCAACTTTGGCACCCCATTAAGGGTAATTGTGTGAAAGGGTAGTATGGGATACATCATGGTTTGGAAATAGGTAAAAAGGGGAATCGGAGTTACAGATTTTCAAACCAGCTGAAATAATAGAGGAGGGTTCCTGATGGAGTGCTAAAAGATCAAAACACACTTTCATGAAAGTCAACTTTGGCACCCTAGGAAGGGTAATCACGTGAAAGGGTAATAGTAGATACATCATGGTTTGGAAATAGGCATAAAGGTGAATCGGAGCTATAGGTTTTAAAACCACCTGAAATGATAGAGGAGGGTTCCTGATGGAGTGCTACAAGGTCAAAACACACTTTCATGAAAGTCAACTTTGGCACCCCAGGAAGGGTAATGCCGTGAAAGGGTAATAGTGGATACATCATGGTTTGGAAATTAGTAAAAAGGTAAATCGGAGCTACAGATTTTCAAACCAGCTGAAATGATAGAGGAGGGCTCCTGATGGACTGCTAGAGGGTGAAAACACAGTTGCATGAAAGTCAACTTTGACACCCCAGGAAGGGTAATTCCGTGAATGGGTAATGGTGGATACATCATGGTTTGGAAATAAGCATAAAGGTTCATCGGAGCTATAGGTTTTAAAACCAGCTCAAATGATAGAGGAGGTTTTTCTGGTGGAGTGCTAGAGGGTCCAAACACATTTTCCCGAAAGTCAACTTTGACACCCCAGGAAGAGTAATCATTTGAAATGGTAATAGGGGATACATCATGGATTGCAAATAGGTAAAAAGGTGAATCGGAGCTACAGATTTTCAAACCAGCTGAAATGATAGAGGAGGGTTCCTGATGGAGTGCTAGAGGGTCCAAACACAGTTTCATGAAAGTCAACTTTGGCACCCCAGGATTGGTAATACCATGAAAGGGTGATAGTGGATACATCATGGTTTGGAAACAGCTAAAAAGGTGAATCGGAGCTACAGCTCTTAAAACAAGCTCAAATGATACAGGAGGGTTCCTGATGGAGTGCTAGAGGGTCCAAACACAGTTTCGTGAAAGTCATCTTTGGCACCCCAGGAAGGGTAATCAATTGAAATGGTAATAGTGCATACATCATGGTTTGGAAATAGGTAAAAAGGTGAATCGGAGCTACAGATTTTTAAACCAGCTGAAATGATAGAGGAGGGTTCCTGATGGAGTTCTAGAGTGTCCAAACACAGTTTCATGAAAGTCAACTTTGGCACCCCATTAAGGGTAATTGTGTGAAAGGGTAATATGGGATACATCATGGTTTGGAAATAGGTAAAAAGTGGAAACGGAGTTACAGATTTTCAAACCAGCTGAAATAATAGAGGAGGGTTCCTGATGGAGTGCTAAAAGATCAAAACACACTTTCATGAAAGTCAACTTTGGCACCCCAGGAAGGGTAATCACATGAAAGGGTAATAGTAGATACATCATGGTTTGGAAATAGGTATAAAGGTGAATCGGAGCTATAGGTTTTAAAACCAGCTGAAATAATAGATGAGGGTTCCTGATGGAGTGCTAAAAGGTCAAAACACACTTTCATGAAAGTCAACTTTGGCACCCCAGGAAGGGTGATGCCGTGAAAGGGTAATAGTGGATACATCATGGTTTGGAAATTAGTAAAAAGGTAAATCGGAGCTACAGGTTTTCAAACCAGCTTAAATGATAGAGGAGGGCTCCTGATGGACTTCTAGAGGGTGAAAACACAGTTTCATGAAAGTCAACTTTGACACTCCAGGAAGGGTAATTCCGTGAATGGGTAGTGGTGGATACATCATGGTTTGGAAATAAGCATAAAGGTTAATCGGAGCTATAGGTTTTAAAACCAGCTCAAATGATAGAGGAGGTTTTTCTGGTGGAGTGCTAGAGGGTCCAAACACATTTTCCCGAAAGTCAACTTTGACACCCCAGGAAGAGTAATCATTTGAAATGGTAATAGGGGATACATCATGGTTTGGAAATAGGTAAAAAATTGAATCGGAGCTACAGATTTTCAAACCACCTGAAATGATAGAGGATGGTTCCTGATGGAGTGCTAGAGGGTCCAAACACAGTTTCATGAAAGTCAACTTTGGCACCCCAGGAAGGGTAATTATGTGAAAGGGTAACAGTGGATACATCATGGTTTGGAAATAGGCTTAAAGGTGAATCGGAGCTATAGGTTTTTAAACCAGCTAAAATGATAGAGGATTGTTCTTGATGGAGTGCTAGAGGGTCCAAACACAGTTTCTTGAAAGTCAACTTTGGCACCCCAGGAAGGGTAATCCCGTGAAAGGGTAATAGCGGATACATCATGGATTGCAAATAGGTGAAAACGTGAATCGGAGCTACAGCTCTTAAAACAAGCTGAAATGATAGAGGAGGGTTCCTGATGGAGTGCTAGAGGGTCCAAACACAGTTTCATGAAAGTCAACTTTGGCACCCCAGGATTGGTAATTCTGTGAAAGGGTAATAGTAGATACATCATGGTTTGGAAACAGGCATCAAGGTGAATCGGAGCTATAGGTTTTTGAACCAGCTAAAATGATAGAGGATTGTTCCTGATGGAGTGCTAGAGGGTCCAAACACAGTTTCATGAAAGTCAACTTTGGCACCCCAGGATTGGTTATACCGTGAGAGAGTGATAGTGGATACATCATGGTATGGAAATAGGCAAAAAGGTGAATCGGAGCTACAGATTTTCAAACCAGCTGAAATGATAGAGGAGTGTTCCTGATGGAGTGCTAGAGGGTCCAAACACAGTTTCATGAAAGTCAACTTTGGCACCCCAGGAAGGGTAATTGTGTGAAAGGGTAATATGGGATACATCATGGTTTGGAAATAGGTAAAAAGTGGAATCGGAGTTACAGATTTTCAAACCAGCTGAAATAATAGAGGAGGGTTCCTGATGGAGTGCTAAAAGATCAAAACACACTTTCATGAAAGTCAACTTTGGCACCCCAGGAAGGGTAATCACATGAAAGGGTAATAGTAGATACATCATGGTTTGGAAATAGGTATAAAGGTGAATCGGAGCTATAGGTTTTAAAACCAGCTGAAATAATAGATGAGGGTTCCTGATGGAGTGCTAAAAGGTCAAAACACACTTTCATGAAAGTCAACTTTGGCACCCCAGGAAGGGTAATGCCGTGAAAGGGTAATAGTGGATACATCATGGTTTGGAAATTAGTAAAAAGGTAAATCGGAGCTACAGGTTTTCAAACCAGCTTAAATGATAGAGGAGGGCTCCTGATGGACTGCTAGAGGGTGAAAACACAGTTTCATGAAAGTCAACTTTGACACTCCAGGAAGGGTAATTCCGTGAATGGGTAGTGGTGGATACATCATGGTTTGGAAATAAGCATAAAGGTTAATCGGAGCTATAGGTTTTAAAACCAGCTCAAATGATAGAGGAGGTTTTTCTGGTGGAGTGCTAGAGGGTCCAAACACATTTTCCCGAAAGTCAACTTTGACACCCCAGGAAGAGTAATCATTTGAAATGGTAATAGGGGATACATCATGGTTTGGAAATAGGTAAAAAATTGAATCGGAGCTACAGATTTTCAAACCACCTGAAATGATAGAGGAGGGTTCCTGATGGAGTGCTAGAGGGTCCAAACACAGTTTCATGAAAGTCAACTTTGGCACCCCAGGAAGGGTAATTATGTGAAAGGGTAACAGTGGATACATCATGGTTTGGAAATAGGCTTAAAGGTGAATCGGAGCTATAGGCTTTTAAACCAGCTAAAATGATAGAGGATTGTTCTTGATGGAGTGCTAGAGGGTCCAAACACAGTTTCTTGAAAGTCAACTTTGGCACCCCAGGAAGGGTAATCCCGTGAAAGGGTAATAGCGGATACATCATGGATTGCAAATAGGTGAAAACGTGAATCGGAGCTACAGCTCTTAAAACAAGCTGAAATGATAGAGGAGGGTTCCTGATGGAGTGCTAGAGGGTCCAAACACAGTTTCATGAAAGTCAACTTTGGCACCCCAGGATTGGTAATTCTGTGAAAGGGTAATAGTAGATACATCATGGTTTGGAAACAGGCATCAAGGTGAATCGGAGCTGTAGGTTTTTGAACCAGCTAAAATGATAGAGGATTGTTCCTGATGGAGTGCTAGAGGGTCCAAACACAGTTTCATGAAAGTCAACTTTGGCACCCCAGGATTGGTAATACCGTGAGAGAGTGATAGTGGATACATCATGGTTTGGAAATAGGCAAAAAGGTGAATCGGAGCTACAGATTTTCAAACCAGCTGAAATGATAGAGGAGGGTTCCTGATGGAGTGCTAGAGGGTCCAAACACAGTTTCATGAAAGTCAACTTTGGCACCCCAGGAAGGGTATTTGTGTGAAAGGGTAATATGGGATACATCATGGTTTGGAAATAGGTAGAAAGAGGAATCGGAGCTATTTGTTTTAAAACCAGCTGAAATAATAGATGAGGGTTCCTGATGGAGTGCTAAAAGGTCAAAACACAGTTTCATGAAAGTCAACTTTGGCACCCCAGGAAGGGTAATGCCGTGAAAGGGTAATAGTGGATACATCGTGGTTTGGAAATTAGTAAAAAGGTAAATCTCAGCTACAGGTTTTCAAACCAGCTTAAATGATAGAGGAGGGCTCCTGATGGACTGCTAGAGGGTGAAAACACAGTTTCATGAAAGTCAACTTTGACACTCCAGGAAGGGTAATTCCGTGAATGGGTAGTGGTGGATACATCATGGTTTGGAAATAAGCATAAAGGTTAATCGGAGCTATAGGTTTTAAAACCAGCTCAAATGATAGAGGAGGTTTTTCTGGTGGAGTGCTAGAGGGTCCAAACACATTTTCCCGAAAGTCAACTTTGACACCCCAGGAAGAGTAATCATTTGAAATGGTAATAGGGGATACATCATGGTTTGGAAATAGGTAAAAAATTGAATCGGAGCTACAGATTTTCAAACCACCTGAAATGATAGAGGATGGTTCCTGATGGAGTGCTAGAGGGTCCAAACACAGTTTCATGAAAGTCAACTTTGGCACCCCAGGAAGGGTAATTATGTGAAAGGGTAACAGTGGATACATCATGGTTTGGAAATAGGCTTAAAGGTGAATCGGAGCTATAGGTTTTTAAACCAGCTAAAATGATAGAGGATTGTTCTTGATGGAGTGCTAGAGGGTCCAAACACAGTTTCTTGAAAGTCAACTTTGGCACCCCAGGAAGGGTAATCCCGTGAAAGGGTAATAGCGGATACATCATGGATTGCAAATAGGTGAAAACGTGAATCGGAGCTACAGCTCTTAAAACAAGCTGAAATGATAGAGGAGGGTTCCTGATGGAGTGCTAGAGGGTCCAAACACAGTTTCATGAAAGTCAACTTTGGCACCCCAGGATTGGTAATTCTGTGAAAGGGTAATAGTAGATACATCATGGTTTGGAAACAGGCATCAAGGTGAATCGGAGCTGTAGGTTTTTGAACCAGCTAAAATGATAGAGGATTGTTCCTGATGGAGTGCTAGAGGGTCCAAACACAGTTTCATGAAAGTCAACTTTGGCACCCCAGGATTGGTAATACCGTGAGAGAGTGATAGTGGATACATCATGGTTTGGAAATAGGCAAAAAGGTGAATCGGAGCTACAGATTTTCAAACCAGCTGAAATGATAGAGGAGGGTTCCTGATGGAGTGCTAGAGGGTCCAAACACAGTTTCATGAAAGTCAACTTTGGCACCCCAGGAAGGGTATTTGTGTGAAAGGGTAATATGGGATACATCATGGTTTGGAAATAGGTAGAAAGAGGAATCGGAGCTATTTGTTTTAAAACCAGCTGAAATAATAGATGAGGGTTCCTGATGGAGTGCTAAAAGGTCAAAACACAGTTTCATGAAAGTCACCTTTGGCACCCCAGGAAGGGTAATGCCGTGAAAGGGTAATAGTGGATACATCATGGTTTGGAAACTAGTAAAAAGGTAAATCGGAGCTACAGATTTTCAAACCAGCTGAAATGATAGAGGAGGGCTCCTGATGGACTGCTAGAGTGTGAAAACACAGTTTCATGAAAGTCAACTTTGGCACCCCAGGATTGGTAATTCTGTGAAAGGGTAATAGTAGATACATCATGGTTTGGAAACAGGCATCAAGGTGAATCGGAGCTATAGGTTTTTGAACCAGCTAAAATGATAGAGGATTGTTCCTGATGGAGTGCTAGAGGGTCCAAACACAGTTTCATGAAAGTCAACTTTGGCACCGCAGGATTGGTAATACCGTGAGAGAGTGATAGTGGATACATCATTGTTTGGAAATAGGCAAAAAGGTGAATCGGAGCTACAGATTTTCAAACCAGCTGAAATAATAGAGGAGGGCTCCTGATGGAGTGCTAAAAGGTCAAAACACATTTTCATGAAAGTCAACTTTGGCACCCCAGGAAGGGTAATTCTGTGAAAGGGTAATAGTAGATACATCATGGTTTGGAAATAGGCATAAAGGTGAATCGGAGCTATTTGTTTTAAAACCAGCTGAAATAATAGATGAGGGTTCCTGATGGAGTGCTAAAAGGTCAAAACACACTTTCATGAAAGTCAACTTTGGCACCCCAGGAAGGGTAATGCCGTGAAAGGGTAATAGTGGATACATCATGGTTTGGAAATTAGTAAAAAGGTAAATCGGAGCTACAGATTTTCAAACCAGCTGAAATGATAGAGGAGGGCTCCTGATGGACTGCTAGAGTGTGAAAACACAGTTGCATGAAAGTCAACTTTGGCACCCCATTAAGGGTAATTCCGTGAATGGGTAATGGTGGATACATCATGGTTTGGAAATAAGCATAAAGGTTATTCGGAGCTATAGGTTTTTAAACCAGCTCAAATGATAGAGGAGGTTTTTCTGGTGGAGTGCTAGAGGGTCCAAACACATTTTCCCGAAAGTCAACTTTGACACCCCAGGAAGGGTAATCATTTGAAATAGTAATAGGGGATACATCATGGTTTGGAAACAGGTAAAAAATTGAATCGGAGCTACAGATTTTCAAACCACCTGATATGATAGAGGATTGTTCATGATGGAGTGCTAGAGGGTCCAAACACAGTTTCTTGAAAGTCAACTTTGGCACCCCAGGAAGGGTAATCCCGTGAAAGGGTAATAGCGGATACATCATGGATTGCAAATAGGTGAAAACGTGAATCGGAGCTACAGCTCTTAAAACAAGCTGAAATGATAGAGGAGGGTTCCTGATGGAGTGCTAGAGTGTCCAAACACAGTTTCTTGAAAGTCAACTTTGGCACCCCAGGAAGAGTAATCAATTGAAATGGTAATAGGGGATACATCATGGTTTGGAAATAGCTAAAAAGGTAAATCGGAGCTACAGATTTTCACACCAGCTGAAATAATAGAGGAGGGTTCCTGATGGAGTGTTAAAAGGTCAAAACACACGTTCATGAAAGTGAACTTTGGAACACCAGGAAGGGTAATTCTGTGAAAGGGTAATAGTAGATACATCATGGTTTGGAAATAGGTAAAAAGGTGAATCGGAGCTACAGATTTTCAAACCATCTGAAATGATAGAGGAGGGTTCTTGATGGAGTGCTAGAGGGTCCAAACACAGTTTCGTGAAAGTCAACTTTGGCACCCCAGGAAGGGTAATTGTGTGAAAGGGTTATAGTAGATACATCATGGTTTGGAAACAGGCATCAAGGTGAATCGGAGCTATAGGTTTTTAAACCAGCTAAAATGATAGAGGATTGTTCCTGATGGAGTGCTAGAGGGTCCAAACACAGTTTCTTGAAAGTCAACTTTGGCACCCCAGGAAGGGTAATCAATTGAAATGGTAATAGTAGATACATCATGGTTTGGAAATAGGTAGAAAGGTGAATCGGAGCTACAGATTTTCAAACCAGCTGAAATGATAGAAGAGAGTTCCTGATGGAGTTCAAGAGGGTCCAAACACAGTTTCGTGAAAGTCAACTTTGGCACCCCAGGAAGGGTAATCAATTGAAATGGTGATAGTGGATACATCATGGTTTGGAAATAGGTAAAAAGGTGAATCGGAGCTACAGATTTTCAAACCAGCTGAAATGATAGAGGAGGGTTCCTGATGGAGTGCTAGAGGGTCAAAACACACTTTCATGAAAGTCAACTTTGGTACCCCAGGAACGGTAATTCTGTGAAAGCGAAACAGTGGATACATCATGGTTTGGAAATAGGCTTAAAGGTGAATCGGAGCTATAGGTTTTTAAACCAGCTACAATGATAGAGGAGGGTTCCTGATGGAGTGCTAGAGGGTCCAAACACAGTTTCGTGAAAGTCAACTTTGGCACCCCAGGAAGGGTAATGCCGTGAAAGGGTAATAGTGGATACATCGTGGTTTGGAAATTAGTAAAAAGGTAAATCTCAGCAACAGGTTTTCAAACCAGCTTAAATGATAGAGGAGGGCTCCTGATGGACTGCTAGAGGGTGAAAACACAGTTTTATGAAAGTCAACTTTGACACTCCAGGAAGGGTAATTCCGTGAATGGGTAGTGGTGGATACATCATGGTTTGGAAATAAGCATAAAGGTTAATCGGAGCTATAGGTTTTAAAACCAGCTCAAATGATAGAGGAGGTTTTTCTGGTGGAGTGCTAGAGGGTCCAAACACATTTTCCCGAAAGTCAACTTTGACACCCCAGGAAGAGTAATCATTTGAAATGGTAATAGGGGATACATCATGGTTTGGAAATAGGTAAAAAATTGAATCGGAGCTACAGATTTTCAAACCACCTGAAATGATAGAGGAGGGTTCCTGATGGAGTGCTAGAGGGTCCAAACACAGTTTCATGAAAGTCAACTTTGGCACCCCAGGAAGGGTAATTATGTGAAAGGGTAACAGTGGATACATCATGGTTTGGAAATAGGCTTAAAGGTGAATCGGAGCTATAGGTTTTTAAACCAGCTAAAATGATAGAGGATTGTTCTTGATGGAGTGCTAGAGGGTCCAAACACAGTTTCTTGAAAGTCAACTTTGGCACCCCAGGAAGGGTAATCCCGTGAAAGGGTAATAGCGGATACATCATGGATTGCAAATAGGTGAAAACGTGAATCGGAGCTACAGCTCTTAAAACAAGCTGAAATGATAGAGGAGGGTTCCTGATGGAGTGCTAGAGGGTCCAAACACAGTTTCATGAAAGTCAACTTTGGCACCCCAGGATTGGTAATTCTGTGAAAGGGTAATAGTAGATACATCTTGGTTTGGAAACAGGCATCAAGGTGAATCGGAGCTATAGGTTTTTGAACCAGCTAAAATGATAGAGGATTGTTCCTGATGGAGTGCTAGAGGGTCCAAACACAGTTTCATGAAAGTCAACTTTGGCACCCCAGGATTGGTAATACCGTGAGAGAGTGATAGTGGATACATCATGGTTTGGAAATAGGCAAAAAGGTGAATCGGAGCTACAGATTTTCAAACCAGCTGAAATGATAGAGGAGTGTTCCTGATGGAGTGCTAGAGGGTCCAAACACAGTTTCATGAAAGTCAACTTTGGCACCCCAGGAAGGGTAATTGTGTGAAAGGGTAATATGGGATACATCATGGTTTGGAAATAGGTAGAAAGAGGAATCGGAGCTATTTGTTTTAAAACCAGCTGAAATAATAGATGAGGGTTCCTGATGGAGTGCTAAAAGGTCAAAACACAGTTTCATGAAAGTCAACTTTGGCACCCCAGGAAGGGTAATGCCGTGAAAGGGTAATAGTGGATACATCATGGTTTGGAAATTAGTAAAAAGGTAAATCGGAGCTACAGATTTTCAAACCAGCTGAAATGATAGAGGAGGGCTCCTGATGGACTGCTAGAGTGTGAAAACACAGTTTCATGAAAGTCAACTTTGGCACCCCAGGATAGGTAATTCTGTGAAAGGGTAATAGTAGATACATCATGGTTTGGAAACAGGCATCAAGGTGAATCGGAGCTATAGGTTTTTGAACCAGCTGAAATGATAGAGGATTGTTCCTGATGGAGTGCTAGAGGGTCCAAACACAGTTTCATGAAAGTCAACTTTGGCACCCCAGGATTGGTAATACCGTGAGAGAGTGATAGTGGATACATCATGGTTTGGAAATAGGCAAAAAGGTGAATCGGAGCTACAGATTTTCAAACCAGCTGAAATAATAGAGGAGGGCTCCTGATGGAGTGCTAAAAGGTCAAAACACATTTTCATGAAAGTCAACTTTGGCACCCCAGGAAGGGTAATTCTGTGAAAGGGTAATAGTAGATACATCATGGTTTGGAAATAGGCATAAAGGTGAATCGGAGCTATTTGTTTTAAAACCAGCTGAAATAATAGATGAGGGTTCCTGATGGAGTGCTAAAAGGTCAAAACACAGTTTCATGAAAGTCAACTTTGGCACCCCAGGAAGGGTAATGCCGTGAAAGGGTAATAGTGGATACATCATGGTTTGGAAATTAGTAAAAAGGTAAATCGGAGCTACAGATTTTCAAACCAGCTGAAATGATAGAGGAGGGCTCCTGATGGACTGCTAGAGTGTGAAAACACAGTTGCATGAAAGTCAACTTTGGCACCCCATTAAGGGTAATTCCGTGAATGGGTAATGGTGGATACATCATGGTTTGGAAATAAGCATAAAGGTTATTCGGAGCTATAGGTTTTAAAACCAGCTCAAATGATAGAGGAGGTTTTTCTGGTGGAGTGCTAGAGGGTCCAAACACATTTTCCCGAAAGTCAACTTTGACACCCCAGGAAGGGTAATCATTTGAAATAGTAATAGGGGATACATCATGGTTTGGAAACAGGTAAAAAATTGAATCGGAGCTACAGATTTTCAAACCACCTGATATGATAGAGGATTGTTCATGATGGAGTGCTAGAGGGTCCAAACACAGTTTCTTGAAAGTCAACTTTGGCACCCCAGGAAGGGTAATCCCGTGAAAGGGTAATAGCGGATACATCATGGATTGCAAATAGGTGAAAACGTGAATCGGAGCTACAGCTCTTAAAACAAGCTGAAATGATAGAGGAGGGTTCCTGATGGAGTGCTAGAGTATCCAAACACAGTTTCTTGAAAGTCAACTTTGGCACCCCAGGAAGAGTAATCAATTGAAATGGTAATAGGGGATACATCATGGTTTGGAAATAGCTAAAAAGGTAAATCGGAGCTACAGATTTTCACACCAGCTGAAATAATAGAGGAGGGTTCCTGATGGAGTGTTAAAAGGTCAAAACACACGTTCATGAAAGTGAACTTTGGAACACCAGGAAGGGTAATTCTGTGAAAGGGTAATAGTAGATACATCATGGTTTGGAAATAGGTAAAAAGGTGAATCGGAGCTACAGATTTTCAAACCATCTGAAATGATAGAGGAGGGTTCTTGATGGAGTGCTAGAGGGTCCAAACACAGTTTCGTGAAAGTCAACTTTGGCACCCCAGGAAGGGTAATTGTGTGAAAGGGTTATAGTAGATACATCATGGTTTGGAAACAGGCATCAAGGTGAATCGGAGCTATAGGTTTCTAAACCAGCTAAAATGATAGAGGATTGTTCCTGATGGAGTGCTAGAGGGTCCAAACACAGTTTCTTGAAAGTCAACTTTGGCACCCCAGGAAGGGTAATCAATTGAAATGGTAATAGTGGATACATCATGGTTTGGAAATAGGTAAAAAGGTGAATCGGAGCTACAGATTTTCAAACCAGCTGAAATGATAGAAGAGAGTTCCTGATGGAGTTCAAGAGGGTCCAAACACAGTTTCGTGAAAGTCAACTTTGGCACCCCAGGAAGGGTAATCAATTGAAATGGTAATAGTGGATACATCATGGTTTGGAAATAGGTAAAAAGGTGAATCGGAGCTACAGATTTTCAAACCAGCTGAAATGATAGAGGAGGGTTCCTGATGGAGTGCTAGAGGGTCAAAACACACTTTCATGAAAGTCAACTTTGGTACCCCAGGAACGGTAATTCTGTGAAAGGGAAACAGTGGATACATCATGGTTTGGAAATAGGCTTAAAGGTGAATCGGAGCTATAGGTTTTTAAACCAGCTACAATGATAGAGGAGGGTTCCTGATGGAGTGCTAGAGGGTCTAAACACAGTTTCGTGAAAGTCAACTTTGGCACCCCAGGAAGGGTAATCCCGTGAAAGGGTAATAGCGGATACATCATAGATTGCAAATAGGTGAAAACGTGAATCGGAGCTACAGCTCTTAAAACAAGCTGAAATGATAGAGGAGGGTTCCTGATGGAGTGCTAGAGGGTCCAAACACAGTTTCGTGAAAGTCAACTTTGGCACCCCAGGAAGGGTAACCAATTGAAATGGTAATAGTGGATACATCATGGTTTGGAAATAGGAAAAAAGGTGAATCGGAGCTACAGATTTTCAAACCAGCTGAAATGATAGAGGAAGGTTCCTGATGGAGTGCTAGATGGTCCAAACACAGTTTCATGAAAGTCAACTTTGGCACCCCAGGATTGGTAATTCTGTGAAAGGGTAATAGTAGATACATCATGGTTTGGAAATAGGCATCAAGGTGAATCGGAGCTATAGGTTTTTAAACCAGCTAAAATGATAGAGGATTGTTCCTGATGGAGTGCTAGAGGGACCAAACACAGTTTCTTGAAAGTCAACTTTGGCACCCCAGGAAGGGTAATCCCGTGAAAGGGTAACAGCGGATACATTATGGATTGCAAATAGGTGAAAACGTGAATCGGAGTTACAGCTCTTAAAACAAGCTGAAATGATAGAGGAGGGTTCCTGATGGAGTGCTAGAGGGTCCAAACACAGTTTCGTGAAAGTCAACTTTGGCACCCCAGGAAGAGTAATCAATTGAAATGGTAATAGGGGATACATCATGGTCTGGAAATATGTAGAAAGGTAAATCGGAGCTACAGATTTTCAAACCAGCTGAAATGATAGAGGAGAGTTTCTGATGGAGTGCTAGAGGGTCCAAACACAGTTTCATGAAAGTCAACTTTGGCACCCCAGGAAGGGTAATCAATTGAAATGGTAATAGTGGATACATAATGGTTTGGAAATAGGTAAAAAGGTGAATCGGAGTTACAAATTTTCAAACCAGCTGAAATAATAGAGGAGGGTTCCTGATGGAGTGCTAAAAGGTCAAAACATACTTTCATGAAAGTCAACTTTGGTACCCCAGGAAGGGTAATTCTGTGAAAGGGTAATAGTGGATACATCATGGTTTGGAAATAGGTAAAAAGGTGAATCGGAGCTACAAATTTTCAAGCCACCTGAAATGATAGAGGAGGGCTCCTGATGGAGTGCTAGAGGGTCCAAACACAGTTTCATGAAAGTCAACTTTGGCACCCCATGATTGGTAATACCGTGAAAGGGTGATAGTGGATAGATCATGGTTTGGAAATAGATAAAAAGGTGAATCGGAGCTACAGATTTTCAAACCAGCTGAAATAATAGAGGAGGGTTCCTGATGGAGTGCTAGAGAGTCCAAACACAGTTTCATGAAAGTCAACTTTGGCACCACAGGAAGGGTAATTCTGTGAAAGGGTAATAGTGGATACATCATGCTTTGGAAATTAGTAAAAAGGTGAATCGGAGTTACATATTTTCAAACCAGCTGAAATGATAGAGGAGGGTTCCTGATGGAGTGCTAAAAGGTCAAAACACACTTTCATGAAAGTCAACTTTGGTACCCCAGGAAGGGTAATTCTGTGAAAGGGTAATAGTAGATACATCATGGTTTGGAAATAGGCACAAAGGTGAATCGGAGCTATAGGTTTTAAAACCAGCTCAAATGATAGAGGAGGGTTCCTAATTGAGTGGTAGAGGGTGAAAACAGTTTCATGAAAGTCAACTTTGGCACCCCAGGAAGGGTCATGCCGTGAAAGGGTAATAGTGGATACATCATGGCTTGGAAATTAGTAAAAAGGTAAATCGGAGCTGCAGATTTTCAAACCAGCTGAAATGATAGAGGAGGGCTCCTGATGGACTGCTAGAGGGTGAAAACACAGTTGCATGAAAGTCAACTTTGACACCCCAGGAAGGGTCATTCCGTGAAAGGGGAATGGTGGATGCATCATGGTTTGGAAAAAAGCATAAAGGTTCATCGGAGCTATAGGTTTTAAAACCAGCTCAAATGATAGAGGAGGTTTTTCTGGTGGAGTGCTAGAGGGTCCAAACACAGTTTCCCGAAAGTCAACTTTGACACCCCAGGAAGGGTAATCCCGTGAAAGAGTATTAGTGGATACATCATGGTTTGGAAATAGGTAAGAAGGTGAATCGGATCTACAGATTTTCAAACCAGCTGAAATGATAGAGGAGGGTTCCTGATGGAGTGCTAGAGGGTGAAAACAGTTTCATGAAAGTCAACTTTGGCACCTCAGGAAGGGTAATCCCGTGATAGGATAATGGGGGATACATCATGGTTTGGAAATAGGCAAAAAATTGAATCGGAGCTACGGCTCTTAAAACAAGCTCAAATGAGAGAGGAGGGTTCCTGATGGAGTGCTAGAGGGTCCAAACACAGTTTCGTGAAAGTCATCTTTGGCACCCCAGGAAGAGTAATCAATTGAAATGGTAATAGGGGATACATCATGGTTTGGAAATAGTTAAAAAATTGAATCGGAGCTACAGATTTTCAAACCACCTGAAATGATAGAGGATTGTTCCTGATGGAGTGCTAGAGGGTCAAAGCACAGTTTCATGAAAGTCAACTTTGGCACCCCAGGATTGGTAATACCGTGAAAGGGTGATAGTGGATACATCATGGTTTGGAAATAGATAAAAAGGTGAATCGGAGCTACAGATTTTCAAACCAGCTGAAATGATAGAGGAGGGTTCCTGATGGAGTGCTAGAGGGTCCAAACACAGTTTCATGAAAGTCAACTTTGGCACCCCAGGATTGGTAATACCGTGAAAGGGTGATAGTGGATACATCATGGTTTGGAAATAGATAAAAAGGTGAATCGGAGCTACAGATTTTCAAACCAGCTGAAATGATAGAGGAGGGTTCCTGGTGGAGTGCTAGAGGGTCCAAACACAGTTTCATGAAAGTCAACTTTGGCACCCCAGGAAGGGTAATTCTGTGAAAGGGTAATAGGGGATACATCATGGTTTGGAAATAGGTAAAAAGGTGAATCGGAGTTACAGATTTTCAAACCAGCTGAAATAATAGAGGAGGGTTCCTGATGGAGTGCTAAAAGGTCAAAACACACTTTCATGAAAGTCAAATTTGGTACCCCAGGAACGGTTACTCTGTGAAAGGGTAACAGTGGATACATCATGGTTTGGAAATAGGCTTAAAGGTGAATCGGAGCTATAGGTTTTTAAACCAGCAAAAATGATAGAGGTTTGTTCATGATGGAGTGCTAGAGGGTCCAAACACAGTTTCATGAAAGTCAACTTTGGCACCCCAGGAAGGGTAATCCCGTGAAAGGGTAATAGCGGATACATCATAGATTGCAAATAGGTGAAAACGTGAATCGGAGCTACAGCTCTTAAAACAAGCTGAAATGATAGAGGAGGGTTCCTGATGGAGTGCTAGAGGGTCCAAACACAGTTTCGTGAAAGTCAACTTTGGCACCCCAGGAAGAGTAATCAATTGAAATGGTAATAGGGGATACATCATGGTTTGGAAATATGTAAAAAGGTAAATCGGAGTTTCAGATTTTCAAACCAGCTGAAATGATAGAGGGGAGTTTCTGATGGAGTGCTAGAGGGTCCAAACACACTTTCATGAAAGTCAACTTTGGTACCCCAGGAAGGGTAATCCCGTGAAAGTGTAATAGTGGATACATCATGGTTTGGAAATAGGCATTAATGTGAATCGGAGCTATAGGTTTTAAAACCAGCTGAAAAGATAGAGGATGGTTCCTGATGGAGTGCTAGAGGGTCCAAACACAGTTTCATGAATGTCAACTTTGGCACCCCAGGATTGGTAATACCGTGAAAGGGTGATAGTGGATACATCATGGTTTGGAAATAGATAAAAAGGTGAATCGGAGCTACAGATTTTCAAACCAGCTGAAATGATAGAGGAGGGTTCCTGGTGGAGTGCTAGAGGGTCCAAACACAGTTTCATGAAAGTCAACTTTGGCACCCCAGGAAGGGTATTTCTGTGAAAGGGTAATAGGGGATACATCATGGTTTGGAAATAGGTAAAAAGGTGAATCGGAGTTACAGATTTTCAAACCAGCTGAAATAATAGAGGAGGGTTCCTGATGGAGTGCTAAAAGGTCAAAACACACTTTCATGAAAGTCAACTTTGGTACCCCAGGAAGGGTAATTCTGTGAAAGGGTAATAGTAGATACATCATGGTTTGGAAATAGGCATAAAGGTGATTCGGAGCTATATGTTTTAAAACCAGCTCAAATGATAGAGGAGGGTTCCTGATTGAGTGGTAGAGGGTAAAAACAGTTTCATGAAAGTCAACTTTGGCACCCCAGGAAGGGTAATGCCGTGAAAGGGTAATAGTGGATGCATGATGGTTTGGAAATTAGTAAAAAAGTAAATCGGAGCTGCAGATTTTCAAACCAGCTGAAATGATAGAGGAGGGCTCCTGATGGACTGCTAGAGGGTGAAAACACAGTTGCATGAAAGTCAACTTTGACACCCCAGGAAGGGTCATTCCGTGAAAGGGGAATGGTGGATGCATCATGGTTTGGAAATAAGCATAAAGGTTCATCGGAGCTATAGGTTTTAAAACCAGCTCAAATGATAGAGGAGGTTTTTCTGGTGGAGTGCTAGAGGGTCCAAAGACATTTTCCCGAAAGTCAACTTTGACACCCCAGGAAGGGTAATCCCGTGAAAGAGTATTAGTGGATACATCATGGTTTGGAAATAGGTAGGAAGGTGAATCGGATCTACAGATTTTCAAACCAGCTGAAATGGTAGAGGAGGGTTCCTGATGGAGTGCTAGAGGGTGAAAACAGTTTTATGAAAGTCAACTTTGGCACCCCAGGAAGGGTAATCCCGTGATAGGATAATGGGGGATATATCATGGTTTGGAAAGAGGCGAAAAATTGAATCGGAGCTACGGCTCTTAAAACAAGCTCAAATGAGAGAGGAGGGTTCCTGATGGAGTGCTAGAGGGTCCAAACACAGTTTCGTGAGAGTCAACTTTGGCACCCAAGGAAGAGTAATCAATTGAAATGGTAATAGGGGATACATCATGGTTTGGAAATAGTTAAAAAATTGAATCGGAGCTACAGATTTTCAAACCACCTGAAATGATAGAGGAGGGTTCCTGATGGAGTGCTAGAGGGTCCAAACACAGTTTCATGAAAGTCAACTTTGGCACCCCACGATTGGTAATACCGTTAGAGACTGATAGTGGATACATCATGGTTTGGAAATAGATACAAAGGTGAATCGGAGCTACAGCTCTTAAAACCAGCTCAAATGATAGAGGAGGGTTCCTGATGGAGTGCTAGAGGGTCCAAACACAGTTTCGTGAAAGTCAACTTTGGCACCCCAGGAAGGGTAATCAATTGAAATGGTAATAGGGGATACATCATGGTTTGGAAATAGGTAAAAAGGTGAATCAGAGTTACAGATTTTCAAACCAGCTGAAATAATAGAGGAGGGTTCCTGATGGAGTGCTAAAAGGTCAAAACACACTTTCATGAAAGTCAACTTTGGTACCCCAGGAACGGTAACTCTGTGAAAGGGTAACAGTGGATACATCATGGTTTGGTAATAGGCTTAAAGGTGAATCGGAGCTATAGGTTTTTAAACCAGCTAAAATGATAGAGGATTGTTCATGATGGAGTGCTAGAGGGTCCAAACACAGTTTCATGAAAGTCAACTTTGGCACCCCAGGAAGGGTAATCCCGTGAAAGGGTAATAGCGGATACATCATAGATTGCAAATAGGTGAAAACGTGAATCGGAGCTACAGCTCTTAAAACAAGTTGAAATGATAGAGGATTGTTCCTGATGGAGTGCTAGAGGGTCCAAACACAGTTTCTTGAAAGTCAACTTTGGCACCCCAGGAAGGGTAACCAATTGAAATGGTAATAGTGGATACATCATTGTTTGGAAATAGGAAAAAAGGTGAATCGGAGCTACAGATTTTCAAACCAGCTGAAATGATAGAGGAAGGTTCCTGATGGAGTGCTAGAGGGTCCAAACACAGTTTCATGAAAGTCAACTTTGGCACCCCAGGATTGGTAATTCTGTGAAAGGGTAACAGCGGATACATCATGTATTGCAAATAGGTGAAAAAGTGAATCGGAGTTACAGCTCTTAAAACAAGCTGAAATGATAGAGGAGGGTTCCTGATGGAGTGCTAGAGGGTCCAAACACAGTTTCGTGAAAGTCAACTTTGGCACCCCAGGAAGAGTAATCAATTGAAATGGTAATAGGGGATACATCATGGTTTGGAAATAGGTAAAAAGGTACATCGGAGCTACAGATTTTCAAACCAGCTGAAATGATAGAGGAGAGTTTCTGATGGAGTGCTAGAGGGTCCAAACACAGTTTCATGAAAGTCAACTTTGGCACCCCAGGAAGGGTAATTCTGTGAAAGGGTAATAGGGGATACATCATGGTTTGGAAATAGGTAAAAAGGTGAATCGGAGTTACAGATTTTCAAACCATCTGAAATAATAGAGGAGGGTTCCTGATGGAGTGCTAAAAGGTCAAAACACACTTTCATGAAAGTCAACTTTGGTACCCCAGGAAGGGTAATCCCGTGAAAGTGTAATAGTGGATACATCATGGTTTGGAAATAAGCATTAATGTGAATCGGAGCTATAGGTTTTAAAAGCAGCTGAAATGATAGAGGAGGGTTCCTGATGGAGTGCTAGAGGGTCCAAACACAGTTTCGTGAAAGTCAACTTTGGCACCCCAGGATTGGTAATACCGTGAAAGGGTGATAGTGGATACATCATGGTTTGGAAATAGATAAAAAGGTGAATCGGAGCTACAGATTTTCAAACCAGCTGAAATGATAGAGGAGGGTTCCTGATGGAGTGCTAGAGGGTCCAAACACAGTTTCATGAAAGTCAACTTTGGCACCCCAGGAAGGGTAATTGTGTGAAAGGGTAATAGGGGATACATCATGGTTTGGAAATAGGTAAAAAGGTGAATCGGAGCTACAGATTTTCAAACCAGCTGAAATAATAGATGAGGGTTCCTGATGGAGTGCTAAAAGGTCAAAACACACTTTCATGAAAGTCAACTTTTGACACCCCAGGAAGGGTAATCCCCGTGAAAGTGTAATAGTGGATACATCATGGTTTGGAAATAGGAATTAATGTGAATCGGAGCTATAGGTTTTAAAAGCAGCTGAAATGATAGAGGAGGGTTCCTGATGGAGTGCTAGAGGGTCCAAACACAGTTTCGTGAAAGTCAACTTTGGCACCCCAGGATTGGTAATACCGTGAAAGGGTGATAGTGGATACATCATGGTTTGGAAATAGATAAAAAGGTGAATCGGAGCTACAGATTTTCAAACCAGCTGAAATGATAGAGGAGGGTTCCTGATGGAGTGCTAGAGGGTCCAAACACAGTTTCATGAAAGTCAACTTTGGCACCCCAGGAAGGGTAATTCTGTGAAAGGGTAATAGGGGATACATCATGGTTTGGAAATAGGTAAAAAGGTGAATCGGAGTTACAGATTTTCAAACCAGCTGAAATAATAGAGGAGGGTTCCTGATGGAGTGCTAAAAGGTCAAAACACACTTTCATGAAAGTCAACTTTGGCACCCCAGGAAGGGTAATCCCCGTGAAAGTGTAATAGTGGATACATCATGGTTTGGAAATAGGAATTAATGTGAATCGGAGCTATAGGTTTTAAAAGCAGCTGAAATGATAGAGGAGTGTTCCTGATTGAGTGGTAGAGGGTGAAAACAGTTTCATGAAAGTCAACTTTGGCACCCCAGGAAGGGTAATGCCGTGAAAGGGTAATAGTGGATACATCATGGATTGCAAATAGGTGAAAAAGTGAATCGGAGTTACAGCTCCTAAAACAAGCTGAAATGATAGAGGAGGGTTCCTGATGGAGTGCTAGAGGGTCCAAACACAGTTTCGTGAAAGTCAACTTTGGCACCCCAGGAAGAGTAATCAATTGAAATGGTAATAGGGGATACATCATGGTTTGGAAATATGTAAAAAGGTACATCGGAGCTACAGATTTTCAAACCAGCTGAAATGATAGAGGAGAGTTTCTGATGGAGTGCTAGAGGGTCCAAACACAGTTTCGTGAAAGTCAACTTTGGCACCCCAGGAAGGGTAATCAATTGAAATGGTAATAGGGGATACATAATGGTTTGGAAATAGGTAAAAAGGTGAATCGGAGTTACAGATTTTCAAACCAGCTGAAATAATAGAGGAGGGTTCCTGATGGAGTGTTAAAAGGTCAAAACACACTTTCATGAAAGTCAACTTTGGTACCCCAGGAAGGGTAATCCCGTGAAAGTGTAATAGTGGATACATCATGGTTTGGAAATAGGTAAAAAGGTGAATCGGAGTTACAGATTTTCAAACCAGCTGAAATGATAGAGGAGGGTTCCTGATGGAGTGCTAGAGGGTCCAAACACAGTTTCATGAAAGTCAACTTTGGCACCCCAGGATTGGTAATACCGTGAGAGAGTGATAGTGGATACATCATGGTTTGGAAATAGGCAAAAAGGTGAATCGGAGCTACAGATTTTCAAACCAGCTGAAATGATAGAGGAGGGTTCCTGATGGAGTGCTAGAGGGTCCAAACACAGTTTCATGAAAGTCAACTTTGGCACCCCAGGAAGGGTAATTCTGTGAAAGGGTAATAGGGGATACATCATGGTTTGGAAATAGGTAAAAAGGTGAATCGGAGTTACAGATTTTCAAACCAGCTGAAATAATAGAGGAGGGTTCCTGATGGAGTGCTAAAAGGTCAAAACACACTTTCATGAAAGTCAACTTTGGTACCCGAGGAAGGGTGATTCTGTGAAAGGGTAATAGTAGATACATCATGGTTTGGAAATAGGCATAAAAGTGAATCGGAGCTATAGGTTTTAAAACCAGCTGAAATGATAGAGGAGGGTTCCTGATGGAGTGCTAGAGGGTCCAAACACAGTTTCATGAAAGTCAACTTTGGCACCCCAGGATTGGTAATACCGTGAAATGGTGATAGTGGATACATCATGGTTTGGAAATAGATAAAAAGGTGAATCGGAGCTACAGATTTTCAAACCCGCTGAAATGATAGACGAGGGTTCCTGATGGAGTGCTAGAGGGTCCAAACACAGTTTCATGAAAGTCAACTTTGGCACCCCAGGAAGGGTAATACCGTGAAAGGATGATAGTGGATACATCATGGTTTGGAAAGAGATAAAAAGGTGAATCGGAGCTACAGCTCTTAAAACCAGCTCAAATGATAGAGGAGGGTTCCTGATGGAGTGCTAGAGGGTCCAAACACAGTTTCGTGAAAGTCAACTTTGGCACCCCAGGAAGAGTAATCAATTGAAATGGTAATAGGGGATACATCATGGTTTGGAAATAGGTAAAAAGGTAAATCGGAGCTACAGATTTTCAAACCAGCTGAAATGATAGAAGAGAGTTCCTGATGGAGTGCTAGAGGGTCAAAACACAGTTTCGTGAAAGTCAACTTTGGCACCCCAGGAAGGGTAATCAATTGAAATGGTAATAGTGGATACATCATGGTTTGGAAATAGGTAAAAAGGTGAATCGGAGCTACAGATTTTCAAACCAGCTGAAATGATAGAGGAGGGTTCCTGATGGAGTGCTAGAGGGTCCAAACACAGTTTCATGAAAGTCAACTTTGGCACCCCAGGAAGGGTAATTCTGTGAAAGGGTAATAGGGGATACATCATGGTTTGGAAATAGGTAAAAAGGTGAATCGGAGTTACAGATTTTCAAACCAGCTGAAATAATAAATGAGGGTTCCTGATGGAGTGCTAAAAGGTCAAAACACACTTTCATGAAAGTCAACTTTGGTACCCCAGGAAGAGTAATTCTGTGAAAGGGTAATAGTAGATACATCATGGTTTGGAAATAGGTAAAAAGGTGAATCGGAGCTGCAGATTTTCAAACCAGCTGAAATGATAGAGGAGGGATCCTGATGGAGTGCTAGAGGGTCCAAACACAGTTTCGTGAAAGTCAACTTTGGCACCCCAGGAAGAATAATCAATTGAAATGGTAATAGTGGATACATCATGGTTTGGAAATAGGTAAAAAGGTGAATCGGAGCTACAGATTTTCAAACCAGCTGAAATGATGGAAGGGGGTTCCTGATGGAGTGCTAGAGGGTCAAAACACAGTTTCATGAAAGTCAACTTTGGCACCCCAGGAAGGGTAATCAATTGAAAGGGTAATAGGGGATACATCATGGTTTGGAAATAGGTAAAAAGGAGAATCGGAGTTACAGATTTTCAAACCAGCTGAAATAATAGAGGAGGGTTCCTGATGGAGTGCTAGAGGGTCCAAACACAGTTTCGTGAAAGTAAACTTTGGCACCCCAGGAAGGGTAATCAATTGAAATGGTAATAGTGGATACATCATGGTTTGGAAATAGGCATAAAGGTGAATCGGAGCTATAGGTTTTAAAACCAGCTCAAATGATAGAGGAGGGTTCCTGATTGAGTGGTAGAGGATGAAAACAGTTTCATGAAAGTCAACTTTGGCACCCCAGGAAGGGTAATGCCGTGAAATGGTGATAGTGGATACATCATGGTTTGGAAATAGATAAAAAGGTGAATCGGAGCTACAGATTTTCAAACCCGCTGAAATGATAGACGAGGGTTCCTGATGGAGTGCTAGAGGGTCCAAACACAGTTTCATGAAAGTCAACTTTGGCACCCCAGGAAGGGTAATACCGTGAAAGGATGATAGTGGATACATCATGGTTTGGAAAGAGAAAAAAAGGTGAATCGGAGCTACAGCTCTTAAAACCAGCTCAAATGATAGAGGAGGGTTCCTGATGGAGTGCTAGAGGGTCCAAACACAGTTTCGTGAAAGTCAACTTTGTCACCCCAGGAAGAGTAATCAATTGAAATGGTAATAGGGGATACATCATGGTTTGGAAGTAGGTAAAAAGGTGAATCGGAGCTACAGATTTTCAAACCAGCTGGAATGATAGAGGAGTGTTCCTGATGGAGTGCTAGAGGGTCCAAACACAGTTTCATGAAAGTCAACTTTGGCACCACAGGATTGGTAATTCTGTGAAAGGGTAATAGTAGATACATCATGGTTTGGAAATAGGCATGAAGGTGAATCGGAGCTATAGGTTTTTAAACCAGCTAAAATGATAGAGGATTCTTAATGATGGAGTGCTAGAGGGTCCAAACACAGTTTCATGAAAGTCAACTTTGGCACCCCAGGAAGGGTAATTCTGTGAAAGGGTAATAGGGGATACATCATGGTTTGGAAATAGGTAAAAAGGTGAATCGGAGTTACAGATTTTCAAACCAGCTCAAATAATAGAGGAGGGTTCCTGATGGAGTGCTAAAAGGTCAAAACACACTTTCATGAAAGTCAACTTTGGTACCCCAGGAAGGGTGATTCTGTGAAAGGGTACTAGTACATACATCATGGTTTGGAAATAGGCATAAAGGTGAATAGGACCCATAGGTTTTAAAACCAGCTCAAATGATAGAGGAGGGTTCCTGATTGTGTGCTAAAAGGTCCAAACACAGTTTCATGAAAGTCAACTTTGGCACCCCAGGAAGGGTAATTCTGTGAAAGGGTAATAGGGGATACATCATGGTTTGGAAATAGGTAAAAAGGTGAATCGGAGTTACAGATTTTCAAACCAGCTGAAATAATAGAGGAGGGTTCCTGATGGAGTGCTAAAAGGTCAAAACACACTTTCATGAAAGTCAACTTTGGTACCCGAGGAAGGGTGATTCTGTGAAAGGGTAATAGTAGATACATCATGGTTTGGAAATAGGCATAAAGGTGAATCGGAGCTATAGGTTTTAAAACCAGCTGAAATGATAGAGGAGGGTTCCTGATGGAGTGCTAGAGGGTCCAAACACAGTTTCATGAAAGTCAACTTTGGCACCCCAGGAAGGGTAATACCGTGAAAGGATGATAGTGGATACATCATGGTTTGGAAAGAGATAAAAAGGTGAATCGGAGCTACAGCTCTTAAAACCAGCTCAAATGATAGAGGAGGGTTCCTGATGGAGTGCTAGAGGGTCCAAACACAGTTTCGTGAAAGTCAACTTTGGCACCCCAGGAAGAGTAATCAATTGAAATGGTAATAGGGGATACATCATGGTTTGGAAATAGGTAAAAAGGTAAATCGGAGCTACAGATTTTCAAACCAGCTGAAATGATAGAAGAGAGTTCCTGATGGAGTGCTAGAGGGTCAAAACACAGTTTCGTGAAAGTCAACTTTGGCACCCCAGGAAGGGTAATCATTTGAAATGGTAATAGTGGATACATCATGGTTTGGAAATAGGTAAAAAGGTGAATCGGAGCTACAGATTTTCAAACCAGCTGAAATGATAGAGGAGGGTTCCTGATGGAGTGCTAGAGGGTCCAAACACACTTTCATGAAAGTCAACTTTGGCACCCCAGGAAGGGTAATTCTGTGAAAGGGTAATAGGGGATACATCATGGTTTGGAAATAGGTAAAAAGGTGAATCGGAGTTACAGATTTTCAAACCAGCTGAAATAATAAATGAGGGTTCCTGATGGAGTGCTAAAAGGTCAAAACACACTTTCATGAAAGTCAACTTTGGTACCCCAGGAAGAGTAATTCTGTGAAAGGGTAATAGTAGATACATCATGGTTTGGAAATAGGTAAAAAGGTGAATCGGAGCTGCAGATTTTCAAACCAGCTGAAATGATAGAGGAGGGATCCTGATGGAGTGCTAGAGGGTCCAAACACAGTTTCGTGAAAGTCAACTTTGGCACCCCAGGAAGGGTAATCAATTGAAATGGTAATAGTGGATACATCATGGTTTGGAAATAGGTAAAAAGGTGAATCGGAGCTACAGATTTTCAAACCAGCTGAAATGATGGAAGGGGGTTCCTGATGGAGTGCTAGAGGGTCAAAACACAGTTTCATGAAAGTCAACTTTGGCACCCCAGGAAGGGTAATCAATTGAAAGGGTAATAGGGGATACATCATGGTTTGGAAATAGGTAAAAAGGAGAATCGGAGTTACAGATTTTCAAACCAGCTGAAATAATAGAGGAGGGTTCCTGATGGAGTGCTAGAGGGTCCAAACACAGTTTCGTGAAAGTCAACTTTGGCACCCCAGGAAGGGTAATCAATTGAAATGGTAGTAGTGGATACATCATGGTTTGGAAATAGGCATAAAGGTGAATCGGAGCTATAGGTTTTAAAACCAGCTCAAATGATAGAGGAGGGTTCCTGATTGAGTGGTAGAGGATGAAAACAGTTTCATGAAAGTCAACTTTGGCACCCCAGGAAGGGTAATGCTGTGAAATGGTGATAGTGGATACATCATGGTTTGGAAATAGATAAAAAGGTGAATCGGAGCTACAGATTTTCAAACCCGCTGAAATGATAGACGAGGGTTCCTGATGGAGTGCTAGAGGGTCCAAACACAGTTTCATGAAAGTCAACTTTGGCACCCCAGGAAGGGTAAT